>NW_028185228.1:1946194-1970395 GCF_003343005.1 Rhea americana | reverse complement strand
GGGGGGAATCTTGGTCTTTGCCACAACTACGTCTGAGCTCCATGTTAGAGGACATCTCCTCCACCCATCGAGAGCTCAGCAACACTTCCTGAATTTAAATTTTCATCTTTGGTGAAAAATAAAGTCTTGATGGCAGTGTACTTCCTATATTCATCCAGACACACAAGCGCAAGACTCAGTGTGGTCTCACTTCAAAAACTACTCCACTCACCTTGGAGCTTCAGGTTGTTGAGGTACATTTCCTTTGGTGTCAGAAATGTAAATGCCTTACCAGTGCTAGCGCAACAGATTCATACCCATATGCCTACCTGGACCCTTTTAAAAACTTAACCAGCATGGTGGGAATACAGAAGTGTGGCACCACAAGGATTTTCTAGATGTGCAGTTCACCTGGGAAACCTGCAGCGGCAGAACTGTGCACTTCGTTCAGTATCCTTGCCCTGAGTCCAYGGGTCACTGGCAGATTAGGCTACCTACAAAGCTGTGAAAAAATAGGAGAGGGGACAAATGTCACAGGGTGATATATTTTTGCTAATCCTGATCCGCGTCCTCAGCTCCACATTGAATTGCCCAGTAGAAGCAATAATGGCATTTGAAAGAGGAACATCTGACACTGACGACAAAGATTTCCATACCAAGTCCACTTCACATCAAAAAGGAAAATGAACATCTAGCTAACGGTAGATGTTTAGCAACAATAATGAACTTCAGAGGAAACATCATCGTTTAATACTCTTTTACAACACTACCAAAGTAACTTGAGAATGCACAATAAGTTTTAATAACCTTGTGGTTAGCRATACCTTCCTCCATGAGAAGCCCAGCTGAAATCAGCTGAAGGCAGAGGAGAGACAATGAATATAAAGAAAATGGAGAACACGTATACATGCTCATAGTCAAATGTGACAAAATGTAAATACCAAATAATAAACTTTTAGTTTTATCAGAGAATAAAACACCATTATCATACTACACTTTTATTCTTTGTTGTGTTAAATATAATGATGACTTATCTTCTATGAAATTTTCTGGATCATAGTCATCCAGGAAACAAGASAAGCCCTGCACAAAGATCATTGGCAAAAACTTCTCCAAAATGGCAACGTGCTCAGACTCTTAAAAAGGGCAGCAGGCTCTTTTTGAAACATCRTCTGATCCACTGGGTTTAAAGAATTCTTTTAGATCATGTAAAAATGTCCCAGAGGCACACACATGCAGCTTTGTATTAGTGAAAAAAGCTACAGTTAAAAAAATTAATTCTGAATTAATCATCTCATTTGTTATTTCACAGTCTTTTGCTAGCCTAAACAATCAGACAATACAGTAAGKTATCTTTCCAATGGTATCATGAAAAAAAGTTACATTTTCAACTCTCTGTATTTACCTATAGTTTCATTGCAAATTATCTAATTAAAACTCTTTGAGGTATTAGCTCATTGTAATATACAAATTGCTACAAGTACAACACAACATTAGAACCAAAATATGTGATCATAAAATCACACAGATCGAAATGAGGCTTGCTCTAGGGAATATATTTGGCATACATAAATATGTCCATGTTTGTATGCAATGGAGAGAAAGTCTAGAAATATGCCCTTCTTGATCTGTTTTTCCTGGTCATGAGTGCTACATCCAAAGAGAACTATATGTGTAGATACTACAAGTATTAGTTCTAAAAATAAAAACATCTTCAGTCTTCATAAGCAAAACAGATATTTGAATTTCTTTTGAAGAATGATCTCATATCTACATTGGATTATAAAGAAAGGAACATTTGTCTTCTCTTAAATATTTAATATTAGTAAGAATCTTCTGGCAGGAATGGAGCATATGCCAACTGTATGCTGGAAAAAATGCTAATACCAGTAGCATGCTTTCAAATTGTGCTTCACTTATTAATGTTCATATCCCCTGCTGATTCATGTTACAGCACAGTCCCCTCCTGCCTAACTCAAACAGCATCAATAAAAGCAAAATACTTTATTTGCTCAGAACTTCTGACGAACCCGGCTTCAACACACATTAAATATATTGCCATTAAAAAAAAAATACTAGTTCAACACTCGTGCCTCCCTTTCATGTGGCATTATGTCATATAGCTAAGCTCAATCAAATTAAATCAACTGTCCCCTTCCCCACATAAGTGTTATCACAGTGAGAAGTAAAGGACAGTAAGTCACCCAGGCAAATCTGAACGAAAAATCTTTTCATATTAAACTGTATTTGTTTTSAGAGCTGTATTAATTATAAGACAAGTCAACATAATCATGAAAGTCATAATAACAAGTGAATATAATCATGGCATGAACATAGCAGCAGTCTCAAAAAAAAGAGAAAGTTTTAAAAAAAGACCAAAACCAAAAAGAACCCTTAAATTCTCAGATTTTCAGATTTGTGCTATTATAGCACAACTAGCTTTTTTGAAGATCAGATGATTCCAGTGAATTTCAATATGATTATTTTTGATCTAACTGAGATCTTGGCCCACTTTTTTAACACTAGTAAAAACATTAGGACGTGCACTATTCTGCTAGAACTAGGGGCAAGCATAGTGCTTAGTCCACACACACACACAAAAATGAATCTATATTAAAAGAAAAAGGGTTTCTAATCTGATATTTGCCAAACTTTCTACATAAAAAATGTTTCTAGACTCCATCAGAAAATAACAYGACTGGGTACCTGCACGCATTTCAGTGCCAGAATCCAGGGTCAAGTTTGGATGCTCTGATCTGCTCTCAAGCTACTCTACACCCACACAGATCCAGCCCTCAAAAAATTGCTATTACCAGTGTTTCCATATCCATCCCCATGTTAGGCTGTCTGTTCTCTAGCGAAGACTTTGGGAGGGATCATCCTTTACTTCTGCTTTGCTCTGAGCATTCAACGTTATCACAGTCTGGAAGAGCAGACTAAATTATTCCAGTCAGAAAGTAAGCATATTTTTTAATCAGAAAATGAAGSTCTTGAAACTAGCTAACCAAAGTGGTGGCAAATTCGGAGTTCTTGACATCTGCACATTGAGAATTTATAACTTTTTGACTAGACATGCTTATCAAATACTGGTTACAGAGTTCAGTGAACTTCTGGTGGTCAGTGACCTGCCATACATGAATGAATGGACTAGATCATATCTTCTGATGTTACATACCATGAATCTCATCATCACTTATGTTTGAAGTCCTAACTTTAGATGGTGAAATAAATGGGTTTAAAGCTCACTTTTAGGGTCTGTGTTTGAATCTTTTCCTCCATGCATAACAATATTGACCATTTCTGAAAGTCTAACTTATCTTTTATTGTTAACAGTGAAGCACTGAAGTTTAGGGAAAAAAATCACAGATTTAATRCCAATAATAAAATCTTTTAGAACAACACAATTTTGCACCAGATGCTCTACTTGCTTAATTTCAAGCACATAATTATTTGCAGATTAAAGGTTTTAATAATAAATGTTTTAGATATGGATTATACTAGTCTATAAAATGTAAATGGATATTCCTATTTCCTGGCAAGTTATTTTTAAAATAATGTATAAGTTAATCCATTTCAAATATTAAGATAAGAGTCAAARGAGTTTACACTTCTTAAAATACATTTTACAGAAGGTTATTCAGTGAAAGCTTTATCATTATTGAACAACTCAGTTTTCTTCAAAGTATTTGGTTGTTTACTAAAATTACTGAAAGTCTCCTAAAGTATGTATGTAGACATTTTTCTTTTTATATGGCTGTTTATTCCTTGACTGGTAAAACTCTTTAGAAAAGGAAAACAAAATAATAGATGTTCCAATTTGCTGAAGTGCTTTGGATTTGGCTGCAGACTTGATCTGAGATCTAGCTCTTTCTTGTTCTGTACAACCTTTCTCTAGTTGTTAATGAAGTTGTATGCTTCCACACACAGATTCAAAAGGTCATGCAAAATTACTTTTGCCTGTGCTGTTCTCCACACCCTCTCTTTTCTACTTCAGTCCCATGTGCCTGTCACTCACTTCTGAACTTTATTTAACTCTAGCACCACCTGTTGAACATTGAATATCTATTTAATGAAGGTAGAGACACAGCTCTTGACCTTCAGAAATACACGACAGCATTTTTAGGACAATAGAACTTGGCTCATTTGACAGACAGTAGAGCCCCAGTACTTACTTTCCAAAGTGATTTAGTTTCCACATATTCAAAGAGCAAATATATGCTTTCATTTTGAACAAAATTAAGCTTACATTAAGAGAAACATTTAACAACAGAGTAAAGCTTTCAGTAGCTTTATCAAAAACCTACTGTGACAAGCAGGAGGAATACTAAGAGAGGGATACACTCTCTGCCCTGCAACATCAGCTGTGCCACCTGCTCCTTCGTGAGACAAGGAGGTCTCTTCAATATTTTAAAGTTATAGCTGTATATAAATCTGTCTCTCTGATGCAGCTGAGTACCCTACTTGAGAGGATTTGGAGGATCATTCATTCAGATGACACTCAAATTTGGAATGCCGTGTGCTTCAGGATCTTTAGAACAGCTCATCAGTACTGAGAACTGAATATGGAAAAATAAAATCCAAACTTCCATGGAAAATACTTATCTACTTAGCTAGCAAGGAGCAGCTCCATAGAGATGCTTTCTGCAGTAACATATTGATGCTATGTTCTCCTTGTGGGATGTGTCATATCTGAAGCCATTTAGATTTTGAAGACTTGATTGCTCAGATCTAATTGCTCTAACATGTGTGTGTTTAGTATTCATGTACCTCTCAATTGCATGTCAAAATCTACTAAATTAATGGTCATGATCTAGAGTAAAAAAAAAAGATTATTTGTTTAAACCAATAGACTAGATAAGCCACATTTCTGTAGAGACTCCTGATGAAGAAATACATACCAAGTCCACTTCATTATTTTATCTTGTTCTTGTT
Source organism: Rhea americana (assembly GCF_003343005.1). Classification (NCBI taxonomy): domain Eukaryota; kingdom Metazoa; phylum Chordata; class Aves; order Rheiformes; family Rheidae; genus Rhea; species Rhea americana. Next base: position 1,965,484 of record NW_028185228.1, on the reverse strand, counting down.
TTTAAAGATAAATTATGTATATGTTCCTGAAATGTTCCCCCAAACAGCACTGTAGTCAAAAGTCTAATAGCACACAAGCTTTACCAAGAGTAGGTTTCCCATTGGAGATAATGTATTCTTCTGCAACATGATACAAATTATTTTTAGTATAGCCAAATACGATATACAAATAGTATACCACTTATTTTTGATTTATAGATCTACAAATACACCATGTTACTCCTTTTACCTATTAGGTATCTTTCTGTATTGTCTTTATCATATATTTTGTTAAGCTCACATCCTTAACTTTAATTTAGTTGGCAATCAGGACTGACAATGCAAAAGCAGTAAGATTCATGAACATGTGATAGGAACAGAAAGAGCATGCCAAGAAGTTTGTTGCATGCTTCAGATACAGCTTATTGCTAAATGCACTGAGAAACAGTGCTTTTTTCAGCTGTGATATATAAAAGCAGGGTCTGGAGTATCATTTTCTACTGGTAATGGATGAAAGATGCAGTAATGTTTAAATTTAAACTGACTTTTTCTACTACTTCGTTAGCCACTGAGCAGGTCAACCGGTTAAATATACTTGGAAAAAATGTTGCAGTACTATATTGCGTATAGAATTGCGTATTCTAGCTATTACACACTTACTTACATAAAAGGATATATTGTTCCATAACTTGTGACTGTTTCTGTAGTTTGAACACACTTGATTTTCTTATCTTTGTCTGAAGAAAAGAAATTCTTAAGTTTGTTATTTCCTAACAGAAAAAAAAAAAATCAAGTAAGCGCTTTACCTCAAGTAAATGCTAAGACAAAGAGATTTGCTCTGCCTGCTACAGAAGTAAGAAGGACAAAATGCCAGAGAAATTAGTTACAAAATCTCCTAGTGACAAAGCATAGACTTAATGAAGATTCCAGCCACATTAAAAAACTTGAGTCTAAACTAAGTTCCCATGCAAAATAGAGCCTTTTGTCCACAGGTTTAATGAAAACATTAAACTGATCTTGCTTCTGTAGTTGACTGGAAGGAGCATAAAATAGATCCTATTCCCTGTTCCCCAAAGGAAAAAAAAAAGAAGGGGGGGAAAAAAAAAAAACTCAAGCACCCCCAAGCTAATGTATTTCTCCAAATACTAAGTGTTAATGGCCACAAGCAAAACAAAACGAGTTAAGGTATTCATACATGCAGTTTTTACATATTTTCATAGAATTGAATAAGAATAAAAACTACAGCAGAACAATAATAATTGAAAAGTGAAGTAAACCATCTTATTAGCTCATCTAAGGATGGTGCTCCACAGTTTTCTCAAGAACATCTACATCTTAATTTAAYCTTTAAGAAATGCACATTTTATTTGTTTGTATACAAACCTGTTATGTTTTTCAGACACAGGGAAATGCTCCCCTGCCCCTCAGTTCCTGCATTTGGGTTTCTGAACCCTAGCAAGGGTGAGAGGAGACAACGAGTTTAGCAGTAATTGTGTGTTCAGCACTGCTGCTCACTCTTCCCACATTCATTTTATTTTTCAGATGTTTCCGTATGCTTTWATGACTGGCTGGGTAGATGAGGGGAGAGCAGTGGACGTTGTGTACCTTGACTTCAACAAGGCTTTGGACACTGTCTCCCAGAACATCCTCCTAGAGAAGCTCTAGAAGTGTGGGTTAGACGAGTGGACAGTGAGGTGGATTGAGAACTGGCTGAAAGGCAGAGCTCAGAGAGTCGTCATCAGTGGCGTGGAGTCCAGTTGGAGGCCTGTGGCTAGTGGCGTCCCCCAGGGCTCAGSACTGGGTCCCATCCTGTTCAACTTCTTCAGCAATGACCTGGATGAGGGGACAGCGTGCCTCCTCAGCAAGTTTGCTGATGATACCAAGCTGGGAGGAGTGGCTGACACACCTGAGGGCTGTGCTGCCATTCAGAGACCTGGACAGGCTGGAGAGCTGGGCRGAGAGGAACCTCCTGAGGTTCAACAAGGGCAAGTGCAGGGTCCTGCACCTACGGAGAAATAACCCTGGGCACCAGTACAAGCTGGGGGCTGACCTTCTGGAGAGCAGCTCTGCGACTGCTGGTGGATGACAGACTGACCATGAGCCAGCAATGTGCCCTTGTGGYCARGAAGGCCAGCGGTATCCTGTCATTAGGAAGACTTGCCACTCCCCTCTTGTCGAGGGAGGTGATCCTGCCCCTCTCCTCAGCCCTGGGGCGGCCTCATCTCGAGTSCTGCRTCCAGTTCTGGGCTCCCCAGGACAAGAGAGACATGGAGCTATTGGAGAGAGTCCAGTGCAGGGCTACAAAGATGACCAGAGGGCTGGAGCATCTGCCCTGTGAGGAACGGCTGCGAGAGCTGGGCCTCTTCAGCCTCGGGGAGAGAAGACTGAGGGGGGATCTTACCAATGTGTACAAGTACCTGAAGGGAAGGTGTCAGAGGAGAGGGATAAACTCTTTTCAGTTGTCCCGTGTGACAGGACAAGAGGCAATGGGCAGAAATTGAAGCACAGGAAGTTCCGCCTGAGCGTGAGGGGGAATTTCTTCCCTGTGAGAGTGACGGAGCACTGGMMCAGGTTGCCCAGAGAGGYTGTGGAGTCTCCTTCTCTGGAGATCTTCAAGGCCCRCCTGGATGCARCCCTGTCTAMCATGCTCTAGGTGACCCTGCTGAGCAGGAAGGTTGGACTAGATGATCTCCAGAAGTCCCTTCCAACCTGATTCTATGATTCTTGTCACATTTAACTTGTCTGGTTTGGCACTCAAGGAAACGACTACATTCATGTAATTCACCAACCCACGATCCGGCACATTATCTATCTAATCATAAACACACAAAAAATACACATATTCCAAGCTCAGTGGGAGCAACCTGGGCACTTGGACCAAGCATCTTGGTTATTTAAGCTTGTCCACCATTCCCTGGTCTTGCTTCAACTTGTCCTGCAGTTGCCCTTTGGTCTACAGTGACCCAAGGTAACAGAAGGCTGAGGAGGAAAGTAACACAAATCGAGACTTTCTTATGACACGTTACAGTGGCTTTTTTTATTCTGTGAAGAGTTTCTAGAACAAAGGAAAGTTGGCTACAGGTACCACATTTCTTTAAATTTAAAGAATTTAATCAATTTGAACATAGGCTGAGAATATATAGAGGCTTGTGAGTCATAACTCGAATTATACATTTGGAGAAATATTTTGTGATTCTGTAGAGGAATAAAAATGCAGAAAGATAACGTATCTGCTTCAACTACAAGATGGAACTCTTTTTTGGTTTGGATAGACAACTCATATTTCTGCCTAGATAGTATATTAGATAGCACAACAGAAAGCTTTGATATTAAAYAAGGAAAATGTACTCTCTTAACTACAACATACAGAAGTTTAAAATTGTTTAGATTATCTGCCTTTTTTTTGTACTACAGATAAATAGCACCAAATTCATGTACTACACAAGCACCTTTGAAATGCCTTTAAAACAAACAAATTAATATAAATTCACACCTGAAGAGCAACAGTACAGCTTCCATTTAGAGCACTATGAACTAAGAAATTCAAAAGCATAGACYCATTCTAGCTGATAAAAACACAACTGAAGAAAATCCCTGCTTCTGCCATTTTCAAAGGGAGAAATACTATTTAAACATATTGTGGCTGAGAACTAAATTTTTCCATCAAAAATAAAATATGGAGACTTGATGCTATAGAATGATGAATTACTAGAATAAGCCAAACTTGCTTTACATGGAAAATATCAACTGGTAGCAAAATATGTGGTGAAATAATCATTTAATTATTTTTAAACCAAGACAACTCCAATAGAAATTGGGCTCAYGGCTTTATAAAAATATGATAATGTTARACTAGCCAGTAGGGTGTATTTTTCATCAGTTAATATATATGGGAGCTCATAGGTATTAAATTACCTCAAAGAAAATATATTCTTGTTCCATGACTTCAATAGACATGGATTCAGAATTGCAAAGACTTACTAATAAAGATGCTGAATATCAGTGCTGCCATGGTTTAAAGCCAGTACTTCTACTCATTCATTTCATTAAAAGAAAAACGTAGGTGTTATGAAGACCTGCCATGAAAAGCCTTGTACTCATTTCCTCAGAAATCAGAAGAGAAAATGAGGATTAAAAAGTTAGAATTATAACCACATGTTTCTGCATAAGTTAGAATGATTAGGCTTATATAAAATGAAAAGGTAAAAAGGTCCAGCCACTCATTAGCATTGGCTGGATAGCATTGCAGCTTTTATAACACATGATCTGGTAACAATCATTTAAAAGGTAAATATCAAATTCAYATAGACTTCAAGGAAAAGCCAATAGTAACTCTTTTTTGCAACTTGACTTAAAGTTACCACTGAAAAATTTGATACATCCATGGAAAGGTGAGAAGGTTAAAAAGACTGAGTTACATGTCAGGGTAAGCTGGCAGCAGCAATGGCAAAGCAATACCCTCGAATTAAGAAACAACCAAGAGGGTTGAAATTCAGCTTTTCATGAGAATATATTTTCAACCTCTCATTTCGTAAGCAACGTAGAAACTACTATCTAAACCACAAAGATGTCCAAAAAAAAAAAAGAAAACTTTGAGTCTTAGATCCTCCCCAATATCTAAAGGGACTAGATACTTTTTCCAATCTGTATCTAGCAGTTTGCAATGAGTTCTTAAATGACAGCCTAAAAAACTTCAAGTATTGGTAGCAATTTGCTCAATGCTAAACAGATAGAACACTTAAAAATACAGCAGCTTATTTAGCTTTATTATGTTGCTATTAGTTTTTAGCACTGAATGAAGTTCTTTAAAAGATCTGAATGGATATTAATAAGCAGAGAGGGACRTTTTATTTCAAAATAAGCACCTGAAATTGAAATCTTAGCCACTGGAGTGCTCTGGTAACTACCAACTGTGCCATAGCGCCTTCCTTCTCTCTTAAGTACTCTAACAAGCAAAAAAMCAAGCTATTAAAATTCAGTAACACATCAAAACACCACCACCAGAACAGAACAAGAAAACCGTCATCAACTAATTTCAAAATCTTTACCTTCTAGCAGGGCTAAAAGGAAACATAGTTCCTATTTGTTAATCATGTATAGTCCTAGATTTCGAAATCACATTTTGCATTTTTGTCTGAGACTGATATCTAAGTTGAAATCACTTTCTATTTCTGTTTCCTCTAGAGTATAGAGCCTCTTCTGCTCAAGCTTTTCATTTCTCCCAACATCTAAATTTCCAATCTCAATTGCACCAGCTGGGACTGCAGGAGTTTATCAGAAGCACAAGGTTTCATGTTCCAGCTGCCTTGAAGTTTTAAAATCTCAACTTCCCATCAGACAACTGTTACTACAGATTGAACCAGCATGTGAAGTTTAAGAGAAGTTAAAACTTCATCATGATTTTACACGATTCCCTTCTTCAACACTAACAAAAGCACATCTTAAATCTGTTGGTAGGACTACTTTTCTTTCCCCAGTTTGAAGTGCATTTTAAAAAGAGGATTTCTTTCGTATGCTTGTATGAACAATGATGCCTGAATGTAAATTAATGCCTTTCGTTTGTAACTGCTTTTATCTTCCAAATCTGAGTTGTTGTTTGCTGCAAAGCAATAGAGCACACTGATTCCTTTTCAAAGAAAGCTTTTTGACAAAACGGCTCATACACCTGTCAGAGTAATGGAGTTTTGTTTGAAAAAAAAAAAAAAAAAAAAAGAAAGAAAAAAAAGAAAAAGAAAAACCACTCCAGCAATACCAGTGTTAATTTCTGCATTGTTTCAAAAAACAAAGACTCGGAGGAAAAAATAGCAATTGCCTACAAAACATTGTGTATCTAGAAATTGTTGGAAGCTAATTGCAACAAGCTTCAGACGGTTGCTCTGCCACTCACATTTCACAATGCAGAGGCTTCAGGAAAAAGTGATTCTTTCATCTGTCTGCCTTTTGAATTTTTGGTTTTCTTATCAGTTTACTTCCCGTGCATTCATTGTTGCACTTACACAGCTTCTGCAGCACAAACTGTTACCTGAATCACAACCCACAGAAGAGTTATTGCTTTAAGCAAAGTGCATCTGCACTGCTGTGTTTGGGTCTTGGGTGTGCCGTCAGGCATCAGATACGGTAGCTGCCCTCCCATCTGTCGATCCAGACCCGAACCAGGCTGGAATGAACTGCAACTGGAATGAACTTCAGGCCAGTTATTCAGGAGGAAAAGAAGCCCYCAAATAAAACATTCCCTCTACCTACTCTTCTGGGAGGCCACCGATTCGCAGAAAGGCAGAGTAAGAGTTGTAGCTTCTCTCTTTTATTTGCAAATAATATAATCACTGTAAATTAATTATTAGCCCCAATAAAAAGTGGAATACCACTGTAATTTGATAACCAGTTTATTTTAATCTCTTGTTAAATAAATAAAGAAACTAGAATTGTGGATTAAAAAAAGGGGTGGGGGGTGCCTAAATCCTTCAGATCAACAACATCTCTAGTTTGCCTTAAATGTCACAGAAAACAGGATTTTTTATTTCTTCAGCTTTTTTAAAAATAACTAATTCTATTATGTAATTTGGCCTATAAAATATAAATCTAAGCAGTCAGATAGCAGTTTAAGAATGACCCATTTTCTTATGCTGATAGTTCATTGTGGGCTCTCTAAGCAGCAGGGAAAATTGTACAGCAGACACTGTAAAGTCTCTTTCCACCTTTTAGAGTGTTTTAAAAGTACAAGAAAACTACATTAGTGCATTAGTAGAAATACAAGTATTTTTAAGTTTCTACCTAAAAAATATTTAGGCAGACTAACCACAGGTCCCATCCCACGAACCTGAACTTGGAGAGAACTTCCAAATATTATACTACCCTGACACAGTCAGAGAATCCACAGCTGCACAATCCATTCTATATGAATTCCTCCCTCCAAAAAATATCTCTGGTAATAATCCCACCCACTTCAACAGGGCCAAGACTTCTCTCTCAGATCCATTCTGAAACCACTACCCAACCATACCACCCCAAATCAGAACTTGATTTTGGCCTCAACTGCAGTAGATTTGTTAGACAAAAGTCCTCAGATCAAATGTAAAGAGACAAGCTTAGGAAGGCAATACTAAGTTAAAAAACAAAACAGAAACAAACAAACCAAAAACCGAGATGATACGTGGTTGTAGATGGATTAATTTGACAGAATGTCTATATCCAAATTATTCAGCACAGACTCCCTTTTGAATCAGCAGAGAGCTAGTCAGAGTTAATATCTCCACTGCCTATAAAACAACCTAGATAGCTGCACTACCCGTGTCAAAAGCAAAGCGAGGCATAACCCACCCGTTCAGACTCAAAGTGGAGTAGGCCCAAGATCCATAGTTAGCACAGAAATGTACTAATTTGGAGTGGAGACAGTGGACACCTAATCTCTACTGAACACAGCAGTGACTAGGCTGACAGAATCATATTGACTAGAAAAATTCAGAGCAGGAATAAGGCATGGCCTGCTAGCAGCAAGGATAATTAATAGCAAAGGCTATGAGGAAAACAACCCTCTTCAGCATCTGGATTCACAACATCACAGCTGCTGCATACCTGGCATAGAAAATAGACATCGAAATCTCTCCAGTCTCAAGTTATCGTTGTGCCCAAAAATCCTACAAAGAAGGAACAGGCATTGCTGACTCTCGCTCTTTTTCTGTCGTACTAAAGTCTACAAGCCGTACTCTTGAGAAAGTCAGACTACATATTCCTAGCTGAAATCGAAGCCTGTGGTCCTTAATTCTGACCCTTCTGATATTGAACAGAAAACTTACACCAAGTTCAATACAACTAGGATTTTGGTTTTTTTCATTTTTATTTCAAGAAAAGTGAGGCCCATAAAGCTAGATTTCAAAAACAAACTTCATCATTAGATTCTTTTATGCAACATATCACATTTTAGTGATGTTTCCTAGAAGAAWAACATCTAAGTAATTATGCTGTCTGTCACTCTCCCCTAAATAGTTTAATTTCATTCAAATTTGAAAGAGGACAAAGATGGTCTCAAGGATATTAAAGTCATATATTTTGCAGAAATCTGCTTCCAGGGAGAAGAGAAAGATGCTATTTATGCCCTCAATAAAGGAAAAATCAGAAACAGCTCAATCCAAATCTTTTCCAAGAGGCAGGACCGAACTTACAAAAAAATATATATATTTGTCCCTTAAGCAGGTACACAGCTCCAAACAAGTCACAATATGTCCACTGTGGTGGTTTCATGTCAAAATACATAAATGTGGCCTAGTGTAAAGGACTGAATTAAATAGGAAATCAAGTTTCATTAGTTCTGCTCCTAATGGAACAGTTTGTTTTAGCTTASAAGTGTTCTGAAAAAATCTAACAGTTATTAGAAACTTTGAAGATTACATTTGATCATTAAAATGTGAAATAGGTGAATTTATGTCTGTTTTAATTGAAAAGTTTAATGCAATCTTTACAACAGTTACCTCCTGATATATCTGCAAATGTCTGCAGAAAATTTTCACAATGCATATTTTACATATGCCAGGAGATTATAAACATGAGAATTAGACGGTGAAGACAGAGACATATTAATGGAGATTTAATTAAGATRTTCATAATTAAAATCTATATACTTAACAGTGATTGGTTTCTCTTTTCTACCTTTTCTACTCGTGTAAAACCAGGGGAATAGTTGGTCCAATCCTAAAGCAGCCAATCTAGTATTTCTTAAACAAATATCTCTCCACGTAGCATATAGTCAAACTGTATACTTTAGTAGTGAAGATGTCAGTACCTCAAATCCCCACCTGCAGCACTCTAAATAGTTGATTTATTCTATTACAGTTAATAATATTTGTACTTACAGTAGGTAAAACTAAGATAAGGGAATTGCATTTCAAGATGGTCAGTAAGGATCAGGAAGATGACCCTCTTACTCTCTGATGCATACGATGTTTCATAAACTATGTGCAGAAGGTAGAGTGTTTTGACTCTCCTCTTTCTCTGCTGGAGACTCTCAATTACAGTGCCATCCTGGTTTGGATGCTAAGATAAAAGTTTAGCTGATATATAAAATGATTTCTAACACTCTCAGATATGTGGATCTACAGTTAAGCACACAGATTCATACTTAAGTTCTTTTATAAGAAAGAACTTAAATTCATACTTAAATTCCTATTACAAACAGCCTTATTTCCAGAGGTGACACAAAGCTATCGAAGTCAACATAAGGATGAAAACCTGTGTGGAACTGCTCTTATTTCAYAGCTTTGCTAGAATTTAGACCTTTAGTTGTGGCAGAGAATATATAACAGTTCCATAAAAAACCTGCAATCACACAAACAACTGCCAGAGGAAAAGGTGAGAGTTGTGCAGGAAGCGTATCTACAATATTTGCAACCAGCCATGCATTGCAAAACTTGAATTCTGTTGTCTCCAGCAGCATCATAAAAGTTGAATATTCCTGCACTAACACGAGAATATTGTGATATTAAATACGAAAATCAAGAGAGCAAGTCTGAAAATGTTGGACTATAGATCTATGGCATCATAACTGTATATTACAGCACCATCTCATTGAGACTGTACAGCTCAGCGTCAGCYTAATGTGGGCCAGAGGGTTCCTTCACCATTTGTAGAGGGAATTTATATTCCTCTTTCCTCAGATTAGAGATTTAATCTGGAGCCTCATATTAGATTTCCATAAAAATTTCTCCCTTGGGTTTAATGTCAAATTTAATCAGAAAGCCAACAACCACTTTCTTAGTTTAGATTAAAAGCACTGGAAGGAAAAACAAAGAAAACAAACCTCCTCACCATTAAATATGTGTTTTAACTAGCCAGTGGATTCTTGGTAGCTACATTAGTGGTCTGTTAGTTCTTTGTTGCACTTTGAACACACTGGCGCAACAGATGTGGTGTTTTCAAAGCACACAAATCCATTCTATTTTAAGCTAGTAGTTGAAGTCAAAAMGAAGCAGCAAAAAACACATTTCAGTACCTGATAGCTTGTCCATAGCTTCTGTAAAACAAATTGAGGAATGGGATTACTGAATAGGAAGCAAGACAGCTGATTTGAAAGTTAGATAAATAACTATTGGCTGGCACATGCTAACAACTTAATTTAAGCTGGCAATTTAAGACTAGGAGATAAATTTGCACCTTTGCTTTACAGTATGAAGAAAATGGCATGGCAGCCAACATATGCTGAGATACAAGAAGAAAAGCCAGTGTTAATGAACAGATCTTCAACCTTTAATAAGAAAATCATTCCTTCTTATGGGGGTTGCATGTATGTGAGAAAATTCCCATCCTACRGAAGTTAATAGAAGGTAATATCCCTTTTATAATTTTCTACAAAGGGTTCAAAACTCTGGAGCATTTCTACACAATGCTCAGTTTCATAAATGTTAGATTCTGTTCGTGAGACCTGCTGGTGAGCATTTATGTGAGAATGTGACAGAGTAAGACATCTATTGTGTTTAACGGCTTGACTGAGGAAGCTTTTCCTTTGGAAGAAACTGGGACAGACAAGGGGAGAGGCCAGAATAAAGTCAGTTCCATGAAATTAAATGCGTAGTGAAGCACACTAGCAGGTCTGTGAATTTCACTTCTCTCAAATAATGCATCAGGCAAAGCAATGAGGCATCACAGAGTAGGTGTGGAAGCCTATTCACTAGAAAGAAGGGAGAAGAGAAAGCAGAGGGGAAAAARGTAGGGAAGTGATAGCAATGGCTTAGAAGAAAGTTGCCTAGAAAATGAACAAGAAGGTGCCTAGGAGGCAAAATCTGAAGAAAAGAAAAAAACTGAAATGTATCAATTTGAGAGAGAAGTCTATGAAACGGAAGTTGATGAGAACAAAAGAAAGAAAAGACAAGGAATTAAAAATAAGAAGAATGGAAGCCATATGCTTCCACTGTTATCATATTATGATAAAATACACAGTGCAACACACACCTCTCTTGATATGTAACAGATCCTTCCCCAAATTAAATTCATCCCAGCATAGTATAGAAGGGTTCAGTCAACTAGAAATTCAGATAACTACAACCATGATTGGTTTGAGGGCTGAGTTATTTAGGTGCCCAGTAAAGATTACCAGAGCATCGGTAAAAGCATCAACTTTTATAAGCTACACACATTCTGYTTTGGTGACATAGAAATGCATAAAATAGTTTCAGTAACATTATTTCTCATGGCCAGCTCTTAATATGTAAAGTTCATCGTCTCAAATCATAGTTGAGGGAATTAAAGGAAAGAAAAATGGATATTAATGAAAGGTGGTATACCTCAAAAATAACTCATGCCTTTACTATAAAATATGATCTCTTTGAACTGTATAATACTAGAAGCCAGTATGACTCCTCGTGGGAAGCTAGGCCACTTAGCTTTTCCACTTATTTTATGTAGTTTCTTCATATTCTTCCTGGTATATTCACATATTCACACATAGGGAATTCTCATTTGTATGCGTTGTGAATACAGAAGGACACACTGATTTTCCCCATGAAGATACATTCATATTTTAAATTAACCTGGTGAGGCTCCTGAGGCCCCCATAGATAGAAGACACTGAACTTACCTCTGGAATCAATTATTTTATCATCTAAATTCTGAGTCAAAATGAGATCATCAGAATTCATATACTTGAAAAGAAAAAAAAAATCTGAAACTGAGAAAAATTTAAAAAATCTCATCTCAACCTAATTCTGGGTGCATTATTGCATTTTTATTCTATATTTACTTCTGTTCCATTTCTGATTTGTTTTCCTTTGGTACGAATCAATCACAGAAATCCCTCTCTTACACCCACCAAAAAAATAACCTAAACAAACATAATTTTAGGATACAAATCTATATTATTTCATAGCCATTTCTTGTCCTCCTGTATRAAGGCAGAGTTGCCAGGACTGCAAAGAAAGAGACCTAGTTTTCTTCAATGGCACGGGAYCACTGCTTGATCTTTATCAGTGTAAACTTCACTGTCCCTCAGTAACCTAACCTTTCCTTACATCATGGTACTGCTTCCTACCTCAGCCATTAGGAGAGTCTTCTGCATCTGTTTCAAATCTGAAATTTTTTATACAGAGTGAATTTAATCATATATATTTATTTAACAATAATGTCATGGCTAAAGSAACTTGGAATTCTAGGAATTTGCTTTGACTGAAAACTAAATTTCTGAAATTTAGCTTTCATCCAAATTAATATGAAATAATTTACTATTTTATAATTAATAAAYGCACAATGAAGAAGCCATTGCAAATTAATAACAGAAACATTTTCCCTTACAACATTTTCAAAACATTGTCTATAAAGAATAGTCTCCCTCTTCCTACATGAGCACTTTTAAAATAAAATTTTAGTCCAGAAGTTTACTGGGACAAATTAGGATAATTTTCCCTCAGAAAGATGTCAACTAATTCATGTTATTATAAATTATTATGGAATTTTCGTGTGTGTTTGTGTGTATGAGGAAATGGTGCGGGAGGGTAGTGATGCTAACTGGAAGATTGTACACTGAGGAATTAGTGACCCACATGACAGTTACCCTGAGTAGATGCAGGCCTGTGTCGTGCTCTGCTGCACATACGACTTGGCCTTCAGGCCAGTGCTGTGCTGCACAGGTCCCTTGGCCACACGATAAACTTAACCTGCTAATTGTAACGGAGGAGCCTGCAGGCAGCTCTTACTTGGCACTAGCAATTACWGCACCTGCGTGTCCTTGTCTTTAGTGAAGCAAGAGCTTCTCCCGTGAACTTTCTTTTGCCTGGCAATAGAAATGACAACTAGAATTGTTTTCTTATAAGAAAATCCTATAAGAGCACTAAATAATGCCAGCGAACCTGTCCGTGGACAGGGTCTGTGCAGTGTGACATGTCCTGACTAGAGGTCTAGCCAGTGCTGCACAACTCAGTTCCCAACATCTGAAGGGACATAAGTTGATCCCTCTTTTCCTTATAGTGCCAGCTCCAATAAATGCTATTTTAATCAATACCTTACAGATCCTGAGTACTTTTCTTACTGAGATTCATAACAAACACTGGCACTGGTGCATTAAAATGAGGAAATGAGAAAAATACTGTGATATGAGAAACTGATAAAGATCTGTTTCCAAAATCTGTAATAAGGTTAGAGTCATTGCAATTTAACTGGGAAAACAGCAAACTGTTACTCATATTTTTCTAAAGTACTTTAAAAAGGATGCAAATCAGAAGAAAGAAAGTCATATATTAGAAAACTGGAACCGATAACATTATGTTTCCCAAATATCTTGCTTTTCAGCTTCATAACCACTGAAGAAAAAGTCCATGCTATTTTGACAGGTAAGTATATAATTAGTGCAAACATTCATGAGCACTGGTTATGTCACGAAAAGAAACCAGGAATGTTCCTGTACTCCAGAACTGCTCTGACCACAAACAGCTACTGTCCAGAACGATATTTACCTCCTTAAAGATTTTCTGAGAGAAAAATACAAATTTAATTGGGAATTGTGAGGCTTGAGCAATAAAAACAGAACTTTTTATATCCCTTCAAAGAATTAAGTSTCCAGCTACATTTCATATTTTAGCCCTTACGGTTTCTGAAAACTGCAGGAGACATTAATTATCAATTGCCTTGAAGTCTGAAGGAAGGTCATGAAAAGCCCAGTATAGGCCTTTTTTCTTACTCTRCAGAGACACGCTTTATTTGCCAAAATTAGATTTTTGTTTTACTTGTGGTAAAGCTCCCTGGGTTTTCCACTCTGTTTTCAATTTACATCAATTCATAACTTTTGGTACTGAAGCGATAGGGAGAAATTCCACACTATCAACATAGTGAAGAAGTTACTCACAGTATCTAAAATCCAGAACACTGTTTTTTCAGATTTGTGATTCTAAGAAGAGAAATATGTATCTCCAAATTTGTGATCTCTTCGCTGGCTTGTGTGTCTTCTCAAGAAGGGCCAAGGGGCTAGTTCTGTATGAGGTAACACGCAAACAAGTGAAGGAGCCTTTGACACAAAAAAACTGCAGTCTAGAAAAATCTAGTTCTGGTTGGTTGGACTTACTCCTCTTTCAGTAATATCAAGCTGATGCCATAGCAGTTTGTATCTCAAGTGCATCATGTAAAGAGATAAATACARGGTTAAACATCTAATATGTTTAAACAATAACAAAAAAAATCTTAGACAAGAGCTCCAACAAACAGACTGGAGTTAGGCACCCAGCTGTGCTCTCTTTCCATTTCTAGCATCTGCTTGGTTTTTGCATAGTGTTTGCAGTTGACCCCTGCAGTTAGTAGGGGGTCTAAAACTTATCCAAACACTCTGGCAAGCTGGTTAAAATACTGCTTCTGACCTGTATCACCCAAACACGTGAAGGGGAATTTCTTCCCTGTGAGAGTGACGGAGCACTAGCACAGCTTGCCCAGAGAGGTTGTGGAGTCTCCTTCTCTGGATATCTTCCAGGTCTGCCTGGATGCAACCCTGTCTAACATGCTCTAGGCGACCCTGCTTGAGCAGGGGGGTTGGACTAGATGATCTCCAGAGGTCCCTTCCAACCTTACTGATTCTATGATTCTATGAACACCTGCAAACCCATACAGTGACACAGAAGTTTCTCTTTGAATCAGGGCTACATAGGATGCCAGATGATTGTATGCAGCACTTTTTTCTTCCAAATCCAGAAGGTAAACAAATTAGATGCATTTAAAATACAAGTGTGTAGATTGTGTTTTCTATGTATGTGGGCATCTGAACTCAGGATCAAGCCATTATTTATAAACATACTGTTAGTTAAACCAGTACTAATACTCACGAGACCACATGGGCCTTTTCCCCATGAAATCATGTCTTTACATGCTTATTTTCTCAACATTAGTCTTTCCTCTATGACAAAAGGCTAGGTTAGAGTCATTAAGAGGGAGAATTCACTTTCAAATCAATTAAGGTTACAATTCTGATTTCAGTGTTTTGGGAACAGTGACAGTTTTTGAATTACAGGTTCCTGTATGCTTGTCTGACTCAGATTTATAAGCAAGGTCAGATATGGCAGTGCGAGAATGGCATTGTAATTAGAAAGGTGCTCGTTTTGTCAGCTAGGTGTAAAATACCCCAGCAGTGCAGAGTGAAGCCTTTGTTTTTTAAGTAAATTAATTGTAATAACTATGAAGCTACAGTTGGTAAGCCAACCAGCCAGGCGTGAGCAGGAAATGCAGACCGCCAGAGCGTTCCAAGATATTCCTCCAGGAAAAAGCATATCTTTACAAAATGAAGTTTAGCAGTTCAAAGTAAGAAATAGGAAAGGCAAAATGCCAGCTCAAGTACTTGACTTGAAAGTGGGTACTTGAACAGCTGATACTGGAAATGAAGGCAAAAACGGGACACAGAAAAGGCCTGTGAGAGCTGGTATGCAATACAGCACAGTGCAGAACGTTTGAGGTCTTGTGTCTTTGCAAATTGCACCTGAACTACAAACCAGCTAAGTAAAACGACTCCATTTCTATGGCTTCCACATTTAGTTATCTTTTCAACCACTTCCTTCTGCTTTTACATATGAAGACCAGTTAAAAGAAACTAATTACACAATAAGGCTGCAATTCTAAAATAAAGCAGCAGTAACGAATCCTTAGCAATTTCCCCTACCTCCATTACATAAAATGTGATCTCTCTTCCACTTTAATGACACAACCATTTGTGAGACTGCTCTGTGAACTCAATCATGGAACAAATATGAATGAAAATAAATCTTGCAGAAAAAAAGGTTATTATACAATGAAAGAAAGTTCAAAATTCCACACAAATGTGATGTCCTCACATCAACATCCTTCTTTCTCAGAAGAGATTGCTTGCTTGGTTCCTTCCTTTCTGGAGGAAAACATTCCCCTGCTACTTGTTAGTTTTGAGAGTGCAGAGGAAGAGAATTGTGAATTGAAACAAAATCTGATGAGAGGGAGAGCAGGAGGAAAAGACACTAAAAATCCACAGTGGAGTTGCAAGTGAATTTATTGAATTATCTGCTTCATTAGTGGTAGTAAGTGCAGACAATTAATGCTCCATACTTGCAAAGACTGTTTCTGCTACTAGGCAGTAGGTTTGCTAGATAGGCAGAGCACGCAGTAGGTGTGTGTGGTGGTGGTGGTAGGGGAAGAGTGATGCCTCACTGTTYAGCAGATGGCTTAAGAAAAACGGGGACATCTTGACTACAGTAAAAATGGCTAAGCTGGAATTTGATTCATATGAGGATGCACAGAAGACAGCTCTATTTCTTTCTTTACTTATGCTAAAGTTAAAAGGTGTAAAGGTGTACTAAAAAACCCTTCCAAAATATTCTTCAAGAACTCATCTGATTGTGTAAATGTCCATTCGATTTGTATGAATACACCATCTGAATACAGACAGCTCTTTCCTCTTTTTTTAAAAAAAAATAATGTGATCTCAGCATAATATAAGCTCTTTAGACTGAGTAAAAGGCAACTTAAAAAGCTGTTATTTGAAAAGATATTTAAGAGTTCATATGAACTGAAACGATCTAGAATTCAAAATTTCACATGGAAAAATAAATGAAATAGCGGCATTACTGATCTGAGAGGCTTCGGTCCCGCAAGGTGTCACTGCCCTGGTGTGGGTTGTCTGTGGCCTCTTGGTGTGTCCCTGCTCTCACACAGATCACCTGTAGGCCATGGTCCTTCAGAGACGTCTCTGCGCCGGCGTGTCACCTATGGGCCATGGTTCCTCAGGAGTTTTTCTGCCCCAGCGTGGGTTTCCCATTGACATGGTCCCCCAGCAGTGTCCCTGACCCATGTGGGTCACCTTTGGGCTGTAGACCCTCAGAGGTGCCCTTCTTTTAGCATGTGGCACCTCTTCCCATGAATGTGTCTCCAGCTGCATTCCCTTCCTTTTGTGCATCCTCCCAGGTCTCCTCTCACATGTGTCCTCCTCTGTGTCCTGTGTCACCTGTCCCAGCAGCTACCACGAGTTCTTAAATGTTTTGAGAGAGGCATCACGTTTCAGCATGCAGTGGAGTGTGTTGGAGCTGGCAGTCCCTCGCCTCTTCTCACGGTTTTTGACAATCATTGCCTGAAGCTGAAAAGAGAATGTGTTTTGCCCAGRCAAGCTCAAAATGGCTGCAAAATAAGCTGACAGCACTGTGAACATATCTTTTTTTTTTTTTGGTCTATGAAAATAATAGCAGTTTCATCTCATAAAGAATCTAAAATGTATTTCTACTACAGTGTGAAAAAACATTTTAAATTCATCTGGTGTTTGAAAGTTTCCAAACTTCAGTGTTTTCACTATGGTTACTGACTTAATCTCTAACACATTCAGAAAGAAACTAAAAACAAGCCAATTAGAACAGTAATGAATGACAATAAGAGAAATTCTCCTCTGTGTCAGAAAAATATACAACAAGAGAAATCTCATTTTCAAAGTCCTAAGTTTTTAATTACTTCTAAACATGGATACATCTAACAGACCTGCTCTTATTTATGGGTAAATTACTGTCTCATGTCAAAAAAAGCAGACACGTGCTGAGCTGTAAACCTAAGGATCTGTGCAGGGATGCTAGTCATCGATAGACTCAGAATTTAAATCCAGGTCTGAAACACAGGATGTTTCGTCTGTGTCCTATGAAGGCATATTAATATGGAAGGGGTTGATTCTTAGTTGAACATACATTCACTAAAACACCTCCTGTGTTGGACATGTGCTCCTTCTTCCCCTTTCTTCCTTTAAAGTCAGAATTTTTGATGCATCTCACCAACAAGATGTTCACATTCCTAAGAGCAAATGCTTTAGAGGCAGGAAAGGACAATGAAACCCATCAAAAAGCCTAGGAATATTTCCAATGGAAAAAAAAATCAAATGATGTTACTTAAAACAGGTCAACAGTTCCATAAAAAGTCTATGTATATAGTAAGTCTGAACAACAGAGTAATAATGAAGTATTTTGTTTTTTTGTTTTTTTGTTTTTTTTTAAGTGGCAGTGATACCTCTTGCAATGCACTAAGTTCATTCACTGCTCTGCTAGCAAAGTAAGCTCATTTGGGAAGGTATTTTCTAGGTTACTCTGATCATCAACAACTATGAATAATAAATGTAGAATAACCTTACATGGAATAAAGCTTTCATCAATCAAAGTGAGGATAAAACACACCCACTCATTCACAAACACAGAGCATATAGTCTATTTTTGCTTCTTTGCACCTGTTCACTTTTCCATTTGTCATAGAACAGGGAGGAATACAGTACAGATCAGGAATTAAGAGCACAGATCTCATGCCGTTATATATTCTTCCTGGGCTTGTCTACTTTCAAAAATCATAATAATTAAGAACAAAAATGCTCAATCTGTCTGACATAAACTTATGTTCGCCCACGCCAGCTACCCACATGACAAGTCCATCAGCCACTAGTCTGAGTATTCTGAGTCATATTTAGACATCCAAGATCTAGCTGCAATCAAGTAAATCAAGAAAACACAACAATCTCTAGAATTTCTCTTAGGACAATATTTTCATGTTATAATCTCAACCCTCAGAAAACAATTGTGCCCTTTAAAAATATCAAACCTTGAAAATAAGCAAGATGATGATCTCTTCAAATAATCTGAAAAGTGGACGCTGGGGGGAAGGAAGAGTCAGAGGCAGGAGAGATTACTGGATTACTGAACGAGAAACAGCAAGATACAAATGGATCAGAGGCCTGAGGAATACCTAGGGAAACTGAGCTGTAAATAAAACTGTTGTATAATTCACAAATTTTGCTTGTTGAAACTTTCTGTCTTGTGTTATTTTAGGCAGGTAATCAGAAGTCATTTCAGTATGGATATCACCAAAATACCTGGCTTACCCCCCTCCCCCACACCCTTTCCCATTTTAAACATCTCATTTGTATTTTGGCCATAGAGAAAGAGCATAATGGTATTCTGAAATTAATCAGTCACCTATTTCAGAATTCAACTCATCGCAAAATGTACATARACATTTTCTTTGGGAAAACTGAAATTTAAAAATAATATCAGTAAAAATAAAAATGTTGATCCAAAACGTATACTGTGATTCACATACTTTCATTCTCCTGTCTGATCTCAATTAGATCTCTCAAGATGCATTTCTTAGTAATGAGATGCAATGTAGCGGAATACATCATTGGAGATGAAGCCAATTACTTTAGCTGTTCCATCAGAAATTTGGGAACTTCCCATAAACAGAAGACAGTAGGCATGAAATCATTCATTTAGTCAAGACCCCAGTTTTTTATTACAGTTTTAACACAAAATGATTGATTAACACAAATTAAAAAATAGAAGAGCAAACCATACTTATTTGTGTATTGAAGCATCA
>NW_028185228.1:1920823-1946134 GCF_003343005.1 Rhea americana | reverse complement strand
CATTTCTTCTCCAAATATGTATCCTTTAATTATATAAAGGAGGCTCAAATATGCTCAGAACAAGTGTCACTACCTTCCAAAGTCTACCACTGTTTTCTGTCTCCCCTCCCATACTTTTCAACCTCCTTTCCTYCATCTAATCTCAAGTATTTCTTAAACTATTCATCCAAAACAATCTTTTGTCTTTTGATTATTCTTTTAAAAACTCTTAGCTACTCTTAAACACAACAGCCATTTATGTTTTCTGATTTTCCTTAATTAAATAATATTCAAAGATCTAACTGGTTAGTCATCAGATGAAATCAGTTCTTGAAGCATATTTAAAAATAGTCTAAACATTAAAATACATTAGAGGCTGCAGGGCAGATTTTACCATCAAAAAAGCTCCAAAAAATTGGCATCTTCTTGTTACTGCATTGCAGGTTAAGAAGGCTATGCTAAAGTGGTAGAGCTCCCCTCATTAACTATGTTAAATTAATGTTTGATAAYTTGCCAATATTTGTAGTAGGAAAGTACTTCCACTGGGAACACACAGAAAAAGATAAACTTCTCTCTCAAAAAAATATAAAAAAAAAAAAACTAGTTGTGGAAAGTCTTGAATTCATAAACTCTTACAAATTCTGAACTATTTTAAGAAAAAGAAGAAACATTACTCTTCCCTTTAATTACAACATTCTAACAACCAAACTTGAGAGTCTGAAGGCTCTGAATCATTATATTGCTTAGGTCTTTAGAAGAAAGAGTCAGAGAACCCCAAGTGAGTATTCTGAGTGTACAGTACAGTGCACTCAAACATTCAGCTACAGTTCAGTCCAAAAAACACTCAAAGTATCATCAGAAGAGTGATAACATTCCTGCTATGAGTAAAATTGCATCACTGCTATGATCCTGAAAAATGATTCCAATTAAAAGCAATTTGTATGTTTTCTGACTGGGCTTATTGTTGGATTTAATCTTTCTGTAAAGGCAAAATCCTTGAAGCATTTCTGCTGAAAGGCAAAAGTACTGGAATTTAAATTAAAATCTCGGGATAAGAACAGAAACCCTCAGTGTAATCTTAGACTAAATGATATTATTGGTCTTTCTGTAAGAAGATAAATGTGATGAAAAGAAGATATGCAGAACAAGAAGTTTTCATTGCTGTTTTAAGATAGGATAAAAAAATCTGTGGACATTAAAGATATTTAATATGTTTTTTAGAACAAACATAAATTTCAGTGACTCAATATATTTGAGTCATTCAATATAATTGAGTTAAAATTAGGAAAACAATTTCAACTTGTTTCACAAGGTTTCTTAAAGACTTAAATATCTTTGTGAGTTTATATTACCTAGGAAACCGGACTATAAGTAAAAAGCTCATTTTCACATACGAAAACAGTGCTAACAAACTACAAAATTCTTTCAACAACTATCACATACTTACCACTAAAAAAGGAGGTAGGTATTTTGATTTGTTGTGATTTTAAAAATCTTATTTTTAAGATAAGAAAATATATCTCTCTTATTTTAAAAAGGTCACAAGTGAAGTTTTTTGTTAGCAAAACCACCTTTCCATTCCGAAGGAAGTTACCACTTCTCACTCAGCAAAGACAACATAACAGGGACTAAAACCAAATGAACAAATCATCTCAAGTCCTGCATCCAGTTCTGGGCTCCCCAGGACAAAAGAGACATGGAGCTACTGAAGAGAGTCCAGCGTAGGGCTACRAAGATGATCAGAGGGCTGGAGCATCTGCCCTATGAGGAACGGCTGTGAGAGCTGGGCCTCTTCAGCCTGGGGAGGAGAAGACTGAGGGGGGATCTTAGCAATGTGTACAAGTACCTGAAGGGAGGGTGTCAAGAGGATGGGGACAAACTCTTTTCGGTTGTCCCGTGTGCAAGAGGCAATGGGCAGAAACTGAAGCACAGGAAGTTCCGCCTGAGCGTGAGGGGGAATTTCTTCCCTGTGAGAGTGACAGAGCACTGGCACAGGTTGCCCAGAGAGGTTGTGGAGTCTCCTTCTCTGGAGATCTTCCAGGCCCGCCTGGATGCAATTCTGTCTACCATGCTCTAGGTGACCCTGCTGAGCAGGAAGGTTGGAGTAGATGATCTCCAGAGGTCCCTTCCTACCTTACTGATTCTGTGATTCTATGAAAGAAAAAGACATTTTAGATTAGCAAACAAAAGAAATAATATCTCATACTCTTCAGAACTTTGCCTTTATTATCTGCTATGAAGTCCTATTTAACAAAAGCTACTTGCACATTGCTGGATTTAACAGTTGTGGTTCTGAGCTCCACTCTTCTTCTATGAATCAAGCCACATCATTTTATTTACATTAAACTATTTGAAAACTATTTCTTATTGCAGCAAAGTTGCAGTATTATGTCCTCCAATACTATATAGTCACAAAAGTAAAACAAGTAAATATTAACAAGAAACTATTTTTATAAATTAGTACAACAACAAAGCAATTATACAAATTAGCATTGATTCTACTCTAATCAAGATGTAAGGGAACACTTTTGGAAGAGACCGTTCCTTGTCACTCAGGTCAAACTAACCAAATGATGAAACTGCTTGCAACCTTGCATGTTACTCTTTGAAGTAGTCAGAACAACCAAAATTTAAAAACTGGTAAATAGTAAATACACAGAAAGTATGCAGTCAGCTGCTAGGGAGACAGTAATCAAAAAAGCTGGTATACCCTGTACTACTAAACCAAAATAATCTTTCAGAGTTTGAAAATATAAACAAATACAATTGTACATAATTACTTAGATTTGATTATGCAGTTAAGCACAGTCCAAAAAACAAAACAAAACAAACAAACAAACAAAAACACATTAATCTCAAAAGAAACACTCATTCACTGTAGTGCCCCCAGCCCAAGCACGCAGTCTGGGGTGTTAAAAACACTTGCAAATAACTTATTAAAATCAGCCTTAAGTATTATCCACTATTTCTCAAAATAGGATTTATTACTCTTTTATGGCTGAAAATACAATTGTAGGTATTTATAATGCATTATTGTCCATGTGCTCTTCTATAGTGAACTGTATTATTCTGAAGCTAGAAAATCTTAGAAGGCAATTACTCAAAATCGTTACTTAATGAGGAACGTATTACCAAAGTAAACTTCTTCAAGGTCCTCTAGATGAAAGACTAATGCTAAATAAAAGGAAACATACTGCCAACTATTCTATCCAATATTAAGGGGTATCATATAATCAATTTAAACTTAAAATTAACTCCTAAGTGGACTTACACTCTTCTCAAGGGACTGCTGAGGATGGTTCTGAACAGGCATTCATCCTACAGACAGAAGTCCCAAGAGCTTTAACTTATTACATTCTCAGTCTTTCAACTTCTCTATAAAGTTACTTGGAAGAAATGTAAGGTAACAGGCTGGTAACAATGAAATCTTTAAGATGATACTCATGGTATGTCTTCTTTTCGCTCAATACTGCTTGACAATCTAATTTCTTTTCTCAGATTGGCTCAGGATTAAGATCGATTTAATCAACCTCCTCCACTCCAAATGAAGTCAGAGTGCCATTTATTGTCACAGGAAAAACCAGAATGGTGTCTCTAAAGAATCTTTTGGTACATGACAGAACGATTGCTAAGAYGGTTCAGAGGCAATGCAAGCCTTTGGGCTTTGGGAGGTTTGTGAGTGGGAAGTGTTAGATTCTCAAAAGAACAGCACAGACCTTAGTCGACTTTTTCTCATAGCTGATCAGAGGGAAAAAAATAACCAGCCTTCTGTTTGATTGAGTCACTTAAGGTTGAAATGAGAATTGTCTCAGCACCCAGGGGAGTAAACTGAGTTAGTAGTGTTGAGGCTGTTCATCTGACCTGGAAACAGATTTATTCATGTAACAGAATTTGATGAAGATTTGCGTCCAACTGCACTGAACAAGACCTTGCTGCAGAGAACATTCTGGCTTACTAATGCTATCTGGAAGGCCCAGTGGAATTTAGCAATCCCAAATTTTCACATGGCTGCTGAAGACAAAGAAGAACATTCTGATGCCCCAATACCCTCTTGTATAGATTCACCCACCATGTGGGATGAGAATTGCCTTATTGTTATGCACGTGCCCTAATAGTACCTTCCAGTCTCAATCTCAGCTGCTGCCTCTAGTACACACAGATTCAAATAATCCTGAAGCCAATAAAAGTGCTTTATAAATCTCACATTTGATTACTTCTAATTGAATCAAGATTTTCTGGTCTTACTTTTCCCTATACTATATCAGAAGAGCTGCCATATCGGACAGATCAAATTACAAGTGGCTTATATAACCCATTCCTGACTGTGTCCAGAACAGGGGCCTGGAGAACAGTGTAAAACTGTTGGAAGATGATATCTGCAGGGTGAATCTGCTAGTCTTCAAAAACAAGTTGTTCAAGGATGTCTTTAGAAATTTTCTCTTACATTATTTTTAGTAGTCAACAATGGGCTTATTCTCTATGAAACCATCTAATGTTTATTCTCTGGAAAAAAAACTTCTTGATTTCTGTGACCAAGCCTCTTGTTCAAACATCTGACTCCCTCCAGCCTTATGCTTCCCATTCAAATTCAGACTTTTCGACACAAATATATCCTACAGCTCCCTCTAACACAAGCCTGCTGTATTGGATGATATCTGACAAGAAGGACACCTGGTCACTTGACTACTCCACTCTTGCATGCAGATTCATTCAGATCCCTTGAGGCTCCCTTCCTTCCAACCCCAGGATCGTCTCTACCCTCAAAGCTCTTCCACTGACAACATTCCAGCCAGTTCCAGCTACTTATTTTTTTAATACCACTTCTTTGCTCTCAAAGTCAATATTTGATGCTATCCTGAAGTGCCCGGGCTCAGTATGCTTTTCTCTATCAGTTCCTTCTAAAACCAACCCTTAGATCAGCAAACTCACCCTTGACTACAGCCATTGTTATTTTTCCATGATAGAGTTGGAGCAAAGGATTGTCATGGGAAATCGAAGAGAGGAAAAGCAGTAAGAAAGGGATTTAATCATGCATGGCAGAGACAGAGAAAAGGAAAAAAAGAAACAGCAATGGACTACAGGAGCAAAGGATTTGGAAAGAGATAGAGCAGGGGGGATGTTGCCAACAGCACTGTGAGGTTGGAACAGAAGAGAGATCAGAGAAGACCTGAGTGTCAGACATACTGGAGGGTGCCTGTAAAATGCTGGTTTTCTGTCTTTAGATTTTTCTACTGCAAGTCTTTCTATGCAAAATCTAAAAATAAGTATTCTTATAAGCATTTGAACATATAACAAAATATTGTACTGTGGAAATCATCTTTGGATCTTATTTTTGCAACCTGCCCTTTTTACCATGCTAAAATATTTTTTAAGAAATGCATTTCATATTCCTGCTTCTTTCCACTTTTTCTTTTTTTCTTCTAAGTCATTCAGTTGTATAGACAGTACACAAGAGCAAAAGTTACTCCACAGGGAGGACCACAAATGAGTGTCCTCTGATTTCATTTCACTCAAATAAAATCCCTGTTCTTCTGCCGCTATGTAACAATGCATAAGTCCAGAAAGTGACAGGCAAATGGTAGAAACATCCTAGCACAGAACTAGACTAGGAGATCCTGAATTACATAGCCTCAACATAGCTATGCTCATTTTGAAGAAACACTCTTATTATTTTTGTAATATTTAATTATATAGAATAAGAAAGATGATTTTATGGGTACTTCAAAGATTTAATGTTAAGTATTGAAATACACTTGATTCAAGACTAATTTGATAGATTGCTACCAGCGTAATATCTCTTCTCTCTCAGAAACAGTAGCTTTAATATTTACAGTTCTATTGAGTCACTAGGGAATGAAACCTCATGGACTAGTTTTCAGAAATCTTCTAATTTAACTTTAAGCAGCCAAGTTTGAAACCTCACGTTGGATATTCCTCTCTCTTACATTGTCTGGATACTGAGATGACATCTGTCCTAAAGATGGCACTTAGATTTAAACAGCATGTCTTTCCTCACTCAGTAGCAGCTCTGCATTTTCCATCAGTCATACAGAGTTTTACTTGCAGAATCTACATGGCAATAACCTCACACAGTGCTTTGAAAAACTTAAAAGTTAACATTGAAAGCTGTGCACGCAAACTATTGTTCAGTATTTACTTGATCCGTTTTCTTCCATAGATACTGTGGAACAAATGTGTACTCATTCATGAAATGCTTTGAAATATTTGCCTTATAAAACCTCAAGAAGAACTTTTCAAGAAACAGACTAGAACAGAAAAAAACCCAAATGAAAGACARCTTTAGTCTTTTGTCTTTTTGAAGAGAATCAAAACTATGGGCGGGGGGAACATAAAATGAACAGCCAAGATGATAAAAATGAATCTTGTGATTGGGATGAAAGGGAGATGATCTTCCTAAAGATTTTGTTAAATAATATGATGACCATCCCCTATACAGCAGTTCCTGTCTAACATTGAGTGAGTACTGGAAGGCATGTCTTCTATGAACACATTTTATTCTGCCATGTCTAGTCAGACATCTGACTGATTAAATGTGTGCTTGTCCCTGAACACTTTCAGTGATCATAAAACAGCTCCTCTGTGTGTTATCATCCAGCGTCTCTGAGATAAGAAAAATGAGGAGAAGAACAAATATTCATTACACATACTTTATATTAAAAAAATGGATCATCACATTAGGAAAGCCTTCTTTTTCCAGCAGAGGCAAACTATGAAATATTCTGAGGCTTTCCATCAATAAAACCAACTAATTTTTATTTGTAGCGATTTCTGAAAGTTAGTCATAGATTTAGATTTAAAAAACATTCAGCCTGTTACAAAATGAAAACACAATCCCTCTCCTTCCCTCCAGAAAGCCCTGAGGAATGTAAATTTAGATTTTAGATTAAGGACATGAAGCTTAATGAAGAACTCTAGGGACACACTTCTTTCTAACAGCTACCCTGGGGAAAATGTGACAGAGTACTGAAGAGAGACCTATCTCAGCTTTTATGAAACAGGYGGAATTTTAAGCTTTCCCATTTCTCCTTGATAAAGCTCAAGCATTCTTGCATTAACTACCAAGCAAAAATATTCACTCTTTCCTGGTTATTCTGACCTCATTAGCGTCCTGTCGATTGTTTAAGAGAAGATTCTCTTTCATTGTAAATTCTCTTTCAAATGGTACTCCCTCCTGCCTCCCCCCCAAGGGCCTTTAATTGTGCAGTCTACAGGCATTTGACAAGTGTGACAACTACTTTGAATTAATGCCTTAAGATTATTTACGCGCTGCCTTAATTTTAAGGAGCAAACCTGATTAAAACTAAAACCATGAGTTCTAGGACTCTATAAAAGAGCTGCAGAATCAGCAGCACAAGATGACTATTTCCAGCAAAGGACCGTTTCACAAAGACATTTCAAAGAAAAATGGCAATCAATCATTGCCCGTTTCAATTATAAACATGCACACACACACACACACACACACACACACACACACACTCTCTCTCTCCAGTCAAAGTAAGATCGTCTCTTAGGCTGCAGCCTTGAAATGCACCTGTTTAGTAGAGTTAGAAAGGAGATCATTTTAGTTAAAGAAACCTCTCCATTCTACATCTGTGCCCAATTTACACTGCACCAATTACAAAGTTTACACAATTAAATTTCATATGAAAATCACAATCTTTTGCTTTATTGAGTGCAATCATATGCATATCAGAGCACAATCTAGAAAACAGAAAAATCTGAGACCTGTTTACAAGAGATAGTTATATTAAGGCAAGGTATGTGGAAGAAAAACCTGAAGACAARTCAGGGGAAATGAGGAACATTTACTTCAGTGCTAATGACAACAGCCTCATATGCTTCAAGAAAGAGGAGCTAAAATAAGCATTTGACCTGAAGCCAGTAAACAAAATCCCTCATCTTCCTCACTGAATTTGAGCACAAAATAGTCATTTATTTTTTTCTTAGGGCAAAGTAGTCAACTCTGAAAATCTGAAGAGGAAACAGTATAAAGGAGAATTTACATCACTTCTAGGGCTCCAAAACATTTTACAGRCATGTACAAGTTATTACTCACCAAAGAAATGAAGTCACATCTTGAAGAAAYCAAAGTAATTAGTTAATAGTGCACTGCACCGTGTCTCTGTGCCAAAGGTGACTGGGGAGACTTGGGATCCAGGCCCTGCTATGATTCCTACCGGGAATACATGCTTCGCCTCTTACTGGCTGGGCCTGGGACACGAAGCTACAGCAGCTCCATCTCTAATGGGCTGCTGGTTTCAGCAACCCCTAATGAGGGCTGTACCCGACCAAAAACYGAGGAGTGTTCAGTGTGTACCCTGAGCTGTATTCAGAAAAAACTCTGAAGGATTTTTGGCCAGGCAGAACMTACAGCAAACTCTTTAGTGGGTRGTTTCACRGMATGGTTGAGGTTGGAAGGGACCTCTGGAGATCATCTAGTCCAACCCCCYTGCTCAAGCAGGGTCATCTAGAGCATGTTAGACAGGATCCCCTCCAGGCAGGTTTTGAGTATCTCCARAGAAGGAGACTCCACAGCTACTCTGGAACTCCACAACTTCACTGAACCTGTCCCAGTGCTCTGTCAYTCTCAMWGTAAAGAAGTTCTTCCTTATATTCAGGTGGAACTTTCKGTGTTTCAGTTAACACAATCAGCTTCCTTTTCTCAAATCTTAGTCCTGTTCCTGTGCTGTAGCCCTGTTCTCACACAGTCTGATTCTCACACGTACTGAGCTAAGGGATGAGTGAAACTAAAATATGGTGAAATCCAGATCACCAGTGTCCTAAAAATGGATATGAAACCTTCTCCCAAGACAGACTATTTCTGCAAGGCACAATATTTCTAATTTGTAYTTGTGTCTATATATGTATGAATGTATATGCACACTATAGGCATATGTGTATACACACACACACATACACACGCAAAAGGGATGGTAAATAAGAAGAAATAATTCTATTAGGCTGGTAACTGTCTGCATGTCCTCACCAAGGACAGGCTTTAAAAAGTGAGTATACAGGCTTCAGATCTGGGGCAGATCGTTATGGGAAAGCAAGTCCACCGCTGAGAGCAAAACAAAGAAAATTAATATCAACTACATTCTATTTTAAGTTGCTTAGTACTGGTTTATTTGTCAGTCTAAAAAGGGCTCCACTGTGTCAGGCTAGATCACTTCCCAGCATGATGTGACCTTCCTTCAGGGTGGTCACTCAAGTGAAATAGGAAAGTTTCTAGGGCACTTCATTTTAACAGTAGTAGTTTGAGGGTATTTTAGACTTACATTATGAACTTTCTCCAGTATGAGCTGCATAATGATTTCCTATCACATTATTCTCTCGAGCTCACTAGAAGTCAAAATTCTACGTATATAAGATGATCAAATACACTCCTCTGTGAATCACAGCAAAACAACAAGAAAAGCTAATGTAAAGAGCTAGTAAATGAGCTCTGAGGTATTATTTCAGTGAAGACAAGTCTTCATTTTGCTTTCCTTCCCCAGCTGCAAACTGTTTGTTCACCTTTATTTATCTATCCAAATTTCAGCTTTATGGAGATTGTTAAGCAGTGCCTAGCACATGAGGTTTGAATAAATTACTGAACTTAAGGTCTAATTCTGCTTGAGTACCTTCTGAGGTAGGCACATAAGAGAGATCCTGACCTCACTGCAATCAAGGCTGACTGCCATCACTGGAAGTAGTGGTCCCACTAAATGTAATGAAACGTAATTGGGGCAGTAGGTTCACGGCCAGGTATATTTAAGTTGCATCCCAACTCATTCCATTCTCTGAGCAAGCCTACTTCTACTTAACTGCATCATTTATTTTGGCTACACAGAATTACAGCACCCTTGGTGACACCATGGCCATGCTGGGGCTGGCCAGCATCATCTTGGAGCATTGGCAAAGTGGGGACAGATGTGGAGTTATCACGTGGGGTCAGTTTGAACACTTGTTGCAGTGCCCAGGTGCTGTTCAGTGCAAAGCACCAGTTCATGAGGGATTCACTCTCTTTATTCAGAGAAGTTCAAAAAATTTTGAGGCATGAACTGCCTCAAAGGTTGTGCTGACAACCTTAAAGCCAACTCAGATATTGTCTGAACTACTGTAGCCAGTATAAAGTGGTGTAAATACATAAAACTGGCACAAGCTCCATAATGTAAGCACAGGATAATTAAACAGAAATGTGTTTGTATATTTAAGCCCAATCCAGCTTCAGTTGCATAGATTCAGTTTTAAAAAAGTATAGGCCCACACACACTGAGCTAAAGGGAGGACAAGTGATTTCACTGGCAGTACATACATCTTAGAAATATATCACCCTTCTGAAGTCAAAGGATGTTTTACCACTGATTTCTGTGATGCCAGAGGTTTTGTACCATGCATACTGACCAATGTTTGGAATGAAAAAGAGAAATAGGGATAACTTCATGGTTTACCAAAGGAAGAATACCTTCCCCTTACAAACGTCGGGGTCATTGAAAAGGGGGGTAGAGCATGTGCCGGGTTTCTCCTTTGAAACTTCACTGTCAATGAGACCTTGACATAAACAAATCCTTTCAATTCTTTCCACATACGAATTTGCTCAGCTACAAATGGAGTTTCTCTCCTCTCAGATGTTTAATGTCTGCAACTGAGAGAGGGATAGTGACTTCTCAAAAAAAAAAAAAATCCAAACAAACAAAAAACCAAAACAACAACAACAAAAAAAACCCTCTGCTGTCCCTGGAAAGGAAAGATTTTCTTCCTGGCAATCTAACTAGGAGGACAACCCCTGAAATCTGAAACACGGTAGCAGTATAGCTAATGCCTTTGAAAAGATGAATCCCCAGACTTCCAACACCTCTAAAGGTAGTCTTACCTTCATTAACCAGAATGAACTCAAACACAGTGAACGCTATTTAACAACAAACAAACAAGTTATATCTAAACTAGAACACATGGAAGAAATGAGGCATGTCATTTCCATTGAGCTATGTTCACAGTGCACAAAAAAGGCAAGAACTTACCACAATTTTAAAAGATCTGCTCCCAAACACCCTTGCTTGTATTTGCTCTACACACTTATTTTTATTCGCATATACTTTCCTTCTTGTCCTTACAATAAATATGCTTATTTCCTTGAATCCTATCTTTAACAAGTAACAAATACAATCAGCAGGAATATGCAAGTGCCTATATTCATTCTGCAGCATCCCCATCTGCCAGGAAACGCAAGCTGAACATGCTCTTCTTGGTCAATTTTTATTTTCCGACAGTTTGACTCACTTCTGGCTTATGAGGCCATTCTTGTTGTATGTCTTACATTCATCACCTTGAAGGCACGGGACTGAGTGTCTTTCTCACCGGGAGGGGTCAGTGCTCCTCTTACAAATCTCACAGGAAAAAAAAGCAAGAAATGCACATATAGCAAATACATACTGGCAGTTATTTTTTCCTGTTTCTTCAGTTTATTTACCCTTAATTTCAGCTGAAAACCTCAGGATGTAAGAGCAACAAAAAGTCTGATAGATCTAAGGCATACTAATCCTTTCCTCACACAGCTTTATGACATCTCCATTTTTGGTATCTACATTTATGGTGATAATACAAAAGAGCTAATACAAAAGAGCTGAACTACCTCCCATTGTGGGACGACATAACCTTCTCTCATGTGTGATTATTATTAGCACAAAAGAGTCATATAATAGTCATGTATAAGCTAATAATCTCCTAGAAGTTAAAAACAAATCCCACCTACAATATAACTGACATTTTCTTAAACGACACTTCCACATATCTAAAGACTAAATTCTATTTTGTTTTCCAAAAATCTCTTCATCTCTCTGCTACCCTCTGCCCCAGAATACCTATAAATATATTAGAATATCTTTTATGGATAGCTATTGAAATTATCAAGAACATAATACCATCAATTGTTTACTAGTACAAAATGTGTAATTTTGCCTTCAGCTGGAGTCTCCAGTTAAAGTCAGCACTTAAATAAGACAGCTTGGTATGTCTGACCACTTCACTGTTCAAGGCTAAAGTGCTTCCTTAAAATTTCTGTGAGAAAGTTTCTGATTTTAAGCTGAGATTCCCTAAGCAATTTCTTCAAGAGACAGAAAAATCTGAATCTATTTTTTTGTGTTGTTGTTGTTTTGTTTGTTTGTTTAACATAGATCTGGTCTGCATGAACATTCAACGTTTATTTTTCTTTCAGTATTCACTAAAAAGAAAACTGAAATTTTTTTCATAAACTGCCACTGCTTGTCTTAGGTAAGCTCTGGCTAACATAACCAACTCCCTAAAATTCACAAGGAGCTCCACTCGATTCGCAGCCCCTGAACATGTCAGCACAGTTAGGCAATCACAGCTTCTTCCGTTCAGTTTTTCCATCAGTGAGTGCAGGAGAATTTCACAAAGTACGCTGAGAAACATGGTGAGAGGTGCTAAATGCTATTACTATTGAACTAACATTAAACAACAGATTTGCCATTAGTTTTCTTTTTATTCACTAAGCAAGTTAAATTTTCGTCTTTCAAAGAAAAACTTTTGCATAGAATATTCAGAGCTTCACAGCGACAGCACGAGAAGTAAAGCCCAAAAGACTCGATGACTACCACAGCTCAAAGCAATTACGAAAGCAAGCAAGCATTATATTTCTCAAAGATGACAGTTTTTCTATTTCTCTTTCTTCCCGTTTCTAAGTACTAGAACAGAAATATTCTTGTTCTTGAGGATACCATTAAGTGAGGCTTCCCCAGCCCCTGTCCGGGCAAAACACTGCTCACAGCAGAGTGCTCTTTGCAGCCCGCATTTGCCTTTCACAGCCCCTTTGCAGCCTCMCTCCAGCTGGAACTTCAGGCTTTCTCTTTTACCCAAAAAACCCAGCACGTTGATATCTTAATCCTGCTATGCCAATATGATATATTCGCTTCTCTGCCACTTTCCCAAACATTAATAACATTATAATAATTTATGAGGCAACTTCTAAACTTTGGAAAATAAATTTAATCAGTATTAATACACAATAGGGCATATTAAGAGGAAGATATATCCTGTATTTGAACACAACGCAAAAATAAATGCCCTTTCTGACTCCATATTATACATCCTAGCAAGGTTTAAGAGAGCTTTAAGGCTTCCAGATGGATCTGGCTAGCTCTCCAAAGGCTTCTGTGCATTTTGGAATGGAGGAAAATCTTGTTCAGTTCAGATGAACATTAAAAAAAAAAACATTTCAAAAGATTTATCTGACAGTCGTGAGTTCTTGATTAATTCTGAGTTTTAGTTCATTAAGTGACAAAGACTTTTTACTGTTTCAACTCTTGGCACTTTTATTTTGGTCAAATCAAGGAGAAATGTATGTGTGCACACACACGTGTACACACACACACACACACACACACACACACACACACAAAAGATGACTGCCCTTTTTGCCCCAAATTCCAGGATGTGTTTAATCTAGGTCTCTAGGTGCTACCCTATCTCAATTTCATTTTTATTGAGAATATTTATTAATTACCACACATGCATTCAGATAAATAATATTCATGACAAACAGACAAACCTGAACATATAAATCTTTTAAAAAAATTAAAGATTTATAAAGTGTCAGTGAGTATTTGACATTCTTGGTGCTTAAAGTTCCACTTAAAACTGTAAACTTGGAGCACCTCTCACCCCCGCGAAACATGTTATACTACGGAGAAAGAGGAACATAAGAGAAAGAAAGAGGCACAAGCATCCCTGGACAAACCTGGCAGCTATGAAGAAAAAGAAAGGAAAAACAAAAAAGAAAAGAAAAAAAAAAAAAGAGAAAAACAACTCCTTAGAGCTGAAATTCAGGCTGGTAATGAGGTGTATATTGTCAGACCTGCTCAAAGCAACATAAAAGGTGGAATTTCAACAAGGCTGACATATGAAGACTTCTGGCCTTTGAAACAGAGTGTTACAGAAAATTGCTTAATTGGTAAATCCACGTCAGGAGGAAGATGTTCAAGACAAAGATAAGCTCAAGATGTAACAGTAAGGAGGAAATTCCAGCTGTTTGGACGTATCTTTTAGATGAACAATAGTTATTTGCTATAAACTGTGCTCTTTGGCCTGGCAAAGGAATTGATGGATCCACCAAATGGTGGATGCAGACATGGCTGGAACACATCAGAGAATGGTGCAGCAGATATGATAAACACTCTGAATACAAAGGAGAGTTAGATGCATCCCATGAGTTGTTCTCAGGGCTATTAGTTTATAGTTTATCACAGAGAGGAGCTAAATAAGCGTTGTCTATGCTTATTTAGACTTACCTGTGTACTTTTCCTCACCATTTTTGCAGAACAAGCAAGGAATACAGGAATAAATGGGTGAAATAAATAGATTATAGTCCAGTTCACCGTTCACATAATTGTCACCAAGTAATTCCAATTGATTGGCAAAAATCTTTCTATTGATGGTGTGTGAATCAGAAGAAACCTAGCCAGCTTTTCTGGGTTAAATTTATGGGACTGGCAGTTAGAAGACATACAAATGAAAATACAAAACTGTTGTATTTCATACAATTCTGAGTGGATCTGATTTGACAGTTCTTTAGATGGAACAAAAATGGAAACTCACACTGCCATTTTACAGCATCTTCTTCAAAGCTAGAACCACACTGCAAAGATTTGATAGACCAAGAAAAAAAAATGCTAAGTCCCTATTCCAAGTGATTGGGTACTGCTCCAGAAGTGACATTTCTCTTTATTTCATTTCTCTTTTATTTCTATTTTCATAACTCTCAGGCACTCTTCATCACCTTCTTTTCAAACTACCACTGCAAAAGAAGCCAAGGGGATCCAGAAAGGAAGGGAAGGCTTTCTGACACCCACTCACAGCAACAGCAGAA
The DNA here is from genome assembly GCF_003343005.1 of Rhea americana. Taxonomy (NCBI): domain Eukaryota; kingdom Metazoa; phylum Chordata; class Aves; order Rheiformes; family Rheidae; genus Rhea; species Rhea americana. Next base: position 1,931,265 of record NW_028185228.1, on the reverse strand, counting down.
TTCCCTACGACTTCACCAGAACAGAAAGGAGMCTTATGACATGGTACGATTTAATGTGATTCTGCTGCTCTCACCCACTAACCTTCATCACTCATCTTCATCACTTAACAAATTGTCTTATCTCACTACAGAATTATAGCCAGTAATGCAAGGATCTCGTTATCTGCAAGAGGCATTGACGTAAGMCTGATGGAGCCGATTATAACATTTATACATTTGTTCAGTTACACAATGTTGATCAGACAGAACTAGATCAGAGATAAAGCAGGCCTCAGTCAATCTAGCTTCATCTTTTTTCTTGACTTATGAATAGCAAAACCCCTTCTTGTTAAGGATTTCCTGATGTTGGAGCCACTGGCTAGTGGAAAGAAGGAAAAAATGGATTCCTGTTTCAAGCCCTGATCTAATTCAAGTATCACTTACTGACTCTGGCACAGACTTGCTGTATATTTGTTGCTGGGTTAAGGAATAGTATCATACACCAGATTCCTAGAGAAGGAGGAAAAGAAGAATTAAAGAGTTTTATATTTCTATGTCTTTCCTCAGATTGCCATCTGAAGCATTTCTATATTAGAAATCTACCTACTTATTTGTTATTTCTTGGGGGATTTTTCCCTCTGTTTTGACAAGTAGTCCTTTTGTCCATCTTCAGTTTAAGAAATGGGAAGGCCATGTAATACATATCATCTTATTCTCTCAATAAATCCACTAAAAAAAAAAAAAACATGAGCTGCCTAAAAGTTCAGATCAACTCTGCCTTGAYAAACTGTTGTTAACTCTTTGCCACTTGGCTCCCCCTGTGGCTGGAACTACCTATTTGGACAGGAATTGTGTTCATTTTCCACAATTTAGGATTATGCACACTGGTCTCCCAGTGAAGAAAAAGGATCATTTAGACTTAAAAACTGATGCTTCTGGCTTTACATGTCCCAGGCTTTCAATTAGGACTCCTGTATCAGCTTAGTAAACATCTCAGAATCACTTCATTATTTATAGATATTCACAAGCAGCTGGCAGGAAAAGATGCTAAAAACAAATCTGTGAACTAAGGTTAGTATGTTCCTCTTTAGATTTTGATTCGAGATATCCAGTACCCAATGACAGAATAAACACAAGAACATATGTATTTTGTTGCTTATTTAAAGTGTGGCAGTAAGCAGATAGATGTATTTATAAAGTCTGAGTAGCCCAAACATCTTGTACTTTGAAAAGAATGGTACATCTGTATTTTCTTTCCTACAAAAAAAGAAAAGGAAGCACGGTCCAGTGCAAAAGACGCTGAGTGGCACTAAGGCGACTCTCTTGCTGTTTCCACCATTAATCAACACTCAGTAAACGATAACACAATTAGTCACTCTTTGCTGCCCTTTAACTTGTCTACACAGAACCCAAGGTGCAGTCTGTCTCTGCATCTAGTACTGTCTAATCCATTTTAAATGAAAACCAAAGGCGTAGTATTAAATACCACCACAAGCCAAACAAACTGGTACACCCGCATTTTCTCCTTCGACTCCCTTTGCTMGTCATGAGTCAGTGACATCCTGGGGCTTCTTTCTCCTGAGAAAAGGCCAGACATAGGAGCTTGTTATTCTCAGTGTTATGGTCAATACCACTTGCACAATGTTATTTTTAGAAGCGATGTCTGGCTGTGTGCTTGAAAACACAAGAATAAAGGACTAAGARTTTTACTCCCGCTTTTGCTGATTGCTTACATGGTCTTGAACAAGTCATTTAACCGTTCTGTGCCTCAGCACTCATATTCAGGAGAAAGTGCTACAGCCTCAAAGTTAACAAGAATTCTTCCTCAGCATTTGTCTGCTGAACCTGTCCTTAAATCAYAGGGTCTATTTCTACCCATGGCACAGCCTAAACACCCTACGAGAACACACTAGCCACAATATTTATAAATTACAAGAGCAGGTATAACTAACATGACCCTACAGGAAACAAAAAGTATCCTGTAGCATAGATAAGGTAGGGTTTGCTGCTCCTCTCATTTGGAGCTGCAGCAGCAGTCAGAACACTATTATGTACAGAGCATCATGTTTCCCGTCTGCTCCTAGGGCAAGAGTCAGATTTTTCTCAGTGTGATGTCAGGTTTCCAGAAGCRGTGTTACCCAAGCTGCCAGCCTCAAGGACAAGGAGCTAAGCAAGAGCATAAATGTCACTCCATAGGGAGCCTGTGTGTTTTCCAAGCCAGAATTTAAACTGAAAGGCTGTAGGAAGCAGAGCCCCACCAAGGCCAAAGATTAAAATATAATCACTTCCATACGTGCTCTGTGTAAAAGACAGCAGTGGCCTGCCATGAAGTTACCTCTCAAATGAGATTTCTCAATTAAGGAAATAGCTTCTCCTGGCAAGCTAAGTGTTACTGCGTTCTTTCTGAAGCTTCTCTTTGCATGAGCAAAATGATACRTTATCAAAGTAAATTCCTCAATCATTAACTCCAAACTGGAAATTCCTTAGTAATGCAGCTTTTCAGAGAGGACTATATAACAGAAACAATGCAATGGAAACACRCTATTTTAGAACGGTACAGCACAAACAGCATGTACACAAGGCTGACATAGCACTGAAAACCTCTAGACACACTAACACTTATCCTTAGCAATAATTAGAAAAATCAGATCTCTGTAGGATGCATTCATTCCTATTTATCATTAATGAGTTTTTTCCCATTTCCAAAGTAGTATTCTTCCTGACCTCCCTCACCTTTATCCCTACTCTCCAGGAACTGGCATACACAAGCTTCACCAGCTACTGCAAAGGGCATCCATAAAGGCTAACACACATTAGCTAGTAAGGATTTGCATCACCTTTTCATGGAAAGGATGTCTTCATTCACCCTTCATTTTCATTTTCTTACTCACTTGCTTTGAATAGTTTTCTCTGTGTTTGGTATCTGCCCATACACGTTCTCTGAATTCCTCTCACACATCTCTTTCTGCTCCCTTAATACCTTCCAGAATATTATTTTTGGAGACTTCTGCTTATGAATATTTCAGCAGGACTTTTGAGTTAGTGTGGTATGTTAGTGGAACTGTTCCATTTTCATTACTTTACAGTTTACAATATCCTTCCTTTTCTRTAATTTCTAATGCAATCTTTGCTTTCTCTTCCACACTCTGCACATCACACTCATAACACAAGGAGAGATTGGAGGCCAGAGAGACAGTTACATTAATTTTTTTGATATTGTTTCCCATTTTAGTAGGAAAGTCCCCATCACACCAGCAGCACAAGAAAACAATMTGATTTTACCCATGTATTATTTAAAACTGGAAGCAAAGTATCACAAAATAATACAGGATGGAAATGCATAAGTAGGTCCTCATAGACTCCTAAGGCAAARCTGACTGAGCTTCAGCAGATGAAATAGGAAACACTAAAGCTGTTTTGCTGTTGGCCCCTGTGGATAACAGCAGGCCCCCATGCAAATCCACTGGCTTGGTATAAGTTACTCTGTATAACACAAGCTCCAGTTCTGCACCCTACTGCTCGTGCAGGTGTTGTAGTTTACAGACAGGGAACTCTCCCTCCTTGTTTCCTCAGCCATTTGCTCATCCAGTTCAGCATCTGTTGTTGTGCTTTGCTACTTGACACAACTGTAATTTTTCCACTTAATTCAGAAAATCTAACAGTTGTAATTCAGAAACCAAGCTCACCTCAAGGAAGCATCTGAATGAAGCGGAACTGTGAGCAGGTGCTCAATTCAGTCTTATCAGCACCCTCAGCATGTGCATCTTCTCATTTTCTTTCTTTAGCTGAGGGGGGGGTTGGTGAAGAAAGGCAGAACTATCCACGTTTCAACAACTTTGTTGTTGTTGTGCAGTGATAAATMTTCCAGGAGATTAAGAATTCTACTGACAGTTTCTAAAGTAGCTGCTGCTGATCTGCTTTTGCAAAAAGGACATGTCTCTCAAGTACAAATAAAAATATACTTGTGGAGGGATGCAAAGGAATGGTTCTGTACCTCTGAAATTCAGAAGTTAAAAAGAGATTATATAATCTCAAAGCTTTATTTGACCCAATTCTGCTCTGAAATACCCCCAGGCAAAATGCCCACAACTTCTTAATTGACATTCACTCRTAGCTGCAATGTAACACCACTGACTGCTGGGACAAAAGGTCGTGAAAATTTCCACATAGAGTCAACTATTGAGCTCTGCCTTATAATCCCAGGAGGTTCGTGAGGAACAGGAGCGTCAATAACCTAATAGTGCCTGAATACCGGATTGTGGTGTTGCATGAGAGTTGGAGGGAAGCGTGAATTGTAATAAAGGACAGGGAAAAAGCAAAGCAAAAACTTTATGAATCAAGGGCTGATACCCTTATTGCAGTGTCAGAATGAGCTCACCTTCTTTTTCTACTTAGCAAAAGGGAGATGTTCAGCACTTGTTGCTGTGCAAGTGATAGGAAGATCAAAATAATGTTGTGTACCTGTCTATTTTTAGTGAGCTTTCATTAAACAAAAAAAAAAGGAAGAACATAATAAAATGGCTTCTAAAAACAACTATTGTTGCTGACATAAAATGGAAGAGGTATTCCTCTCTTCTGAAGAAAGCTTACAAGGGCCCATTTTGGCTTTTTTGTGGTAGAGAAAAATGGAAAAGGACAAGAATATAACCTAAAGCCAATATCAAATATGACACTGAATTTCTACATCTTTTTAAATATTAGATCTGGAGCAGGCATTCCTTGCAACAATTTTGTGGTGAGGACACTGAAACAGAAAACTTAGATTGCTCAACCATGGAGGGAGAAAAAAATTGGAAACAGTAACGGAATCCAARTTTTTCAGTTTTGTCCTCATTCTCCCATTCTGCAAATAGCCTATAACCTCAAAAGGAGCAACTGCTCTGCAAATAGCAGACAAGCCACAGAAATCTCACARTGAAATACTTCCTCATCTCTTTTGCCATTAGAAATCCTGAGAGTACGTAGGTCTGAAAACTTATGGATATTTCATAGCAATAAGTATAATGCATCTCAAGAAGCTCTCAGTTTGTTTTTGTATTCATGGACCTCTCTGGTGAAATACCTGTCTTCAAAGGGTTTATGATAAACAGTATCACAATTCAATGCTTAAATTCATATCATTGACATAGATAAAGTGACTTCTTCAGTTACGTATTGCTTAAAGAGAAAGTACTAAAGTAAGACTTGTGCCCTATGCACCAACTATCCGACTCTCTTATCCACTGGATGATGTGATATCTCTTAAAAGTAYAAGCCAGCTTCAAAGTGAAAGAAACTATTGTTCAGCTGCAGTAGTTCTCTCAGCTCACTCGCTTTTGCTACTGTTACTGTTCATGTGCCAGCTCTGCTCCACCTCTCCCCAGTGCTCAGAAATTAAAGCAGTCACTCGTAAGCAATCCAATGACCAAAGAAGGCAATCATCAAGTCTATGGCTCTCACCTGACTATACTAAATTCAAGGCAGAAGATCTTTTGGAGTAGTGTGGTCTCAGCCCTACCTGTTAAAACAACAGATTTTATTTATTTATATTTAACTGCACTGGGGAAAGGAAAAGAATCAACCTAAAGATCTGAAATTTTTTAGCAAAAGGAGGTAACTGGTACTGTTCCTGCCCTAACGAGATAAGGGCTTAAACATATAGGGTTGTGAAAACCTAGAARTTTGCAGTCAACATCTGGGTATCTAAGACCTAGAAAGGGCAAGGCAAAGCCAGACTCGCCTTTACTCTTTCTTAGTGGATAGTTCAAGTGATATCTGTTCATCCTCCAACTCCACTTACTTGCAGGCTTTTGGTATCCTGTTCTTAGATGTCCAGGTTTGCAGGTAAACRTGAATCTCAGCTATAGATGCTATTAGATGACAATATGAATAGAGAAGAAGGTAGGCCAAGAAAGGATTATAAGATTATGCTATTTTATATTAGGTCTTAGCTTGCACTACCATYGTATTTGTGTGCTTTCCAACAGCTCATTAAGCAAGATGACTAACACCGGTCATGTGTGATTCACACTGTCACCCTCCCCTCAGAGGACTGTGCGCAGTGTACTGTTTTGGCAGAACACATGCTTGTTCCTGTATGATTTAGGGTAGATGAGACAAAGTACCCATTGTGCTTGGGAGAGAGATGTGGGAGGCTTGAATGTTTCTTTGGGTTTCTCCACGCAACAACCACGCAGTGCTTTATGATATATATAACAGCATTGCCTACGCCCCAGCAGGCTGCACTCATCSTCAGCACCGGTGTGGGTTTCTCTGCCCCAYGCTGTTTTGTGCTGCAGAATCACACCTCTAGTTCCACAGAAACTCCATTTCGCAGTCCCAGGATAGTCAGAGCTCATACACAAACTAAATTGCTCCCCATGGTAGAATGAAGATAAAGGTGGTTCTCCACAATTCCCATGGATAACRTATTTCTCATACAACTTGTGAAACAACAAAAGTCAAGAAAATGGCTCACTTCTAATCTTCTGCAAGTAAGTGAGACTTATTTTTCACATTCTATCTATTCCCTTGCCTGACAGTCTTTCCTTACAGGACCCCTGCTAACAACTGCAAAGTTAATTAACTGCATATGCTGCCTTACTAASAGTAAAAGACACAGAACTGCTTATCTAGAATCCCATCAGTAGAGAACAGAAGAGGAAGCCTAGTACAGCTCTCAGAAAACATGGACATGCTGAAAAAAGCTCTGATAACATCTAAAGGGAAGTTTTCTGTGCTGCCAGTAGAGTAAGATTGATATACCAATCAAGCTAAACCACTTGGCAGAAGACCATATCCTAAACTGTTGAAGTCCATAGCAATAGGGCTCATCTTATTAAATGTAAAGGTGAACGAAGAAAGAACGAACCAGTAAAAGTAAAATCTTAACTATGCGTTCAAAAGGCTTAATGTTATATAGCCAAAGCCAATACCTTTGTGACCTGAATCACAGAATTACTGAGGTTGGAAGGGACTGCTGGAGATCATTCAGCACAACCCCCCTGCTTAGAGCACTGTCACCTACAGTGGGTTGCTCAGTCAGGTTTTGAATTTTTCCAAGGACAGAGACTCCACAGCCTCTCTGGGGCAACACATTCCCATGTTCAATCACCTCACAGTAAAAAAGTGTTTTCTTATGTTTAAATGGAATTTCTTGTATTCCAGTTTGTGTCACTGRATACTAACAAGAAGAGTCTTGATCCATCTTCTTTACTCCCCTCCATCAGGTATTCATACACATTGATCAGATGCCCCTGAGCTTTCTCTTCTCCAGATTAAACAATCCCAGCTCTCTCATCCTCTCCTCATACATCAAATGCTCCAAGACCTTAATCATCTTCATGGCCCTTCACTGGACCTGCTCATGTATACCCATGTCTTTCTTGTACTGAGGAGCCCAGAAATGGACAAGGCACCCTAGATAYGGTCACACCAGTGATGAGTAGAGAAGAGGGATCACTTATCTTGCTCAACCTTCTGGCATGCTCTTGCTAATGTGGCCTAGGAAGCTGYTGGTTTTCTTTGCCACAAGGGCTCATAGTCATCTAGTTGCACACCAAGACTTTTATTAGTCTACTATAAATGTTGTTTATAGCTATAAAAGGACATCAGTCCTTTGTTTGATGTGTGCAGGTTTGACTGTTGCATTTGCATCAGCCTRGAATTCAATTAATAATACCAAAAAGGAGGCCTTCTTCACCACACAGAAGTGTACTACATAAATAAACCGAGGCCAAATTATCATATTCGTTATAGACTGATAAAATATTGTCTTAAGAGAAAGTAGCAGAGATGAAAAAGACRGCATCAGAAATTCTGTTCAAGTGCAAGCGTGAGAATTATTTACTGCAACTGGGTGATGCTACCTGTAGGTTCCTAAAATTCATGCTGAGGGAATATACCCTTCTAGCTTTGACACTGAAAAGAAAGCTACACCAAAAGAAAGATGTTCTTATAAATGGATGCAGGATTTTAGTCTAGGTAGACTGCACTACTCAAAGGCAGTGCAAGTAGGAAAAGGTAAGACAGTAATTCCACAAAGCAGAAACTTTATCTCCTCCATCTTTATCCAAATCAGCTCATCATTTATTTCCTTGAAAAAATGAGTAGTTTGATAAGAAACTAAATATACAGTACATCTGTCATTTCCAACCCACCCCCCTGATTTCCATTTAAGTCCCACAAATTCTCATTACTTTTCCCTCAACATTTGCAGTTTGTCTATCTACTCAGCAGAATTTTGCAGTGCTATCATGAAAGAATAAATCTTTCCTTTTCCTCACTGTTAATGAGTTCCATATATTTTACGTGGGACACTTCATGTAGAAGATACTATGGTAAGTTCATACTGCAGGAAGAAAAGGCTARCGAATTTATCTGTCTTATCATCTATTGAAATAGACCCCCCACACTTCTGTGGATACACTACAACCAGGCAAAAGCACTTTGAAAACAGACGTTTAGCAAGTGCTTAGGCGTATGTTATTATTGAATGCAAAATGTGTATTCCATATACGAGTTTACAGATTGCTAGCTAACTCTTCAGATCTGCTCTTATATTATGAGTGTGAAGAACACAAGGTAAACTTCCCCCACAGGAAGCTAGTCTAAGAGTTTGCCTTACACAAGGAGAAGAGTCTTCCAGAGGATAATCTGATGGTTCTRTATTGGTGATATTAGTGTTCTGCTAATTTACGCTGCACCTGTACCGTGTATGGAGGTTGAGGATTGTGCAGACGGAAGAACATTTCAGGGTACTCTTGATGCAACAGTTATTTTTGTGAAGAGTATCTGGTTATAATTACCAGATTGCACTAAAAAAAATGAAATAAAAGAGAGTGACCTGCTTTTGATAGTTATACAGGTCTATGGAGTGAGCATTGGAACAACTGGACTCTGGACAATGAGTACTGGGACAACTTATCTACACCCAAAAAAGCAGCTATGGGGRCAAATATGTCAGCTGTGGCTTTGCCTGTCATCCTAGGCCAGAATTTAGGATGCATTCTACTCCTCCACTACACTTCAAAACTCAGGAAAATCCTGCTAACTCAAAACTAGTAACTATATTTGGGCAGATCATTGTTTTCTTTTTCTTCTGTCAGTATAATGTGCTTTTAGCTCCCTAAGGCCTCTGAGACTGCAAACTATACCCCAGGGATCGATTGAGGGAAAAAARGCACAGAGGAAAAAGCAATAAAAGTGGATTTTGTCAAGAAAAATGCAGGAAAGAATAAGACTAATAGGTGAGGAATTAGTTCGGAGAAGAATAGTGGCAAGGGTTGTATAAAGGCCTCTTTACTGGCATCTGAAGAAAAAACAGAGAGTAGGAAGAACAGCAAATGATACCTGTCAAATTAGTTTGGAGTACTGGACGTCTTTAAGTAYGAACTGGTAATATTAATTCAGTTTGGTAGCTAAGGAGAGATTTTTGGTAGGGAGGAGATAGAGTTTGACAGAGTCTTGCCTGGTTTACACTCAAAACAGGGATGAGGCTGGAAGTTGTTCTGAGAGATTACATTTTGTATCACTGAAATAATTTAATTGGTTCAAAACAGTACTTTCATTTTAGAATAAATAATTTCAGAAAAAAGCAAAACATTTTGAAGTTTGAGATGCTTCAGCATACAAAATTAAGGTGCTTCAGCTTTCTAAGAAAAATCCCTCTGGTCAGGAACTCAGTTACTCTCAAACTGCAAAAATATTCAGGTCTCCATGTGCTATTAATAAAAGCACAACTCTACAGCTACATGTGCAAAGGCTTGTGAAAAATGTTCAAATCTTAGACATTTAGGTCCTCCCTCAAAAAAGCAGCTCTCCATACAGAATCACCAATTAGAGGGTGGTACCCACAGGAGATACTAATAAGCCCATTAATGTTTCCTATTTTAACAAATAAGAAGCATAAAACCACTAACAAATTTTGTGAAGCGTAAAGAGTGGTGAAACGGCAAATAACAGGGATGACAGAGCAGTCACACCGCACAGTCCCGCTCTCCCGGGGAGTGTAGCGTGGCACTCCGGAGGTCCCACGGGAGGCTAAACCCCTGCACTCTGCCTCTCCTCAGCATCCTGCAATTTGTTCTTGGCACAAGCCAACGCAACTACGATTACTSGTAGCATGCCCTCAGCCAGAACCAGAGGTAGCTTGCGAACGGCAGTATGTGCRCACAGCCTGTGTTTTAAATAGCCCCGGTTTGCCAAAAGGGAGTTTTAACACTGACAAACTTGAAGCAATTCTTTTAGAAATATGCCACAGCTACACAGTCACAGGGCTGCTGCGGACCGCAGAGGTTTGTCCCAGGCAGATCTCAGTCCTACAAGGATTTGAACCAAGCAGCCCAGTCTAAGTCTCAGCCTGGTGCTAAAGGGCCAAGGAATTTTTGGTTGGGTAAACAGAAATCCAAGATAGCAGATGGAAGTACAAAAGCAATTTTACCTTAGCATGTAGTGTTGGTGAAATGAAATGAAAGAAAAAAAAA
>NW_028185228.1:1914917-1919668 GCF_003343005.1 Rhea americana | reverse complement strand
GATTTCATTCAGCAGCCTGAGCACTAAGTTTGAAATGCAAGAAACTCATTTCCATTTTGGCTAGACTGTCAGCACTTTAATGCACAGAAATTGCACACTTTGATAAGTTTAACAGTCTTCTGCTGGTCTGTGGTACAGAAGGCAGGGCACAGTTAGAGATGACAGTCCAAGTTCAAGCTCCTTATGAGTATTAAGGACCAGGCAGAGGGAAAACACTGGTTCTTTAAAAAACAACACATGCAGACCCCTTGCCCTGGTGAAGGGCTCACTTTGCCTTGTGCCAAGTGGGACACGGCAATGGCTGCCCACCTAACTCAGCACCACCTCCGTCGCAGCTGCCCTCACTCACCGGCTGCACACAGCATGGCCACCAAACTAGGAGCACAAATCCCAGACAACAGGACACCCCATGTGGGCACACTGTCCCATCCTTCAGGTGGGACACCAGGACTCTGAAAACTTGCACTGCACTGGCCTGTGACTTATTGACATTTGAGGCAATATCTCCACAAACAGCTTCTTCTGCTTCAACTTACGAGGAAGGTTACAGTTGTCTTAACCAGCCCGTTGGTCTCCCGGATCCCAGCAGGTGTGCTCTGTCCCATCTTCTTTGTTCACCTTTCAGGTGGCWCCATGTCTGCTCTGCTTGTTATCTCCCTTTCAAATCAACCCCTTTCATAGAATTATAGAATCAGTAAGGTTGGAAGGGACCTCTGGAGATCATCTMGTCCAACCTCATGCTTTCTCCCTAACTAGATTTTGGTTCTGCCACATCACCCTCGGCAGGGACTCTCCCATTCCTCTAGGGATTTCAGGAGCCTCAGCACGCACAARGGTCTGCAGCAGACAGAGGAAGTGATTGAGAGTGTAGCAAAAAACTAAGATGTCACTGCATATTGTTTGAGAGAAATAGCTGTTAGTTTTCTCTCAACTGCAGTAGAGAGAATCTCTGTACTGGTGGGAAAAATGCTATTTTCATTTTAAGGAACCACTGAAGTTAGGACAATAACTTGGTATTCCACCTATAGTACTTCATTAATCATGAAAGTGTTCACTAAATCTGTTTAAGATACATTTTTATATATCATTATATGGCACATACATATATGTCATAATTTGTATATACACATTAATGTCTAAATATATACATATGCACACACCTATGTGATATACAGCTATAAACATTCTCACTCTCTCTGTATATATACACATGTATATAAACATCCTCTATATAGATATAAACATCATCTTAGTATAACATCACTAAATACATTAAACTATCAGTTACCCAGCTGAGTAAAATTAATCTATAGGACAATATTTTCAGTTATGGTCTCCACAAAGAATCCTACCTTTAAATTATATAGGTATGCAGCAAGAACCTGTTTTATAAAATTTCACAATGGGTCATATGCAAATAAAGATTTTTTGTAAAATACTGATTTTTTGCTTCTTTGTGTCTTGAGTGAAATTAAAAGCAGAACATTATCATGAATCATTTTAATTAAAATTTATGTCAGTGCAGGAGCAGGAGGAACAAAACACTATATTGTAATATACAAAGTACACATGATACCAAGCACACGCAATAATCCATTTTTCTGAATTTTCTTCCCTTAGATCACATAAATTACAAATAAACACATAGTTCTTGACAATGAGAGAGACTTGAGAAATAATTTGCTGGTGTATTCAAAACCAAAAGAAAATTTACAACAATCAAGCCATTTTTCTTGTTTGCCATTTCTTCTAGTGAATAATTGATAGGCTAAATCAAATATGACCTACAGAAATTCAGAGAAAGAATTACTCCTAAAGTTAGTGCAGGTCTCTAACATATAGTGTGTATTGAAATGTAAAAATATTGGGATTGCACAATTTCTCAGAGACTGCACAGTAGGAAAGCCATTCAGAAAAGAATTAAMAATGGCATTAATATCTTTTTCTAACTCATACAGAATATAAAAGAGAGTACACTAAGGAAAAAGCTTTCAGTGGGCAAAAGTTATTTCAGTTTCACTGAATTGAGAGGAACCAGGAGTGTTAAATTAATGAAGTATAACAGAATTTTACAGCCTGAAAGAAATTATATATAGTACTCCATTTAAAAGTTAAACACTTTTTAAAGGGTTAACAAGATCAAGACCTAAGCACGTAGCATTAGAGGGATTTTAACCCAGCCCACAACAAACAAGATCAATGAGGGTTCAAAGCCCAGTGCAGTGCTGCCTGGTGCTCTTTTCAGCATGCTTGAACCTCAGTCCCTAAGCAGTGAACCCTCACTGAGGGTCCAGAAGAGTGCATTTCCCCTGTAAATTATGAAAGGCAGAAGAGTGCTGGCAAGGGATTTCCAATAACATTCTTCCATGGCTAATCAAGGAATTTCAACTAACCAGTAACTGAGGTGTTTTAGGACTTGGGTGCCCTCCTCCCCCTCAACRCTTTCATATTTTGAAAGGCCACAAGGTAACTCTGATTTCTAGTTCCCTTTTAGTTATACCAGATTACAGTATTTTTCCCATTGCTAGGAAAAGTATAAACAAAACTACCTTTAAACTTGGAAATTAAATCCTGCYTCTGAAGAAACGAGAGTTCTGCCACTCCGCCCAGTCCTACCCAAAAGCACTGGTTCAATGGTTCTAACCCACCACTTTACTGAATAATATTATCATTCTAATAATTCAGATTCTCTAGGAAACCTGGCTTCATTATAAGCCTCTTGGATACTGTTCACCAGCTTTCTAACCTGCAAACTTGCAATTGACTTAGTTGTGAACTATGACTTAAAAACCAAAGCATAACAGATGACCCGGTGGCACAGAAGAAACAGCTGGCATTGGCAGGTGTAATCCTGGGTTGAAGTTTTGCAGTGATATACTATATACAGAGACTTGGACCAACAGGACTACTTAGGCACGTAAAATGAAGCACCATTCCTAAAGTTGAAGGGAGGTACTTTCCTACTGCATACACACACACACACGCACACACACACACACAGAGGAAGAGATTGTACCTTCTGGTGACCAATGCCAGCTGACACTAAAAACATCACAGGGAAGAAGAAATGACATGTTGCATTCGTTCTGGCACATCAGTAAGGAGGAAAAAAAAAAAAAAAAAAAAAAAGCAGATGTGTTACCACCACCACCAAATAACCTCCTCAATCTAAAAACATTGGTTTGAAGACTTTTGCTAGAGAGTAGCAAAGAATTTTTGCTGAAACTACCAAAAGCAGACAGAATTCGGGGATAGAAGAGGGCAGGAGAACTGTCCCCGCAGTTGTGAAAAGCAGGACTCTGAATGCCACAGGATATAGTAGCAAAGCTATAGGAGCAGAGGTGAGCCACCAGCTTACAAAACAAGCAAGCAAAAAAACCCCAGACTAAACCAAAACACCCTAATTTGAACCATGTTTGTTATCAGTTTACATCAGGATATTGGAACTTTCCCAACGGCTGGCGTATGCTCACTGGAGGTGCGTAGTAGATGCAAACAGAAGAATTACGTGATACAACCCATCCATTTGCCTGTAGTTACTGACATACAGGGAACAGAGGTAACAAAAACATCTCTTTAAAAATGTTTATCCACAGAGCACTATTTTTCTCCGCATAGATATTACTACCATTTTCTCCCAAGTTGATGTCCCATTCCCTTTTCTTCAACCAGAATTTCACTTCAGGATCAACAGCCACRGAGGTACAACTATTGTCTGTGATATCCACAAAAGGTGGGAGAGTTCYAGAATTTAGTGTTTAGCTCAATAGCATTTGTTTCTGGAGGAGCCACACTGAGTCCTACCTGAATCAAGTCTGTTTAGTTGCTGACATTGTCTTCAGGAGAGGCAAAATAAAACAAAATGTACCCAGACCTGGAGAGAGAGAGAGAGAGAAAAAAATTGTCAGGAAAACTATTATTCCTCAGGAGAAGAAACTACCAATTTAAATTATGGTTATTATTAATAAAAATTATCTTGCATGAGTCACATGAGTAAAAATTGTTGGGAAGCTATCAAATATAACTATGCTCAGAAATGCTGCAATTCACCCTGAAGGCAAATACTAGAAGTTCTTCCCTTCCCRGTTTCAGGTTTGTTGAGAGCTTTATTATTTATTTAAGAAAGTTCACAGATGTACTTTGCTAATAACTTCATTAAAGCACACCTGAACAGAATAATTAACAGCCTCTCTGGATTCCCTCAGCTAGATTAGTAGTCATCAGCGATAAAAGATCTGCTCGCATCAAATAGATAAGAGTATAGGATTAATGCCCAGCAACTGATGATGAGGTCTGCATTGTGCAGCATTATGTCTTTGAAATGAATGCATGCACATCTGCTGTGGAAATTTTGTGTTGTTGTTAAACAATTCTAAATAGTTAGTAAAGTGTAAACAAAACATTGTGTGTTTGCTTGTCTTCCTCAAATAAACACCAGAAGAATTTATAGCAAGCAATAATCCATGTCCACTACAAATTACCAGGCTTGTCGTCCCTGTTGCCTCCACAGTTCTTTTTCTATCTATGTAGAAAGAAAAATAACCAAGTTGCTCATAATATAAATATCTACAGAAAAGAGAATTAAAAATGTTTTTATATCAAGGCAAGTTTGACAGTTGTCTGTAGCTCACAGTATAGTTCCAGTCTATTTATAACAAAAAAAAAAAAAAAAAAAAAAAAAATTATTATCCAAAGTAGTGTGATATAAAAAATACATAATACTAAATAAGTTACATTTTATTGGGAGTTGG
>NW_028185228.1:1842573-1914586 GCF_003343005.1 Rhea americana | reverse complement strand
ACTATAAAATTAATTAATTTTTTTTTTTTTTTTTTTAAGACCTGTTCATATGTTTGCTTCTTATCACTAACCATTTTCTGAGCAGGGCAGAAGTGCTAGCGAACACTGAAGTGCCACACAACAGATAAACCCGTTATTACTGCAGCCACGGCAAAGGCTGCGCAAGAGATTCACCCTGCATATTCCCACAGTACCACAAAGTGCCTATGGCACGGGAAAAAAACATCAGTCTCTGCCCTTGCCCTATATTTGCCACACTGACATCAAGGAAGAGGCGGCAGCCAAGCTGCTGTGGTGGCCAGCAAGCAGGTGACTGTTGGATCACACCTTTCTCTGCCAACAGTGCTTGGAAAGCGAAGAGATCTGCTTCTCCGTGATTACGGAAATCCTCTCCTCCCCCTTCTCATTCACCCATGCTCAGCTCCTGTGTTTTCCTTCACTTATTCTCAGCTGATCCCCACTGTGACAGTGGTTAAGAAAAATATAAAGTAAAACTTACTATTTTTCATAGCAATCAAAGGCAAAAAAAAAAATCATCATTTTTGAGGACGCAAGTTTATAGAGGAGGAGAGGGAAGCAAGTTGTCAGTCACTGTTATTCTGAGAAATACGGCCATTAATTCAGGCTTAAAGGGACTGGCAAGATCACACAACAGCAGCAGGAGAACTATTGGGCATCTTTCTATAGTAACTTTTTTCTGGTTATAAGAATTTAACTGACTTTCAAAGTTAGAACTAAGAAGTCCATCATAAACAATCATCAAATCTTTAATTAAAGATTCTTGCATGGTCTGAGAAATGAAGAAGTCTAAGTCGTTGTCCCATTTTAAAATATTTTGCAATTCAAAGGGAAATTTTTWWAAAAAAAGAATTTGGAGTGTTTGTAAGATAAGAATATGGACTTTTTACTAAATCAGAAAAAAAAGTTTGATACTATAGTCATGAAACTACTTGCAGTGATGCACAGCTTGACAACACCATTCACCACAAACAGGAAACTACATGCATGGTCGATTATTTGGAAATAATCTGAGTTACTAATGAATTACATGGCTATAAATCTTAAAACTTTAACATGAAATACATATTTGCGCACAGTAACATTTCTGTAACATCATACATCAAATCAGACAGTGTAACTGGATATAAAGATTAGCAATGTACTAAARATTGAGTGATTCAGGAGGGGAATCTAGCAGAATACATCTTAGCTTCAAAATTAAGTTATTCTTTTCCTTGTAATTATTACTACTCCTCATTTCCATGCTATATCCCCACAAAACAAATTTTCAGCTTTTAATTTTTATTAGTCTTTCAGGCTTTCATGCTTCCCATTTTAACTCTTCTCTTTTCTACTTTGCAAAAATATGAGTGACAACTTAATTTCTCTCCTGCTGTTAGAAGATCATAGATCATAAAGATCATAGAGCGATCAGATAGGCTTTCCATTTTATTTTGAATCAAGCAATCTCAGCAATGATATGTGTTAAATTACATCCCTGTACATCATATGTTGAAATGATGCGACTAGTTGATGATGATAATGAAAAAGTTCTTGCTAGAGTACTTTACTTTTCCCTGAAAGGTTGAGGGGAATAAAGGAGGACTTTTTACTTTTTCCTCAATATTACGCACAATATTTACTGAGAATGGAGTGGGGTGTGGCAAAACAAAAAAAAACAACACACACCAAGCTCTAAATCTTGGCTTTCAAGACTGCACTTGAAAAGTAGATGTACTCTTTCCACTACATACCTAGTTACATATTTCAKACCAAAAGAAAATATCATTTGGTACAGAAAGCATAAAACAACATTATAGTTTGATGGAAGGAAGAACATCACTTAGACACACTGTGGRCTTGGACAGCAAAAGCCACTTTTCAGAGTGCCATGAAGTTGAAAATTTAAGGAGACAAGAGTCAAGAGATAATTAAACAGAGCTGCTACAAAATATTATAATGGATGCAAGGAGCATTTAAAATATAAATTATCTCATTACTAACACTGGGAATACCTAAAGTGGTTAGCAAGACTCTCAATAGCACAAAACCCCCATAAAACAGAAACCAATTACAAGTTCAGAAGCAGAGATTGCTCTAAATAGATTACAGCYGTTTGATTTAGATGTGCACAAATTAAGTGCTGCGAGGAAAGAACACAAAGAGGAAAGCTGAGACTCTTGACAAGTGAGCTCTCTTTCTTTCCTTGTTGTTACCCAGTGAGCAAATATCACTAATCCTTTTGGGATATATTTTTATTTTTAAATTTAAAGGAAAGTAACATTGCTCCATTCAGGAAAGCAAGTTTTAATGGGAGATTAGTGGCCACAAAAACAGCTGAAGTTGGAGGTTTCTGAAGTCTTAAAACAGCTTATAAGTGTTCACAGTCACACTGACAGCTCCCTTCCATGTATTTGGTTGCAATGACAGCTTATCACTAGATTCCCAGAATAATGTTCTCCCAAATATTTCTCGCTTGAATCAGTGATGTTGCTCCCAGTACAAAGTTATTATCTCTGTATTTCATAGCTAAGTGCCYGGCTGATCTGAGCCTCGAAACTTTAATAAGCATGGTGCTCAATAACTTAATACATAAAAGTAAATATTCTTCATTTTCCAACTTTTTAATATACCGGTARCCTTAGAATCAATAGATTTCATTGCTTTCCATGTCAGATCTGATATTCTAAGCCTAAGAGAGATGGAGCACAATTACTTCCTTAATCAATAAATAGAATTTTCCTAGAGGTTTAACTCTGAAACACTTTCGAATTCGCAGAAGGGAATGCATATTACGATCACTATCCCATTCCCCTGAGCCACCAAAGCATTCTTGTTCTTCTAAATAGCTCTCAAATCACCAAAATACAGAAAATGAAGTTACTTTTATAACCTCCAAAGATCATCAGAAATCTCAWGAGAAAACTTGTTCCTCTGGGAATTCTAAGTGAGATTTCTTGATCGGAGGGACTGAAATAGCTAAAGCAACAGCAACAAAAACCGCACACAACACAAACGAGCTTCCAACGCTTTTGAGATTCACCTATCGGTGTTCCTGGAAACGCGCACACACCCTTTATCACTAGAGCACTGAAGCTCTGCGTGGCCCAGGGGTTCAAATCTGGATTGTCCCCTCCATCACYGTTCCTTGTCAAACTCTGAAGAAAAACCACCGTAATGCCAACTGCAGGACTCAGTCCGACTGAGCAATGCTGTAAATAGTACAAATGTATTTTAGCCAATACAAGAGGAATCCAAACTTAATGTGTACACAGGCTAGTATACAATCTCTCTGTAGTCTACCCATAACTGAACAGCTCATCCTAGTTCCTAACATCAGTACAAGGAAAAGTGCATACCCAGTAGATAAATCTATTTCACTGGTGCAAGCATGAAGCTGCCCTATGTGGGTTTTGATTCTTCTTTTACTGTGGGGAAGGACTGTAAAGCTACGCATGCCAAACCAAAACATACATGAAAGCTAGCTGAAGAAGGGAAAAGAAAAGATGAAAAATACCTTACAGAGGAGCATTTTTCCACCAATTATAGAGCAACTTTCTTGTTATGATGAAGTAATGCCATTCTATGAACTGTATCCTTTGRATTACATGATTCTGTGTTACACACACAGTGACCTTTTCAGTATTCTTTACAGGAGTTTCCTGAACATTCAGACTATGTCCCCAAAGGTTAGTCTGGTTATATATAAGGAAAAATGCTAGCAAGATGTTCAACAAAAGATAAAGTTTTGAGATTTGCTCAATGTATTTATTTATTTTAAAATTTCAATATTATGCGCACTTCCAAGAAAAGGAGACTGCTTGGAGAAAAAAAAAAACTCTGCCTACGTGGATTTGAATGTCACGTCAATAAACATTTAGTTATGTACGATTGAGAAGAACTTAAGTATGCAAAAAGTCTGCTACTCTACTCTAGCAGCAATCTGCCAGAAGCTTCTGTATAAGTCACACAAGCAGTTCTGTAAACATCAGGATTAAAATCCCCAAATCCCATGGCCTTCTGCCATGGTATGATGCCTTAACATTTAACATGGCACAAGTTTTCAACCCTGTGTCTGGGGCTCTGATGTCTGAGGACACATTTCCTGGAAATAATAGGTATGAAAGCTGAGGGAAGAAGGGAGGAAGAAAAGGAAGAGYGACAACATTAAGTCTTCCTTGTTTTGGAAGTGAGGACTGAGTAAATTTAACTAAATATCACGTTTGTATACATGTAAAACTAAAATATTACTTTTAATTTAAACGTGCATTGATGCAGGAATTGTGATTTCAGTCTCAGAACAGAGACAAAAAAAATTATTTTGCTGTACTCATCCACACCAAAAACTAGGCCTGATTTTTTGTTTCTTAGTTGAGCTGACTTATGTTCATTTTGATTTGCTGACTGCTCGAATTTCTTCMCCCAGGATTTGCATTTTCATCCTCTTGCCTGTTAACCTGTAGTTAAAATAATAATAAATCAAAAATTATTTACCATCTGTATATAAAATTAAATTGCACAAATTCACTTTTACTAGACCCTTTAGACTACTATACCATACAGAGCATGAATAAGCTATATTGCAATCTGGAACAAAAACAAAGCATCATAAACTTCTCAGTTCTAGGAATTCTGTTTTGTTCCATCTTTCTTCTAGCTTTCCAGCCTTCCCAGTTGGCATACATAATATTCTCCCAAGTGATTGTGGGCAACCAGAACATATCCTCAGATTAACATTGGAGAAAAACTGATATCTGCCTTTTACAGCAGTTCCTAGCMTACAACCATGGATTATTTCCAAAAGAGCAAAACCGAATTTCTGAGTTAAGAGCAGGGGAGGTGGGGGGGGTGTCCAAGAGGTTTTGTTTGTTTGTTTGTTTTTGCTTTTATACTCCTATTCCCAACTGAAACTAATGGGCAGTGCTTTAAATTTGTGTATGATGAGAAAAAGCACATGCCCAACAGGACAGTTTCTCTCATCTGTTTTTCAATCCTGAGAAAGTAAGAGTTGAAGAGGCAACAAATGAGACACAATTAAATCTCTCTTTAACTTCAGGAAAGAGCTGTCTCATACATTCAGCAATTCAACCTGGTTCTACATCTCCTATACAAGCAGAAACACAGAAGAAAAGAAATGGTTGTATTTGCATTAAAACGTATTGTGCTACCCAATTGGCAGAATTTCATGTGGACATTTAATAAATCATTTTATTAGTTGAGATTATGATCTACTTTCAATGGAACTATAAGGCTATGTTATAAGGGTACTTATTATAATGGTAATAAACTATAAGGGTAACTATCATTTTAAAAGTAGTCCAGTTCAGACTTAAGCACTCCAGTTCAACCTATAGGAGAATTAGAAATGATACCAACAGACCTTTTGAAGATAGGTAGGTATTTACAGAAACAGGAGAAAAGGGGCTTCTCAGTGAATGTAACTCATCTCTCCTAAGTCCTTTTTATTTATTTATTTATTTACTTATGTTTAATGGGGAATTATAGGTTGACGAAGACTACAAGATGCAGAGCTTAAGCCTTGTGAATAACAAAGTATAACAAAGGAGAATAACAAAACAAAACAGAATCTCTCATAATTCCAAATAGGGATAATGCTCCACATATTTGGGCTCACATGTTTCAAAATAAAAATTCCCTGGTGGTACTTCAGTTTAATAAATTTTAAAGATAGAAAGAGGCCAAGAAATACGATTAACTTAACAATGACAACATCACTACCACTAGCAATCACTCATCACTTGCTACCTCATAGGCAAGAAGAGCTAGCCAAGAGAAATAGATGTAATAGAAAAGAAATAATATTTAATTACTTGCTCTTGGATTGTAGTCATTGTTTATTTCCATATTTTGCCGCATCCCTTAAATTGTTCTCCATTGCCACACTTTTAGGTGATTCCCACAATACACTCCTCTAAAGTCAGAAGTAATAAAAAAAAAATAAAATAAAAAAGACCAGAAAATAATATCTCAGTATCTTGTTACATCATTTGGAAGCATATTGTATAGTTGTCATCTACAAACTACTGTAGAATTTTATAAACATAAAAGTGTTCTCATTAGGAAGAAAAGAAAATCTAAAAAGGATTTATACTTTCAGATCAGAATAACTTAAGAGCAAAAGTGAGCAAAATACTTGTTTAGAAACATTTTATTTCCTGTAATTTATAATTAGTCCAAAGGGTTTTATCTAGATTCTCATCCCCACTCCTCAGGGGTGAAGGTTTCACAAGGCCAGCTTCCAGCTGAGGACCAAAAAGGGCTTAGAACAAGAAATGTTGAAAGACCATAAGCTATTGGCATAGAATGGAGAAGAAAAAGATGCTATGGGGAGAATGTTAGAAGCAACGCTACAGGAGATGAGCATTAACTCTGCAGATGCACAGTGCCAGTCATCAGGCTTATTTCCAGATTTTGCTGCATCAAAGAAAAAGGTTTTGCACCCAGCTGAGTAGCAAATAAGATAGGGAACTTGCTTACAAACCCACCCTCCTGCACTTTTATGATGCAATTCTGCTTTGAGCAAAGAAGAATAAAAGAGGATTTTTCCCCTCTTCAGATCAAAACAAACACTTAAATCCCTGAAGTTTGTTATCAAAGGATTTTGACCTTTGCCACTGGCACTAGTCTTAATGAAATAATAGTACCCAATACAAAATAAATTGCTCAAAATACAGCTGCTGAAGTGTGATGAGGTTCATGAACTTCAGAACATACCCTCTGATTTCTCCTTCTAGCAAGGACTAGTCCTGTAATCTAAGGCATAATAGTGAATTTCTGAAATAAATGTTCTCAGATCAATACATATTTCTTTTTTNCACAGATATAACCCAGTGCCTTTAGTTCCACTGAATACAGGCATACTCCCAAGTTGTAATTTTCATTCAGATTCAGTCTCATAAACTGCAATTCCTGTTCTAACATTGATACGGTGCTATGAACATACTCATTGCTCTACACAGCCTCTGGAACAATGAACCTTGCATAATAAAAGCAAACCACAGTACAGCCACTCAGGGAACAGAGATTTTTGTAGAGCAAAATACTTGGTTCCATTTGAAAGGCTGTCTGAAAGCAGAGATATCAGGTGGTTGGCAGGTAAAGGCAAAAATTATGGGGCAGAACACAATCAAGAGGAAAAAGCTGGGGAACAGACAGAACTACGAACAAGGAACAATAGAACAATAACGAAAATCTAATGAAAATGTGTGGTTCGCATAGCCACAGACATGAAAACAAAGACAAATCTCTCAACTTACAGCCATTCCAGAAGGAGAGATGCTGTATTCACTTAACTTATATCTCTGTCCTTGCATGCTAGATCACACAAGAGAGGAGGCCCTCTTGTTCTGTGAGGGCACTGCAAGCAGAGCTACGTAGCATAACCCTTGTAGGGGCGCAAGCTAAGAGGAGCAGCCCAACCCTACTGACCCCAAGTGTCAGACACAGCCATCAGCAGATCGCTCCAGATTAGTTACATCTGGCTCGTGGTGGTTTGGTGCTGGAGAAAGGTTGCAGTGAAGTCAATGAGAGGCAGCTACAGGCTCAGGAGCATGCAGCTGGAGTCAAATAGGCATCCTCAGGGTGTAAGCATTAACAGACCTGATGCAGCTAGACCTATAGGTATTATTGCAGAAACTCTATATTCATTCGTTCGTTTGTTCATTCATTCATTCATATCCTTTCCCAAGTATCTAGACAAGAAATAATGAGAGAAAATAGCTTTGAGTTGAGCAGTATTGCTGTTTACGTATCAGAGGAAATGACATTGTGCTTGAAAGCACCAGGAACAAATTTTTGTCTTGCAAGAGAGTAAACAAGCTGCAGAGAGGAGCTCTCTCTATCTTGCTCAACTCTGTTACAGGTGCAAGCCCATTATGAGTTGTTATAATTTTGTTCTTCATTGTGTAGAGCRAATCAGCACAGGAGAAATGGAAACTAGTGTAAGCATATGAAGTGAGAGTGGGTGAACAGAGTAGGACATAACAAATGGAACAATACCTGCTCAAATAGAGCTAGAGGGCATATTAATGTTAATGTGGTGCACATAGTCTTTAGTTTACAATTGAAAAAAATCTCTAGGCAAGTGGGAATTTATGCTAAGCTCCTTTAGAGTCCAGTACTCTCTGACCAGGTTCTTTTAGATTTTCCACACGTATAGAGAGTGCAATGTTTAATAAAAAGTTTATTTTTGAAGATATTTGATGTTATATGGGATTCTTGGTTTAGCAAAGTGATTCATCAATGTACTGAACTCACAATCCAGGTATGCACTTATGCAGTTCAATCACAGTAGCAATGTAGTTGCCATTACCTGTCTCTATAATATACTCTCACCCTCACAGCACAGGGGGGTCCGTTCTCACTGTGAAGGAATGCGTGGATTGAAGCCAGCTCAAGCCCATTTTTTCTTCAAAATTCCTTTGTTAGTTACTAAGGTTTTATASTCTGTGTTGGGCTGAGTCACCTCCATACTGGTCTGACTATCTCCGGGGAAACATTCACACTCTTTGGATCAAGTCAGGAAGAAACATTTACACCTGRTCTATGGCCACTTATCTAAAACAAAGAGGTCCTCAGGCCCCCTTTTGTGTTGAGATAAAGCCAACTCTCTGTGCCTACACCATTCCTGAGCTTCACGGGCACCTCCTSCTTGCCCATCTCCTCTGAGCCTTATTTCATTGTAGSGGTCGGTCACAACTTCCTAACTGTAGCTATTACAGCTTCATCACCTTTAAAAAAGTGGGAGTCCCAAGATAAATGAGAACATCTGATTGTTCTCCAGAAACTTTTTTTTAAACACCTACATAAGTTATATTAACACATTTCTTTGATAAATCTCAAGGGCAAACCTAACTACCTACTAAAATGCAAGAAGGCTTGTATTTTACTGATAAATATACATATATAAAAAAGTTAGACACCACATGCCTCCTCACCAAGTCTTGTCTTCATTTGCTATCTTATGCTATCAGGGAGATGGGAAGGGGACACACATTTCAAGAAGGAACTGCTAGAACTGTTGACCTGCAAGTAATCTTCTCAATACCACACATGACATTTGTCATAAGAGATATAAGATGCTGCAGACCAATAAAAAAAAACACCTTTGATGAAAGAAGAGCTTTAACTCAGTTAAAATCCTGGCTAAATTCCAACTCTGATAATTACATTCTGAATTCTTAAATCTCCACTGCCATTTTTACTAGCTATAATATGTTATGTTCCTCTCTTTGAATATTATCATAATACCTGAGCATCTTCTAAATGTCCTTATCCTCACACTGTGAAGGCAGAGGTTCTCCTAGRAGGTGGCATGGATTATTATTTTGCTTACTGATTGGGACTTGGAAAATCCACTGCAATATATGCTACTGACTTACTGCCTGCATTTATACATGTTGTGGAAGCTCTGGGGATCACTCTTTGCTWAGAGACACTATAATTACTAGATTAGTTTGGTTTGGGACACATTGATTTTAAGTGTCTAAAACAGTTTGTGAAAAAAGCTTTTACCTCCTTCATGATGTAACAAAGATAAAAACAACGTGAAAATCTTTTTCACTTGATGTTAACCTCAGCAGTGCAGCTGAAATAATTACTTTCATTAGATGATAGAAAGTTCTGTACCACTTGCACTTCTTTTTTTTTTATTTTTTAGAGTATATACTATGGCTAAATGTCATCTGTTTGCTTGCTTTGTATTAAACTCAAAAGAACGGCTTAGGTCCAATAGCATCTTCCCAGTGATCATATGGTGCCACACTGGAGCTCATACAGCACCAACTATTTTACTTCTACATCCCAGCTGCTGTTTCTCTGCAGCATTTCACCAGAGTCTAGACTAACTGGCATAGGTCATCACTAATGATAATAATTCAGAGATCATGATTTTTCTTTAGGTAGAATGTAGTATACAGCATAAAAATGTTTACTCCTAGTCTCTGCATTGGGTTTATACATCTTGATTAGAGTTTGACTTTGTTTTGTTTCTACCCAGAGAAACAGACTGTATATAATAAAGTGCGTTTAATCCTTGCTGTACTACTTTTCCATTCACACAGTTCTGAGGTCTTCAGTGAAAGATAAAGTTCATACCTAGCCCAGTTCCCATCATATGTTCAGAACGGTTCGATTCTCCACAGATAGACATACTCCAGCTCTKCCTAGACATTTCTTGATTTGCAAGAATGAAATGTGGCCATCAGAAAATTGAAAGGAGTTCTGATCAAAATGCACTGGAACYACTCTACTAGAAACAGTAGAAAATTTAGAAACCCAGAAATAAACTCATCTGTCATACTAGAGAAGCATACTGGAGAGCTCCTAAGCCCTATTACTTATGTGCCAGAGCATGAAGTCTTATCTTTCATTTGAAGAGAGAGAGAYTCTTTCAAAAATATTGTTTGTATAGATAATGACTTTCACAGTTGCATAAAAGTGTATCTGTAATGATSTTATTACAATGAGTTTTATGGTTTAATTATGCTCTGGGTTAAAGTATTTCCTTTAAAGTATAATGCCTATCAGTTTCAATGAATGTTTCTATGGTCTTGTGGATACAGATCTTTCTGACCCTCTTGTCCCACAAAATCTGCCCTTGACAATGAAAAGGAACCCATGTGGGTTTCTTTTTCTTTTTTTTTTAATTGAGTTGTGCACTCCAATTATTGCTTTAAATCAAGTAAACTTAAATCTTTTCTTTATCTTTCCCTTTCTACATGAACAGTCCCCTCTCTCTCTTATTTATACTACTTCTGCACAGCTTTTTTGGACTTTTTTTGATACTTGGTGGTGGAGAATCTCCCTAGACTAAGGAGTAGGCTTTATTTATTTATGTAATACAATTTTATTTTAACAWTTTTTTCTAAGATTCATTTTTTAAAAACGTATCTGTAGCTACAACCAAGGATTGCTGTGTAGCAGACTGACCAAGAACCATTTCATTTTTATCATCATCTGTACTTCAAATGAAAATTCAAGATTTTAGTAACAGTAGTTGAAGATTTAGTAGGTTTGAGCAAGGGAAAAGAAAGAAAGATGAAGAAAGTGATCTTTTCCCTGATTCCTTCCTAGCTCTTTGCAGAGTAATCCAGTCTGAGAACTCTAAAAGCAGAATCATGACAAAAAACATCTTGAGGTAATACCATACAGCAAAAGCGCTTGCACTCAAGCCAAGTACAAAGTCTAATTGTCCAGCTTTGAAGTAAAATACCTCTTTTATTCACTACTCAGGCTCTTTCTTTCCTTCAGAAAGGGATACAAAGGGATACAGGTTGTATGTACAAAAATGTCCAAATGCATCTCAGGTACTTTCTATCATATATCAGTAATTCGAATCTTTCTTCATTTCTAGTCTATTCTTAACTATGCAAGGAGTAAGCTTTGGGACTGATACTCTGTAAGATTGCCTTATCTAAAACATATGCTGTATTCACTAGTCAAYGAAAACTGTAAAGCACTATATAAATTGATTCTAACAGAGGAAGGAATCAAAGACCCTCAAAGAATTAAGAAGCAGTGAACTAGTACTGTGTATTTTTAGTGAGAAAAATGGACCAGAACATATGGGACAATAGCCTAAGCTCCTCTTGAATAGCAAAAAATCCCACTGCATCAAAAGTTGCACTGGAATATAAAAGTAATTGCAAACATTTCATTAAGCAATCCTGACCAAGGATCTTTCCATCTAGAAGCATAATACTGATTGAACATGGAGATGYGTCAGTACTTAGGCTTTCTTTATTTCACAACTATTGCAGACATATAGGATGAGAGAATGGAGAAGTATCACATATGACTGCCTTCTAGCAGCCTTAAGTTTCCTTTAGCTTTTAACYTGTTGACACACTCAGGATGAAGGGACCAAAATACACACTATACACTATGATTAGGGATCCACAATGGGTGTTTGCCTGCWGTATAACACATTTGCTAGGTTTGAAAATTAGTATGGAAGTAATACACTGAATTTGATAGAGAAGACAATTATTCYTGTCTTCACTGAGATAACTTCAAGAAAATATAAGTAAATAGTCTGCTGCTGACTGTTTGCAAAGGAAAAACAAAGCAAGTAATTTAAAACTTATTTTTACTTTTGTAAACATTTTGTAAAATTGACCTTAGAAGAGTGTCAATTTTTTTATTTCTCATGTTTTGTGAGTCTTTTGAACCATCTATCTGGTAGTCAGAGCAATCGAACTGTCATTCTCTTCATCTCCACRAGAGAGGCATATAGTATGATTTTCCTACTGCAATGTGGACTGATAGAACAGGCCAGGCTTTTACCTGAAAACAGAGCCTGGGAAGACCCCACTGACAGTTTTTATGGCATTAACTCAGTTTCTGAACAGGAACACTTGGCTAATGCAGAGCTTTAGATAGCTCTTTGTACTGAAAAGATGAGAAGATTCACCTACAACGTTCTTATTGAACCTAAACTAAGATTTTTGAACTACAACAGGATGGTTTATCCAGTCAGAAAAGTTACTGACACATTGTCAGCAGGTCAGTTTGAGGTTTAAAGCCTCTACAATATTATAGAATAAAATCCCTCTTAATTCTCCCTGCTTCTCCAGCACCATGATTATGCTTCCACACAGGCGTCTGGGAAAGGGGACTCTCTCCCTTAGACACTYCTAAAGTAGTAACGCTTCCTCACATGCTCCATCCTTAAGGATATATTTGTATCTGTCCAATAAAGGAGTATTTATTTGGGGAATATTCAGCAAATGGTAAGTAAATAGAATACAAAAAATGTATTCTAGTACAYAGCTACAGCCTTTGCCTCAGTTTATCTGTATTGCAGTGTCTCTCTAGCAAATAGAAGTGAATTTCTGAGATAATTTTCTCTTCTTCCTCTTTTCCACTTCTAAAGAATCCCAGTTATAGTTTGCATTCACTGTGCAGTAAAATTCCAGAGCAGGAGTGAGCACCAGTGCAGTTTATCTCAATTTCTGGACCCAGTAGATCTCTAAAAAAGATGTTTTTTCATCACCTTCAATCACACAGCATTTGCCATGTCATTTCTAGAAATATTGAATCTCTGTCTAAACYGTTTATTTCAGTTCTGGAGGTGTTGGTGCTAAGGTCATCACAGAAATGCAAAGAGCTTGGGTATGTCTCTTTGAAATTTGAGTAAAAATCCGTACTATGACAAGGCTCAGTTTCAACTCCGTCACCATTACAGCATGAACATTGTTTCTTGTGAACACCGACTTCGTCTGGTCCAAGACTCAAAGATAAGGAGATCCTGTTTTGTAGGACAAGTATATATTTGCTGGTATGTATGTAAAAGTTACTTTTTGAACTATCTTTGTACAGTTTTCCCAKTGATTTAAATGTAGTAGTGCTCTTTAATCTTACAGTGAGAATACTACCTCCACACCCGAACAGCTTTAACTTCAGGGGACTTCCCCAGCTTCAGTCAGAGGAAGACACAGTTGTCCGAAAATACCACCACATCCAAAACAAAGCATTACCTATCACAAACACAACATTACCTCAACGGTTCTTTTCAAGCAAGAGGATGGAAAGCATATCTTACTTTTTTTTGAATTACTTTCATCTTACATTTTGGGCACACAAAGCCTGGTTTGAAAGGCACCCTTGACAACAATTACTTGTGCTTGTAGGTGTGAAACCTAATATTTCAGATGATGGTTCAAGTACAGAGAATAGTAACATGACATGGATAGTGAATCCTGACTTACTGTACGTAGAATTCATTTGTCTGAATATACACAGTATTGCACATTCGCACTGGCAGCACCCCAGGTTTTCCCAGAGTCTTAGGAAAACTCTCAATCAAAATGCCATGCACAAGTCTGAAGATGCAGCTACGTAAGAATAAACTCTTCTTTCAGTCACCAATCCCTTCTTCTCTATTCACCCTAACCTGCAACYCTAGGTACCTATTTCCCTGTCCTGCAGTCCTTTTTAGGCTAAGGACTAAATAGAGAATCTTTGTTCCTCTGGCACCACTCATTTTGAGCTTGGCRTTTAATCCCCACATCAGCAGCTAAACACCGCTTCTTTTAGTTATATGTGGTACATGGTTCATTTACATCTTAGCCTTGTATTCAGTCAACACAAGACAACGGGAAACTCTCTTRAAAAAACAAGGTGCTTTAATCTATATGCAGTCTAATTCTTGAGTTGCATATATTTATAGGCTACTAAGTTATAGTTTACACAGGAATATTTAAAGTACAAGATATCAAGGAAATTAAAAGTATGTGCAAATGTATTAACAGGACAACAATATAGTGCTTAAACTAATAGCTTTTTTGACTGAGACTCAGTCCAATTAGCAAGTCAAAAAAGTTATTTTTGTCAGAAAAAAACCCAAAGTGAGAAGTCTCTGAACTGCATGTTAATACAGAAAAATTTGAATTAGGTGATATTACAAGAATAACCTTTTAGCATTGAGTTCACTGTGGAACACCCACATTTTGTTTGCATATATACTGCAATAACATGCTTGTCCTGAATATTTGGAATGTGAATTCATAATACAGAAGTAGCAGAATAAAATGCTTATCACACATTATAACTTCTACTGGCATAGGCCATACCTTTTAAAAACTCAATTTTTTTCACACCGCCATTTCAAGAGTCAGCTGCAGCTTTATGTTATTGTACCTAGAACCTCCTTCATCTATGGCAGTTTTGACTAACAAGGAAACACCTTATTTCTTTAGCARTCTGATTAGAATTAATAAAAATCACCTCCCAGTAAGATTCTGCAGTAATCACCACCAGTTCTTACCATCAGCACACGTGGCTATTCAGAGTCCTGAATGACCAGGTAATTTTTTAGAACGCCACCTTGCCATAAGCACCCTTTGTGGAAAAAAAATGAGAATGTTAAGAGCTGGTCATTTCTTTGTCCTGAGTAATTAGAAATGCAACTATATCCTTGGTTTGTGCTGCCCATTTATTTCATTATATGTGATACAGAAYATTTACATTAGCTGTTTTCTGAGACAAGTCGATTCACTTATGTTAAAGATGCTGACTATGATAATAATAATGTATACTGTCCAGAAATTAGAAATAAAAATTTGTGGAGAGTGCCTATCTTTATAGACTTCAATATACCTTTTAACCTTCTTTTCCATGTAGAACTGTTTCCTCAGTTTCAGAGAGCAAAGAAGCTGGTATAAAGGGTAGTTCTAAGACACTGACATATTTCTTACAATTGTATTAATTACTATAAAAAGAAAGACTGAGAAATCTCTCCTAAAACCTTGTGATCAAAGTTCATATCATCAAAACTAGGACTGTATTAAATGGGTAAATTTACAGAGGCAATCCTGATCACTGAAGGCAAAGAATGTTTCTAGGAGGACTTAAAAAGACCTTACTTTGATTCTTCCCCATAATGCCTACTGAGGGGAAAATGAGAGCCAGTGGGGCATGCTTGCTGAGGAGAAAGTCTGAATCATTACAGCTATAAAAGGAAGAGAGGGTTGAAAAACATATGCAATCGAAAAAAAAAAAAAAAAAAAAAAAAAAAAAAAAAAAAAAAAAAAAAAAAAAAAAAAAGTGAGAAAAGTGTAGGAGAAACAAAGGAATAGAGCAACAAATGTAATTACAGGGAGATGTGGCATGAAAAAGACAATTCTGTTCTGTTCACAACATACAGAAATTTAATTCAATTTAAATTCAGAATAAATTCTCCAAATTTCAAACTTTGCATGAAAGCAAGCAGAGCTGCTGACAGTAGACTCACAGTGCCAAAGTCCACAGCTTGGAGGTAACAWGCCTGCTGGCTGCTTAGAAGAGGACTACAGAATCAGGACCCTACACAAGGACCAGCAAGGGCAGAAGCCAGCTTTCCTGCCAAGGAGACAGATGATGAGTTTCAGGAAACCTGTCTGGGACCCACTGAACTGCTGAAACTGAAATCAAATTGTTTTTGGAAAGGATTCAAATAACTACCACCCATGTTTCCCTCTACTATCTTTAGCCATGTTTCTGACACGCACCATGAAGGGAGAAATAATACTAATTAGGTTTACARATTTCTAACAGGAAAATTAATAGTATATTAATTGCACAGCACTAAGTTGCACAGAAGCCAATCTAGGATCCTACATTAATAGTTCATATAAGAGAAACTACTTAACAAAGTTACACAATTCTCCTTCATGGGAAAATCCTGGACATCTCTGACGTTACACCTGACTCCTTCATCTCTGTGTTCTCCCATTCCCTTTCACTTTCTGTGAACTGAAATCTGAGAAAGAGAGTTACTGTGGCGGTGTATAAGAAAGGATGATGATATGGAGCCTTATCGGGAGTCTCAGAACACTCAAGAAAGGACAAGTCTTTTTTCTCAGTATAACTCTTGC
The DNA here is from genome assembly GCF_003343005.1 of Rhea americana. NCBI lineage: Eukaryota > Metazoa > Chordata > Aves > Rheiformes > Rheidae > Rhea > Rhea americana. The sequence goes on along the minus strand of NW_028185228.1, from coordinate 1,898,210 downwards.
TGCATCTTAACTGTTCTCTTTATCTTCCTTACTGTAYGAGTAATGAAAACATTCACACGATGCAGGAAATGTTGTTTCTTTATATCATAGCTTTTAAGGAAGCAGAGGAGAACTTTAACAGAATCTTGTGGTTGTATGTTTAATCTCCTTGACTTGGATTTTCCCACTTCTACCACAGGACCTGCCCATCAGACCTCCCTTCTTTCATTTTCTTCCCCTCTGCCACAGGTAGCGTTGAGCAGACAGAAATCACGTGTCCTTAAACATTTACAATAATTTGCTAATTATTGTAATAATTTACAATAATTAGCGTGGCTAATTATTGTGCATGTTTTGCATGCATCTCTATCACTAGATATAATGGGTTAATACTGAGCAAGCAAAGGAGGTACACAACAGCTAATACATTGTAATAAAGAGCAATAGAGAGCAAAGTAAAAGTTTATATATTAAGTCTCATATTTTGCTAATATTTCTGGTTTAGTTCTGTTACCTGATAAGGGAACTTTACCAGACTTCCACACAAAAATCCCATTTATTGAAACCACACACTTTTTGCTTTTTCTAAGGATTAAAAAAGGGCTTGGTGCAAAGTTTCTGGTTTTCCTGAAGACGTACACTAACTTTCCAGGATTTTACAGTGTAGCAATTAGCTTGAAGTATTCTCTGTAGAACTTAGTTGTGCTCCTCAAATTCTTAAATAGATCATTCCTGAAGCCTCAACTATCTAGTTGATTATTTTTAGAGAAAGAGTTTTTGTGTAAATATAATACTTAAGGTTCAGTACATAACGCTGTGGTTTTGTCCATTAGTCAGCCAAGTGAACTCCCACTTTCTGCCTATAGTTGGTAATTAACTCCCACTTTCCCCTCACTGTGCATCAGAAACACAGTTGTTGTTAYGGTCAGAGGAAGACAGACTGGAGGCCGCCTGGTAGGGATAACTGGACTCCAAAACAGAATTTCCATGCCAGAGCACGACAATTTAGGGCATTGCTACTGTTTCCATGGCAGCTGCAGCAGCCACTGGACCAGAACAGCCAAGGAGACTGGAGTGAGCAGAGATGCAGTTCAAGAAGAGCAGGTGTTCTGCCATGAGACAGCTCCTCAGGGGAATGTGGAGAGGGGAATGGCAACCGGCAATGTATGGCTCTAGCTTGAACAGCAGGATCCAGAATTTGGGGAAAAGAAAAAGAGATGTCAGCACTGACTCATCATGCAGTTCTTCCCTTCCTAATGCAGTGGGAAACTTGTTCAAGCCCCCTTTCTTTTCCTCCTACCACCAATTCAAGATACTCTCRTTCAGACAGGCCAGATCCACAGTTATGACCTGGACACCCTGTGTATCCCTACCCCCCTGTGATAAACCAGGTCCTAACATCCTAGTACAACTCAGCCCTTCTCTTTCCCACTACCATAAAACTCTCGGGAGCAATCCCCTTAAGCCTCTACCCACAATAGTAAGATAAGTAGGTTGTTTCACACTCTGAAACAACTGCAGCAAAGGTTTCAGAAAAGAAGGTATGAGGCTGGTCACTACTGTTTAACTGAGCAGTGCAAGAGGATCTGGGTCATACAATACATTTTCCAAAGCAGCTTGAGGGGGAAAAATGACCTTATCAGTTTGCCAGAGAGGTGAAAAAGATTTCTCCTCATCCATTTGGGAGGCATGGTTTACAAAAGAGTCAGTCTCCTTGACTTCAAAAACACTTCCACCTACTGCAGTCTCTTTAACACCCCACTTGAACATCAGTGAAACACCTACCAGCAACTGCGACGGCCTCTCTGTCATGGGACCTGCTAATTAGCCCAGAGGTGATGAAGTGCTTGGAGAGACTGTGGCTTGGCTGCCACTTGGACTCACCAGCATGGTCAGTGGGTGCATCAGCAGGGGAGGGCTGGCACCAAGATCAGCAACTTCTGCTGTGCAACCTTCTGTAGGTATTTTGCTTATCTTTCGGCTTAATGTGCAGAGCATAGAGCCAGAGTGAAGACATATGGTGGTTTTCTTTTCTCTTTTGTCAAAGGAAATGATGTTTGAAAATGAAAAGGTCCTTTGGTATTTCCATCACTCATTTATCTGTCTGTAGTAGACTCCATAAACTGCTGTAGTGTTTCTTTCAGAGTAAGGGAGATAGCCCCTGAAATAAGTGAATACAAATAATTCCTTGAACAAAATATTTAAAATCAAATTATACAATTATGCTGTGATTAAGAATAAAATATTTTCTTAATTTTACCTACAATTAAGTTGTCTTGAACTGGAAAAAAGTCTATGTCCCCACAAAAGATAAGAATTTTGTGCCTCAATTTGAGACCAGATGAGAGGGCACCTTCTTTTGTGCTTAAAATAAAACTTGGATGAAATTATGATGCCTACAGGCAAAAAAATTCATCCAGACAACCCAAGCATTTGAAGTCACCTTATACCTGACCCACTTAAAACTCATGAGTAGCTTATCTGTCAGCCTGAAATTTATTCGGGCAGGCTTACTCCAGTGCCTGRCTGTGGGCAAGTGCATATAGTCATAAGAAATTAGCTCATGCTTTAGCTCCGGATTGATCCAGCTGGCAGGAGGAAAGGCTTAAACTGTACCTAAGTCTGCAGAAAAATCAACTCCACTGAACATTTTCTGCCTGTGCCTAGTGCATAAGGGCAGTCGTGCACAGGCAGGCAGCCTTAGCCATTCATCAAATGCTGCTGCCCTTTTCGTTAAAGCAGTCATATGCAGGGTGGGAGTGCTCTGTCAAAGTCACGTCTTACCTTGAGGAGATTCAAAATCTTCTGTTTTCAACCATCAGCTCTTCTCTCTTCATCTTTCCCCTGGATCTCGGCTGCTCTGCAGTCAAGAATCAAAATGGCATGGCACAAGGAGGAGCACAGGACAGAGAGACTGTCCTGTATCTGGTGATATTTACATCAAAAAGACAGACTGACATTCAAATCTTTGACTATTTAATGTAGAATTCCTCCAAAAATTTTAGCTGACACTCTTTGAATCTTTGCARTGACAAGTACCTAATTTTTAGGAATTCAATTTCCATGTCTGAGGTGACCAAACTTGTACTCTTTGGTACTTAAAGCACCAAACTGGACAAGATACACAAAAGAGCATATTCTTTTCCCTAGAACCCATCTACCCAGAAGATATGAAATATTACCAGCTTAGAAAAGTCCTCCAGTCAAAAATACAACTCGACAACCCTGATTGTTTATGTTCCTTCCAACAACGAAGGAATGGAAGATAAGACTCTCAGTGAAGTTTTCAAAGCACAATAACTGGCTTACTGTCCACCAAAACAACTTCTTGACAACTAATTATGGAGTTTTCCTGAGGAGTATCAGGAGATGATTGACCAAAAGCTGGAGTATACATACATATTTACATATCTACAGTCAAACWTTCTTCTTGCTGTACATGAATATTCATGGTTGAATTGCCTTTGAAAAGAATTATCTTCTGAAATTCGCTGTCACAGAGCCATAATGGAATACAAGCTTGTCTCCTTCAGAGTCTTGTGTGTCTACACTCAGTGATACATTTTCAACTGATCCTATTTTCCATATCATGGTACATAGGTATGTGCTGTACATGCCATTTACATATATCTGTACGTATGTTCTTATGGACATGAGTAGTGTATCTGAAATGGCACGTATTGCTACCAACTTGCAACCCGTACTGCAAATACAGTACAAGAAATGTGACTTATCAGTTTTGAATAGGATTATGATTGTTTTATGATTGTCAATTGTTTTACCTAGTCACTTAAAAAAATCATCATATGCTATGGTCTAAAGATATGGGCATTTTTAGTTTTTTCCTCCATAAACAGAATTTGTAAATTGGGTTATCACATACAGTAAGCCACTTTTATGATACTTTATGCACTCTTAAGATGCTTACACATATACATGAATACAAACATACTGGAGTGCAGCAATTATTTAAGTTRAAAAGTTAAGAGCTGAAAAGTCAGGACGGAGTAAAATTAGAGCTGTTTATACAAATCTAATTCTAACTTGAAGTACATTCTTTAGTAACACAACCACATATTATTGCTCCTTACAGGAGTCTTGTCATTTTAGTGCTGAAGATGGACAGAGTTCATTAGATGAGCACCTATTTTATAGTTTTTCTTTGTTCAATGTTCAGTGTAACTTCTGCATAAGTGAAATAGCTGGGAGAAATTTGGTGTTTAGCAATAGGCTCTACAGAGTATTTGGCAAGAGAATAAAACTAGATTATACGTCTATCCAAAAAAAAAACCCCACAGCAAACCTAAAAAAAAAAAAAAATCAAAAACAACCAAAAAAAGTGGCTAGTGACTCCACAGTTATTACTAAGGATGTTGACATAAAATGCATAATGCTGTTATCATAGCATGGCCTGTGTATATTCTTATCAGTTTAAGTTCTTATCACTTTAAGTTTAAGGGAACTTCTATGTATTAGGGGGAAATTTGTTTAAAAGTGCAAGATAATTCCAGAATGATTTTTACAGAAAATTATATTAAAGAAGACACCTGAGCATCATTTAGGAGATAATAAACCTATAACAAGACACATTTTTTACTGACTGCAGAAATATAGCCTCTTTGGAGAGTTTTCTGAAATGTRGATGAGTTCTGGGAAGGAAAAAAATTGAGATATGCAACACACTTTTGCTTCTTCCCAAATGCTTTTATCTCTTTGTTAATTATATTAATGGTTCACTTAAGTCATGAATCTGACACTCACCGYTCTTCACAAATATTGCATTGGCATCAGATGACTGCTACCCTCATCTATTAATAATCTCAAACAATGCCCTTTTGACTTACTTCTGAGGTCCGGTAGACTACAAGAAGATCTCTGTTCCTAAGATGAATATCTCCTGCGAGATGTTGTAAGTGGGTCTTTTTTACTATAATGAATATCATTACTTGAGAATTAGCATATATAGAGATGARAATTTTTTTGTAGGGTCTTCTTAGCGTTATGATTGTAATTAATAATAATATAACATTAGTACTCCATTGACATGGAATATGTCCCAGTAGAAAAATTAAAGCACTTTCAAAAATTTGCATAAAATACTCATAGTCAATGTCATAAAATTTGAAAACAGTTCAGGATCAAAATATTCTTAAGGAACAATTCTCTGAGATTTCTAATATCAAGGAGAAATTTGAAAAATAGATTTGTCTGGTGAAGAGCTAGCTCTTTCAAACTCACAAAGAAATTTCAGGGTTCTCACTGAGAGATTTGTGAAGATAAGAGCCATATTTTTTCATTTGTGAACCTAGTAAAGACCCTTTAAGTGATAAATTCAAAGACAATCCCTAAGGAAAGACAGAGGAAATTAAACAAAGAATCATAAAAGAGCAATCTAAATATATAAGAACCTTTATTTTTTTTTCTGTTACTGGAAAATTTTCACAAAGGAAATCTGGARACTGGTGGAGAAAAGCTGATAATTAATAAATCAAATAACATACAAAAAGAAWTGAGAACATTTTCTTAAAATGCAAAATCTGAGATTCCTGAGGGAGCTCCTTTCTCAGCTCTTATAATCAACAGGCCCAATTATATTGTAGATAGAGAATCATGGTTCTAGAGAAAGGAAAAACTTTCACATTAATTTTAGAGACTGTATTTGAGAATTTTATTTCATTTCAGACATTGGTGAAGATAATACCATGTTAGTTTATTTACCATGATGTGCCAATACCATGCTAATTACTTTGTATCTATATTATCAGTGACTGTACACACAAGCATATACCCCTGGAGTTCCAAAACAGTTCAGTAAACTCAGTGAAAGCAATACATGCTAAAAAGTCCAGTTCTGTTTGTTCCTCACTGTGCGGTAGTTTATAATATAAAAGTTTATCCTCGCAAGCATGAACAGAAGGCATCATGTCAACATATGCTCTTAAATAAAGGTGTCCCATCATTAGTTTTTTTTTTTTAATGGTACAAAGCTGCACCAAATATCAAAAATTATAGAAAAGGGGTGCAACAGGAAATGAAAGAAAATAAATAGATGCAGAGTTTGGGAAAATGTAATGATAAACTGAAGAAAATTGAATCTGAAGCAGAGCAAAAAAGAAAATTAATTTAAGGTCCTCTTCCTTCAAATTCTTTCCATTTATTTTGCTCTTGGTTACATTAAACTATGTCATTTTAAACTATGTTATGTTATATTAATCCACATCTATCATTTTGTAGAAAGTTAATGTTTYCATGGAAGTATCTCTTACAATTCCAAGCACTCTTTCTTACATGGTAGTATGGTGTTCAGAACTTAAAACTGGGTATGCAAATGTAAGGCTGTTAAACTACAGAACAAAATGATTTTGTGARTATGAAATTAGAAAGACTATCAACTCTTATGGTTAATATTTTTTCTCCATTTATTCGTGGTGTTAGGTTTAGCTCGGTTGGTTAGAGTGTGGTGCTAATAATGCAATGTTGTGGGTTCGACTCCCATACAGGCCACTTGTTTGGGGGTTGGATTAGATGATCTCCAGAGGTCCCTTCCAACCTTAGTGATTCTATAATTATTATCTGTTTTAGTCTTCCCTCAGATTCTTGAACTACCTGTGAAAAGATGTAARTAATGAAAACAAAACTCAGTGTTCATTAATATATAAGCAGCAGATGCTTCCTGTTTACCAAGGATATGCAAAATAGAAGTTTGGCTGAGAATAAAGAGAATAAACAATAATTAAGTATGAATGTATGCAGAATACTTCCAGTAATTAAAAATAGCATATACTTATTTTGCCATCAACTCAGATCTTGGTAGTGATCACTGATTTTGACAGTACTGATTGGAATGGTCCAACTTGTGCTATCAGATCACCAGTTTATGTGTGTCCATGTGTGTCTATTTTGTCCATGAATAAGATGAACTGTGGAAAAAAATACACTAAAATTTAAACTATTCTCACATTCATTTGCAGATCTTGCTTTTTGAAACTACAATTTAATTAACTTTCCTCTGATCCAGGTGCTTGTATAAGCACTTAATTCTTATATTAACACAGACAATCCCATTACCTTTGTTGGGAACACTCAGGTACTATATTAACATTAAGAATGGACTTACCTGTCCTTAAATGTAGCCCTTGTGTTACACCTCAGCATTAGATGGCTCAGCATCATAGGAAGTTTATATCAAAGCAAATCCACTTTTATAGATGGAGTTTCAATGATATGAATCCAGTAAGACTTTGTGGAGAAATAAGCACTGAATACTACGACCTGGGAATTAGATTGTTGTGGGAATTAGATTGTTCTGATTCCAGGACACGGTTAAAAGATAAAATAAAGATGCACATCTTGACTGGCTTTCATTAGATGAGGAACTTTCTGTCTTCTAGAACTTATCTCAAATTTCTGCATTACTTAAGGATACTGAAGTCACAAAAAGCAGGKTTTTTTTCAGTTGACAGTAACAGGGAAATAGTATTTAAATTATGGGGTCATAAACTTAGTAAAATGGAAAAGTGTAATAAATGACATCTGAATTCTATGATTCCTTGAATTTCCATTCAGATTATATGTTTTTACAAAATCTACTCTGAATAACTTCACATTCACCAAATTCCTGTAATTGATGAAAACTTGCTTTTTTTACCTTTTATAATGGGAATCTGTGTTTTATTTGCGGGATGAGTAAGAGGAGATATATAACAAGACTAAGTTTTGTCTTTGGGCAAATATAAAAGAAATCAAAGAAAAAAATGAGTTTCTGCATAGAAATACGAAAAACATGGATTCACACATCAAACAGCCATTGAATAAATTAATAGTTTTAAAAAACTGGTCATGATTTTCAAGTCCAGCTTATTAAAATTACAACAAATGTCCATTTTTATCAAGATTTGTAATAAAGTGCTTATTTTAAACACTAAAGCTCTTCTTTGTGTAACAACAGTCAGCAAAGAAGATTTCAAAGTAGCCCAGATCAGTGACTCCAGATCTTAAAAACGGATGTCCCTGATGTTCATATATAAAAATAAGGGGCACGGTGAATGCAAAAATGATATGCATTTTGGAGTGAAGTGTTTGCAACAAAATCCTGGAGATCAAGAATGGAAAACAAAAAGGCTATAAGCCTCAACTGTAACCAAGACAACTTTACCTATAGAAAATTCCAGTTCCTGAGGTTAAAAAAATATAGTACACTTATTGTCCTTATGCTTGTTAACAACTCTGTGAATTAACCAAAATGTCCAAAGATTTGGTTTTCTCTTTGATACTACATGGTTCACAGGAATGGACAAGTTTACATCTTTTGTTACATACATAGTTTACATACTTTTGCTAGTTTACATACTTTTGCTCTAGAGAGACCCTACAGACAATTCTCCTCTTGCTTACCTTGCTTTAAAATTGAAATGGTTTCATCGATCATGATTCACATCTGTAAGTGAAAGAGAAATTGGGGCTCTGGCGTTATTAATCTTAGCAGTTTACCACAAACACTTACACTCTGAATGAGACGAACTGTTCATTCTGAAAGTGACAGTGTGTGAAACAAAATTAGAAAAGGATATTTTTTCCTTCTGAATTTTCAGAAGGCCTTCAGAGCAAGCAAATTGTGTTCCACTGTTCTTTTCTAATAATGAAACAGAAGCCAAGGTGCTTGGTAAATTATTTAAGGGATCACCTGATGCTGGCTATTGATTATCATGGAACATTTTTGCAGCTATAAAATTTTAAGTATTTGAGGAATATGGTGAAGAGTAACAATGTATTACTATTAATTCTACAGCAATAAAAGTGTCTTCCTATCTGTCACTTTAGTCATAGCCATATATTGTGGACCAATCATTACCATAACCTCTATTCAAACACATTCAAAAGTCAAGTGTGAAGACTATAAGTACTTCATTTGTTTTTTCATTAAGGTAAGTGCTGTTAAGCCTAAAGGATGTTTCAGGTCTATTATTTATTACCTTTCTAATGTGTAAAGCCACACGTTAGACACAGAAAATTTTTACTATTAGTACTGTCACACATGTAGGCCAAATAGGCCTACAGTTTTTGCTATCTTGTGGTTAAAAAGACAGTATTGACRAAACATGATCCAAGTTTGTCCTCAGGCCTCATACATCCAAAGCTATTTTGGCAAAAATTCAGCTTCAGGAACCTGGTTCAGCCATCCAGTCTTCTTCCTGTTGTATATAGTGAGCACAGGGAGATAGGTTTCTCCGGAGAAAGATTAAAGGCAGCAGTCTAATACAGAAGAGCCCCATGGTGACCTTTTTTACATTGCCTTTGCAAAGTCAGGGGAAAACATGCACTAACCTATTTGGCTAAGTTCGGTGCTTAGCTGTCAATGGCATGAATACAGAATCATAGAATGAGTAAGGCTGGAAAGGACTTGTGAAGATCATCTAGTCCAACTTCCCTGCTCAAGCAGGGTCACCTAGAGCACGTTAGACAGGGTTGCATCCAGGCAGGCTTTGAATATCTCCAGAGAAGCAGTACAAGGACCTCCCTTGCTGAAGCCTGGGCTTGAGCTAGGAACCTTTAGAACTTCAAATGCTCTCCCAGCTGAGCTACTTCAGCMCCTATAGGGGCCAGAGTGCCGAGTAGCGCAGTCCCCCAGGCACCCCACCATGGGGGCATYRTCCCTGGGTGGGCTTGAACCACCAACCTTTCAGCTAACAGCTGAAYRCGCTGCCTGTTGCACCACAGAGACCCCCAAATCTTCACATTTTCGGTACTAGTCTTTCAGCCTTACACCAGTTCTGCAAACAGGGGTATCTCAAGGATGACTTCCTATTGACCTGTTRTCTCTTGCACAGTTCTGATCATCTGTTTGGTGCTGAAAGAGTGAAAGTACTTCCGAAAATCTCATCTATACAAACGTCCTTATTGTTGTTATCATAAGTAGCACTGTATCAGTAGTAGGAATGACAGAAAATTTTTAACAAAAGAAACCTCTGAATATAWCAAGGAAGGGAAGATAACCTCTTTAACTGTGTTTCTTGAAGTGGTTGGCAGTTTTCACAGCCCTTCATAAATGCTAGAGCACAGCTTGAAACATATTTCTTTCAGAGATCCATAAATCAATATCTAATTGGCTTATTAATTCATCTGATATGATTACTGCACTACTTCAACTTCAGCTGATTGTCYCATAAAAATATTAGGATTATTCTAGCCTAGTCTGCCCAGTAAGGGAGAAGAGAGGCGGTCATATTTGGTTTTACCATGTTAGGTTGGACTCAGTTGTGGTCAATGACATCTACAGGGAAAAGGGAAAAAAAAAAAAAAAAAAGTGTCCTTTTCCTCTATTAATAGGCTTTGGTCTTTTTCTGGGATCACCAAGATCTAACACTAAGTAGTTCATCATTGGACTATGTGGTCCTGGTTACCAGAAGCATCAGGCTCAGTAATGTTAACCTGCAGTGGGGAGGTGAAGAGTCTTTGGTGCTCTCTGCGCTTTCCTACGTATCTCATTGTCATTTCTAACCTGCCCAGCAGCGCCACAAATTGCTGAGCAGYGTTATTGTGAGCCACATTGCCTTTTGATCAGTTTGGACTCTTGCTGTGGGCATTGCCTGAGCCTGGCTCACTTCGCCAGAAGTGATTTGTCATTGCTGCCCCCTCACACAGTGAGAAGCGTGGCAGTCACTGTCATCAGGCTTAACTGTATAGAAATGTATTTTCAATCTGAAGAGGTTTAAGAAATGGATCAAAAATCTCTGATGGTAGTATACAAGGACCTTTTGATCTTTTCTGAATCACCTCAGATCTGGAAAAGATTGAGAATGAACATGTCTGGACTAGCTGTGTCCCATTTCCAATGATATTTTTAGTGTTGCAAGGTACACACTGAGAAGTATCTTTCAAGCCAGGCTCATGCATTGATCTTATGTCTGAAAAATTTAAGTGGTCATAAAACAGGGGCCAAAGAAAATGCTAGACCAGTCTCTTTCTAATTATGGGCAAAGTAGCTCTTAAAACAATATATTCCCMAACTCAATCTGAGATCAAATTCTACAAAGCTCCTGCTTAAAACAGCAGGATTTTCAGATGTATGAGCACCTGAATTTATAGAATTTTATTGTTAAACTACATTGTGTGCATGCATGCTGAAACTACGGAGTGTATTTGCAATGACCCATGAGATAACATATTTATGTAGAAGCTGAAATATTCTTGCTGTAAATAAAATAATTTAAATCCCCAGAGCACAATTTGCTGGAAAAATTCACATTCATTTAATATCAGATTGAACCATAGAGGACTTAGGTATTCGATAAGAATACTAAAAATTCTCAAACTTACGCCTTTTTTGTGTGTGAGCAGATAGTGCTCAAGCACTAATACCTTCAGGTATGGCTGATCATATCAATATGCAGAAAATTCACCTGCCCAAATGGAGGTTATATATCTTAATCCAGAAACTGGCACACAGGTGCACATATGTGATATGGCTGAAAAATCTTTTGCTAAAATAAATAAGCATTTTTGGAAAATTCTGACCTTCAGATTTTATCAATTTGACAGTTGCAAAATATTGCTGAAGAGAGATTTATAATTTGTATTTAGGAAGTATTTCACCTTCGTGTGAAGAAATAAACTGAATTCTGATTTCCTGAGAATAGCACTCTCAAAGCACTGAGAACAATGCAGCCCAAAAGGAACGGTTAGTTTTTAATTTTATCAATTGTAATATCAGAAGACAACAAAAGGAGGACCTATCACAAACATCTAGTCACTGCAGCCATAAGAATAGCTTTTTTCAGAGATGGGAAAATCAATTCCTTTTCCAAGCGCTGAATTCTCCTGCTGTTTCATTACCAACTCACCTTTCATATTGCATCTATTGCACTGGAGAATCTCATAGAACATTTCTTCACCAATCCAGCCTCCGTCCACAGCAGACTGTTGGTATTCCTGGCAACAGGACCCTAGAGGAAACATCAGAAAAGAAGGTGCTAGGGATGCTTGAAAGGAATGGCTTTAAAAGGTTAGAAATCTTATGAATACGAGAATATACAGGGATCTATCAACATCAATCCTGGGCAAAATCAGGGCTCTTCAGGAGTGGAATTTCTCCTCTGAGCCCAGGTAACCAAGATCTTTCTGTTCCTCGCAAGGGCCCAGATCTGTACTGGTGTTTCTCCAGAGACAGATACCGAGACCACCTCTCTGCCTTTTCATAGCATCATAGAATCAGTAAGGTTGGAAGGGACCTCTGGAGATCATCTAGTCCAACCTCCMTSCTCAGCAGGGTCACCTACAGCATGGTAGACAGGGCTGCATCCAGGCGAGCCTTGAAGATCTCCAGACAAGGAGACTCCACAACCTCTCTGGGCAACCTGGTCCAGTGCTCTGTCACTCTCACAGGGAAGAAATTCCCCCTCACGCTCAGGCGGAACTTCCTGTGCTTCAGTTTCTGCCCATTGCCTCTTGTCCTGTCACACGGGACAACCGAAAAGAATTTGTCCCCGTCCCCTTGACACCCTCCTTCAGGTACTTGTACACATTGATCAGATCCCCCCTCAGTCTTCTCTTCCCCAGGCTGAAGAGGCCCAGCTCTCGCAGTCGTTCCTCATAGGGCAGGTGCTCCAGCCCTCTGGTCATCTTTGTAGCCCTACACTGGACTCTCTCCAGTAGCTCCATGACCCTCTTGTCCTGGGGAGCCCAGAACTGGACACAGGACTTGAGATGAGGCCTCCCCAGGGCTGAGGAGAGGGGCAGGATCACCTCCCTCAACCTGCTGGCAACGCTCTTCCCAATGCACCCCAGGAGACCATTGGCCTTCTTGGCCACAAGGGCACATTGCTGGCTCATGGTCAACTCAACTGTCATCCACCTGCACTCCCAGGTTAATCAAATTTGATTAATTCCCAGGTTAATCAAATTTATCAAATTTGGCCTGTTTGCAGCAGTTTTGAATTATTTTTCATCTCTCACTCTTCTACCAGTTTTATGAGGTGATGGCAATCATAAATGCCCTTTCAAAAGGAATTGATAAAAAAGGGGGAGTAGAAGAAGAGCTTAAGACATGAAAAAATGGAGATGTGGGAAGGGCAAAAAAAATCAAAAAAGAAGACCTTGAGGCATCAGTGCTGGATCAATTGAGATCATGAGCGAGGCAAGGAATTCAGCCACTGACAAGAAAGAAGAGTGGGAACCAAAGTGGGAAAAAATGGCTGGGCAAGAAATAAACACTTTAAATGGTTTGAGCATTAGAAGCTAAGCAAAAAGTAACATGGGAAACTGGTTTGATATTTATTTATTTCTATTTTTATTATTGTTGTTGTTGTTACTGTTGCTGTTTTTTTCCTGTGCATATACTGTGCTAGATTTCTTACYTATTTCTTACTGGGCAAGCTGGTAGTAGATTGGTTGTCCCTCATAAATTATCTAAATTTCAATATCATCAAAAATGCTTACATTCAGTATTAGAGCTTTCAAACACGTCTTCATCTGGACTTATATTAACTATAAATTTATATTTCTTAGGGAAGTCTATACAGCCACTAGTTTAGTTCATGCGGGAACAGGTATGGGCATATGTATAGCGAACTGAGTTAAACTTAATACAGATATCCTCTTAATAGAAATTATATCGAGAATTTCAGTATGGCTTTGCATTATTCCAGCAACCAAYATTGGACTTAAAGCCTTTCATGTGTATATATGCATGTGCATATATGTATAAACAGAATAAAAGGATGCTAGTTTATGATAACCATAGCTTGACTGGGACATGATCTTTTCTGTGTCCTTTGAAGAAGGTCCTCAGAAAATATAATATTTCACATTACAAAAGGAAAAAACAGAAAAAGTTTTCACTTGTTAGCTTGAGGAATTATTTGAAATCTAGTGCTATTAGTATGCCAAGTTTATAAATATATAGTTTTTTGTTGTCTCTGATTTAGTAATAGGGTAAATGTGCAGAGATATGTAATCCAAGAATTGCCTAGGAGGACTGCATTAATTTGGTCTTATTTTTAAATTGTGTATATTCTGGTAAAGAGGTGTGGATTTGAAAAATACAAAATGAAAAATTTATTCCATTGGAAGTGTTCAGACCTGGTACCTAGTTTCTACTATGAAATATTTATACTTAATTGCTATCTGAATATGTTTTACATTGCATGTTATGCACATTTCCAGTAATCTGTCTGTTTGATGGTATAGGCTATACCCACCATCATGGAGTGAGAGTGGTTAATGAGTTTCTAACCTCCACAAAATCATCAGCTCAAAGGAAAGAGCAAGTAGAAGATAATATTTTAACTCAAAATATTGTAATAGTATTAGACAAAATACAGAGATAAAATGCAGCACAGTATACTCAGTGCTTCAGTGACAGGAAAGGATAAGGGGACATAGACAAATGACAACCTAAGTGCAAATGAACATGTCAAGTATTGCTTGGAAGACCTCTCTTGAAGACTAAAGCACCAAAGGGGGAAAATTCCCTTTAGCAGAACCATTTTGCTTTGGTTTGTGTGGCTTGTTGCTACCCATGTGTCAGATACTACAGYTGGCAATAAGAAGGCAATGACAACTAGCTATGCACATAACTTCTGGTGCCAGTGCTAAGAGGAACAGACAGTTTTAACTATAGGCACCAGGGGCTGGTTGATATATCATTACAGACTAGCTGGTTGTTTATCAACACTATGGGAAGAATATTGTCACAGCATTTTATGATAATGTAGTGTATAGAATCTGAGACTGTAATAAGACTATTACAGCATAGATTTTTGCATATACCATGCAATATGATTTGCTGACTATGTTGGTCACAGGACCACAGGAGAGGACACAAATAATATATAAACCAGCCCATCAGTGTCCCATTAACTAAGCATCTTTTTTTATTTATTGGAAATACAGACCTCTTTAAGATCTGCTAGCCCTCACTAATTCTTCAAAATCTCTCAGGTAGGTTGCTCAGACAGGTAAGCAATAAAAGCTGTTTGAAGAACTGATAAGTGCCAAAAGTCAGATGGCAGCAGACAATTAAAAGAGGGCTGTAAACCATTGATCAGAAATTCTCTTTGCTTTTCCAATCAACAGTAAAGTTAGCAATGCCATCCAGCTGCAGTATATGCAGGTAGCAGGATTAATTCCTCCATAAACTCAGCTTAAAGAGGCACAATCAGAAGCCRTACTAATGTATGCAGTTAGTTTGTGTTTAAGAGGTTATAAATACAGATCATAATGCTTTGGAGTATCAACCCTGACACTTTCACAGCACAGCAAGGAAACAATTCACTAGAAGYAGGAATCTACAAACAAAGCTGAAAGGAAACATTCAATCTAAGAAATAGCTTGCAGTTAATTTATGTTGCTTCATGCCTTCTCTTTTCTTTTTTTTTTTCTTTTTGCTTCTCTTAAATCACAGGATTTGAACCCCAGTGTAATTTATGCTAATGCTTGCCCTTTCATTGCCAAAGAAGTCAATCTCCTTCTTTCTTTCAATTTAGAAAGCAATCACTCTGTGTGAACAACTGTGTTTTTTACTTTGCCACAATTAAAAACTTTTTTTTTTTCTGAAAACGTCCCTGAATTATAAAATTATTTGAGAACTGAAATGCGTGAGCACACTTCAACACRGGATAGGCTTTTTACTAAAACTTGGCATCCAGGCATCCAATAAAATTTGTGTGCACCTTGAAATCAGTGTGTGGCCTCAGATTTGAATTTTACCAAGTGACCTTTTTGTGAAATCAGGCTGAATTAAAACCTCAGAACAGACTGCTAAGCTCCCTATTTTGAGTTTCTAAAACTTCCATCTAAATGTTGTGGTTTGAGGCCATATCTTGTTTTTCTTTCATGATATAATATTAAGTAAAACTGATAACTCTAAATCATAATCCTTACAGCTGACCTTCAGACTGGCAATGCCTGTTTAAAACTTATTAAAATCAAACTGCTAAAGTGACCACAGCAGTGATACTAAATGGCACCAAAAAATATGCCCCGCAGGTCATAAACAGAAAATTGAAGTAAAAGAGTCAGTTATATTGATCTAAATGAAAGATGGAAAACAAGGATATGTGTTTCACCAGTTGTGCACATTATGTAAAGTTATTTCGAAAAGCATTAATCACATTTGCTTCTGATGCCCAAACAGCTCAGCATTGCCCTTGGAAGAGTTTTATTGCTTTCTGTGGTATTTATTTAAACAGTCTTTTCAGTACTACACAGGCATCACTTTCCAAACTATAAGATGATTTCTGTAGTACTTAGATTATCAAAACACAGCTGTGAGAAAAATCAGAATCTTTTCCGCAGAATGGGGCCCTTTTTCTTTTTAATAGGTCAAATTTTAGACAGTATTTATCAATATAATCCCAAGACCAGTGTAAGATTTTCACTGACTTCAGATCAAAACCATATTAATCTTTGAATGCAGAGGCCTGGACTCCTGTAATGCTGAGCACGCAGCTATAGTTTAGCAAACACATAATAAATGTTTCTTCCCACCCAGCATGAAGAAGGTCACTTCAAAATTAAATGTAAGAGGTAGCTTTAACCCCCCTGCATAAACTAATTCTAAAAAATATTTGCCTGTGACAGAAGAATATTACTGCATTAAATAAATTAAATTTACAATTCAATTTTAAACGCTTTAAAAACATATACTCAATAGCATTAAAAGTACAAGATATTTCAGACTGCCCTTGAAAAGTGTACACGAAATACAACTGCATGCCTTGGCCTAATTGGTGCTGCAGTCAATCATTGTGAAGCTCGGAAATAGATGGTGTCTCTCTTCTTAGTCCCTTAGGAACTGATTTACATCTATTATTACCATACAGCTAATCAGGGTACAAAATTCTTGTCCTGACTGGAACTACCATATGGACAAGACTGTGATGATATCACCTCAGGAAACTGCTTTAAACAATTGGCTTAGACTTGAATCAAGCTGTCTGTAAAAGAAGGACAACATGTTTACATTACTGGAGGCAAATTATTTTATTTTTACTTTCTCAAGTCCACTCTGGATTTGTATTACCAGCYCAGTAAACTGCACGACCCTCCAGAGATACCATGATCAACAACAGGCCATGAATTTTCAGATGTGCACAGTGCTGGGAAATTACAATTTCCGTAAGAGGCAGTCACCCACACTAAGCCCTGAACCTTGTCCAGGAGCAAATGGCTTTTGCATCAAGGCAATGTAAAACTCCTGCCAATCCAAGTTCAGCATCAGCAAGTCCAGAGTGAAAAAAAAATCCACTAAGTGGTCCACTCTTCTGTGGTTGTGGTTCATGACACGCAGATTAGCAGTGCTGCTTTCCAGATACACTCCTATCTGTACAGAGGCCTTGGATAAGACAGCCGTGGCTATTTAGTATCCCTCTGAAGAAGTCATACTCCATACAGTTCCCTGCAGCTGACTTTTGCATAGACAGCATTGACATCTGCACGTGTCAGACCTCTGATGCCTTGCACCSAGGTCAGCTCCTCACCTGTTCTCCTGGCCACAGACATCCATGCCGTCAGCGTCCCGCTGCTGCCCGTCCTGGGCCTGCAGSGTGCCAAAGGCCATGTTCACATGCCTGCAGCCCCTCATCATGTTCAGACTAATTCTCAGTTTCTTCTAAGTGACCACCGAGAATGCCTTGAGAGTTCTTTGCATGGGTAAAAAATACTTCTTTTGATTAGAGACTGGTATACAAATCTATGACCTCTGTGAACGCCAGAGAAGCAAACAGGTCTCCTTCCATTCTCCCCAGGAGAAAATCACAGCAAAGGTATGTGTTCAGACTGCTAAATCTACTCACCTGTCTTCCATGAGCAGTAGTAGGAATTGCACAGGTGTACAAAAGAAGAGATTTTTATTTGTATTTTGCTCTGGATACATCATCCTGGTTGTAAAGGGAACTATGTTATAATTTTTTTTTGTCTGTGATATAATAGATGGAAGAAGCAACTAAAACATTTCTATACAAGATTTTTCTGTTTATTCACATGGATAAGCTAAGACTTTCTTTCTTTGTAGCTAACTGTTGCTTTTACTTTTGTTAACATAACTCAATATTTAATGCTTCTTAATTGTGTGTAAAAGTATTGTATTTGGAAGGTACAAAACCTCACGAAAGATGAGATAAAAGCTAATGAAAGTCAAACAATATTTTCCATGATCGTAACTCCCTAAATCCTGGAACGCAGTGTTCCTGTTCTTTCTTTCAAAATTTTACTAAGCACTAAGATCAATGGAAAAGTCTAATTTGCTTTTTTCCACAACTTTGTTCTTCAAAGCCTTATTTACAGAAGACCATCTGTTAGCATAAAATGTTTATAAGTTTTTAGAGTCAGTTTTGATACTTAGGTCCAACTGTAAAAATCACAACTTCATTTAATTAATTAACTTTCCTTCTTTTTAACAAGGCTTTTTTTGTAGGCAGTAAACAACTATAAATGATTGACTACATCAGTTGCATTTTAGCCTTACATATATGTATGCAATCTTTGGACACAAACTCCTGCATGTACAGAAAAGCTTTCTGTGTGCAAATGCTCTAACAAACCACATTGCCACCATTCTACAACTGAACTTTTCCTAATGCCAGTAGTGTCATGTGGGCACATTTGGCCTATCTATTCTGACAGAAAATAGAATATGGTGTACAAGTTTATTATGAAGCAGCTGTAAATGGAAAACAAATGCCAGCTCTTTTCCTAAATTGATTTATTTTAACAGTAAAATCACGTTTCACCTTAGRTATTTATTATTTAAACAAAAAAGATGTTTTGATTTCATTCTCAAATCTGTGGAGATAAAATGATGTCTGGCATTTTCTCATGTCCAGTCATCTTTACATTACCTTCTCAGGTCGCTGACAGACAACATTAAARTCACAATATTGTTATATATTTATTTTTTACTTTTGCTTCATAAAATACTCAGCATTTTTTTCAGAATTATTGAAAATGTATTTTCTTGTCTCTGCGCCTGGTTCATTTTCTGATATAAAATTTGGATAGCTTACTTGGCTGCAACCGAGTTATGCAGTCTAATGTCTTGGGGATTGGGGCCCTTATTTATAGGCAGTTAAGAGGCTTTGAAAGGTCAAAGTCACTCTTTCTTTCTTTGGTGATTGATTCCCTAGTTACACTCTCAGAAACATTAAAAGATGCTTCTGAGGAAAATCACTTCCAAGTATCTCCCCAGTGCACATATATACATACTTGAACTATATTTCAAAGCATCTGTGTGCTAGTGCAAAGTATTTTTCTTAGTTGAAAGACATACTTCAAGGGAGCAAGGAATCTTCATTTGAATATTTGGCTAGTCTGAGAATCCACTAGATAAAATCTGCCATATGGTTAAGAAGGTTTAGGTCCCTGTACTAATAGATTACCATCTACTATGGTACATCCACAAAACTCTTGACAGTTTCTGAAATAACTATAGCAGGCTATGCCAAGTTGGAATGAGACTTCAAGAGCTAGTAAAGCAAGGTATATTAATAGACCAGCCATAACATGTTAGTTTGTTCACTATTAAGTATTTAGAAGAAATACCAACATTCCTTAGGAGATATCAAAGTGCTTGCAGAAAAACATACGGAAATGCAAGGTGACTGAAAAATCTCTTCAAAAGCCTCTCCACTGAAGCTATGGGTAAGCCATTTTTGCAAATATGGATGAACCAAGATAAAGCAGCTTCCTGTTTTAAAAGGTTTTATAGAAAGTTCCCTTGCATGAAAATTCCTCTAAGCACATTTTGCATCAGCTCACCACCAATTTTCAGAAGCCACAGGAGTCACCCTCGTAGTTCATGGTAAACCTTCATCATAAGAAGTCTGCTCTCAGAGGAGATTTGCACTCATGAGCAAGTCAGTAGAGGTCATGGAGAAAACAGACTTGCAGCTGTCAGAAGCAGAGGGAAGACTCATCAAAAAGAGCAAAAGAGTGAAAGAGTGAAAGAAAGAAAGAAAAAGAAAGAAAGAAGAGAAAGGAAGAAAGAAAAAGAAAGAAAGAAAGAAAGGAAAAGAAAGGGAAAGAAAAGGCTAGAATGTTGTGGAAGGATAAAGCAGTGGCTATGAGTTTTGTTTCATGGGATTGGACAAAATGGAAGTAAATATAGAGGTCATTTATGGAAAGGTTAATTGGTAGTTAGTGAATGGTGGAGGTTCTGATGGAGTGAAGGCGAGTCAAAATTARTTACTACATCACCTAACTATGCATAAAGCTAGATTTTGAAGGGACACAAGGTTAAAGATGAAAGAAAAAAATTTCTGCCTGAAAAATCAGATGTAATTTCCCTTTAGAAACTTTTAAGGCCAATAATGATCTTGTTTCGGACATTCACTATTGACTATCCAATTATGGTTACGCCACTTTCAGAAAAGCATGGAAAGCACCAATCTTTTTAACATTTTTCTATGATAAAACTATATCACCAGGAAGTGTTAAAAACRAAAGTGGAATTAAATTATGCAATTTTAGGAAGCAGAAGATAATTTCAAGTTAAATCAGCTGGAAGTAAAAAAAAATCAAGACAAAAAATGTAAATGAAAATTGAGAACCCTTTAAGACCGCATAAAGAAAACTATAATCCTTCAGAGGAAGCAAATCATATTGGGTAGTAAGCCAGTGAAAGTGAAAGAAAGCAAGAAAGTGAAAATATGCAAATGAAAATAATAAGAAAAAAGAAATCTCAGAAATGAAAGAACAGAAAAGGTGTTCATAAATCATAAATATTAGGTGCTTGTAACTGTAGAAAGRTATAAGGGAAATCAAAGGATAAAGAGAAATAACTTGGCAGCAGATTACAAAATGATATGGAATTTCTGTATATGATGAATTTAAATAATTCTAAAAATAGAATTGTTTTTTACAAGATAAGATAGTAAAACTAGCAAAAATAACCAAGCGAAATCATCTAATAAGTTTTTTCTTCCAATAAGTATTCTGGTTTTGGAAAATATCTAATGATATCATAACAGGRTAAGGTAGCAATAAAATATTTTCCTAATAAAATGAACATTTTCAAAATAAAATACTTTCCATTTGAATAGAATGCAGTAAAATATTAAATATAAATGCTTGAAGTAAAACATTTTTACATCAGTGAATCTGTTCAGCTTATGTTCTAGATTTTTTAAAATGCTATGAGAGTCTTAGACCATTAATGTTGATTTTCCATACAGATTAGGACAATGATGTGGTAAATTCTGAGATTTGTATAAATGCCATTGTTTCCTACAGTTTAAGTAGGTAATTGGGATGAGCTAGGTATCCAAAGCCTGTCAGGACGATCCAAAAACAATAAAACAATTGTTAGTGAACAGTATTAATAGTATCATTGGCACTCTTCATCACGCTTCTTTAGGAAATAGATGTAGTCAACCAGTTTGGTTTCTTTGTTACAAGAACAGTTGTTTCATAATACTGTTTTCTGTGACAGTAGTTGTTTCTAAGATATCTCAGAATTTCGTATAAGGCTTCCATGAACCTGAAAAACAGTACAAAAATGTAAGGTTCACTCATAAGGTATTTTTTGACAAGTCACTTCCAGGCTCTTCTGCAGATATGGACTWTAAAAATGAGTCTCAGCCCACTGCACATTAACTAGAGGAAAACTTGCTTGACTGAAAGACTTCAAATTATAACTGTATACACAAATCTTCTGTGAGAATCTTGTACTGTTCTGCAAGGCTGAGTTCTTGACTGTATTATACAATATAATTCCTTGAAATAAAATAGAAAATCATTATTAAAGATGTTTGTAGATGCCACAAAGTTTGCAAAAATGTTAAAATCCTGAAAAAGATTAGAAGTGCATAACGGATAATCAGCTGAACATGAGGTCCTAATTCAAAAGAAGAAATGCAATCCTCTGCTGCATATATATATATATATATATATATATATATATATATGAAAATCCTATATTGAATCAGAAGGATCATACTCCGTTGGTAGCAATGCAAATGAATTGCCTACCGATGCGATTTGTTCTGGCATCCACAGTTCCCAAACAATGTTGATAAACTGAAAAATACAGAGAAGACATATAAGAATCATTGAAATTAYTGTATTAACTAGTGCTATGTAAGTATTATTATTGTAAATCTCTCCAGGAGCTCAAAGCTATTTAACTTCATAAAAAGAAGACCATTCCATGAAAAACAGAAATTTGATATGAGGGCTATTTAATCAGACTGATAAATGCCTAAGATACAATGGCTGCAATGGGGAAAAAAATCAGCTATGCATATTCTCTCTAAATATAGGATACATACTATCAAGAAGAAGTGTAATCAATCCAAGGATCACCYATAACCGGAGATTTTTCAGCCCAAATTCAGCATTAAAAAGAAAAAAAAATCTATATTCTTGCTCAAACAAATTAATTCAAGGAAAACCTAGATCACACAAGTTAGAGAGCACTAAATGATCCCAGAATCTCTTTGGTAGTTTAATRGAAGTCTGCAATGAAAAGTACAAGTACTATGTAAGCTAATTTACTGTGCCYTCAGCAGTTATGCATCACTTTAAAATATTGATGCAAACAGATGGGAAAAGAGGAACTTGGAGCAGTGATTTTCCTGGAAAGGAGAATCTGATCCAAATTAGTGGAATAGCATCGCTAGACAATTCACTTTTGACTAATTCTCTGTCGAATAGGTTAGGAGAATATGTTGCACTACTTCTTGTGCCATTCAGGCAGACCAAGTGCAGTTTAGCCAAGATAGTCCACAAAGCAAACTTTTCCAGTACTCAGTGCAGAAAATTCCTTGGACCTAGAGCAGCACATCATTAGATGTTTTCTGGAAATGATGTTAACATTTTCTCATTGTCTGYCTATGCAATCAAATTATTTTTCAGCTTCAGTGGAATGAAATGAAGAATGTGAGGAAAAAAATCTATGCTAAAAATGTATCTCTGCAGTGGGTTTATTTCCTTGASCATACAGCTTACTCTTGCAGTATCTAGGGCTCACATTCTTTGCAATTGCCCCAATATTCCTAGTCCCTAGCTACTTGTAGCTTACAAGGATTTCTGGAGAAATGAAAAAATCATGACTGAAATTRTGTATTTTTCTCTAACATGTCATAACAAAAGGAAGGTTCAGGTTCTTGTGTTTATCAAGAAGTAATAATCTTGAAATTGGCTTGAAATTATTCAATTATTGAGTGCAAAGAAATTAATACTGGGTCTCAGCTTATAGCTCAGTTAGCAGAATTTCTTCTGTGCAAAGAAATACCAGCTCTCCTGAAAATGTTTGCCCTTTGCTATGAAAAAGATAATTTGTTATTTTCTTTCTTACGAAAGTTCTCAATAATTTTGCCAAAAAATTACTGAATAATCAAAGGTGGTCATCACTGTCACTTTCCTTAAATCAACTCCTTCAAGATCAAGAGAGTGTGCATGTACAAATCACTGCAAATCTATTCTTTTATGAGTGAAGAAGTAGCTAATTACTGAACCACAGTAACATGATCTTCAAATTTAATCTCTTCCTGTTGATTTCTTTCCGCAGGGAAATTTTCTTTCCCATGCTCAAAATCAAATCACAAAAG
Source organism: Rhea americana (assembly GCF_003343005.1). Lineage (NCBI taxonomy): Eukaryota > Metazoa > Chordata > Aves > Rheiformes > Rheidae > Rhea > Rhea americana. The sequence goes on along the minus strand of NW_028185228.1, from coordinate 1,874,688 downwards.
CTTCCAAAGTAAACCTGTATGATATTTCAATTTTGAGCAATAAAAATTATTAAATGTGCAGGATAGTTTAAATTAGTTTAAAAGAAAAGTTTATAGTTCTGCTATGTCTCCAAAGACTAGAATAGCATTCTAGAATTGATAAAATGTACCAGTTCAAGTTTTATGGTCACAACGTTTCTCCTTATTTTTAAAATAAAAATTCCTGAGACTTTTCTAAATTTTGTGCAGGAAAAATGGGAAAGATCTTTTCACTTCAGCACCCTAAGTAGCTAATGTCTCAGTAGGTTGGCTTTCTGTTCAACCTCAGGACAATGTTTAGTTCTTGAGCTGATAAAGAACATCAGTGAATGGTTGGATATCGGTTACGCTGGCAGAAATGAAAATTTGAGCATATTTTTATTATTTTTGTTTATGATAGCAAAAACATAACTTGTTGTTTACAAAATGTTAACACCTTTAAATAAGGGCAGTAGACAGTCTTTTCAGATGACCATTCAACACACTTTCTTTAGAAAATGTCATAATACTTTTGGAAAAAAAATATGGTCCAGGCGAAACAACCTTCTCAAAGAACTGACAAAATAACAAATTATTAAATTATTGAAACAAAGGCTTTTGTTTGGGGAATTTTCAATAATAATATATGTTTCATGTAAACACATGGAGAATTATACCTATGAATACAAACAAAAATGTGCGTGTCTGTGTATAAAGAAATTATAGTAACAACACAAACAGGTCCAGTTCAGTAAAACATTTAATTGTATGCTTAACTTTGGGCCGAATTGAGGATAATGACACTATCAAAATGCTTATAGTGCTTTTGCAGGCTTTGATGAGTCAGGACTGAAGAGGTTTTCAATCTTTCTTCTGACTCTACCTTTTCCATCTATTTTAGGTAGCAAAGCATCTTCCACTATTGCAATCTGCTACCCAAGAGAGTTTTTTTTTTTTTTTTTTTTTTTTTTTTTTTTTTTTTTTTTTTTTTTTTTTTTTTTTTTAAGGGCTTCTGACTATTTTACTAGAAAATTATAGTATCAGTTATAATAGATATATATATTTAGGGAGGTTAATCTAGAGTCATTGAGCTTTATAAGTTACTGCTGGTAATACTGTTGTGTGGAAACATTAGATCTAAAGCATCAAGGARAGAAAATTACTGTTCTGACATGTAATAGTCTGGAACCTGCATGAGCTTCATGGCAGCTCAGCTGTGATTTAGGAGAGTTCAGTTTCACTGCAGCAGCACCATCAGTTTTCCRGTGAACCCACTCAGTTTTCTCAGGTGAACCCACTGCAGTTAAACCAAGGTAATCGTTGTGTGGATCAACTGGTAAACATATGTACATGTTGCAATTAGCTAGAGTTTCCAGTTGCAATTTACTAGTGGGGTTGGAAATTGGGAAAAATCAAAAGACTACATCCAGTCACTCCATGCAGTAACTGGAGAAAAGTATAAAACTCAGTTGCCTTAACAGTACTGTCTTTGTAGGTTTCCTAGTTGCCGTTCTTTTGCTTAATTTAAAAGAAAAGTCAAATTTTATCTTAAAAATAAAGGTAGTACAATAGTTTTTGTACTCAAGTATTGCCCAATATATGAATATACTGTTTTTCAAATCTTTGCTTTGAACATAAATCAAATGCATTTAATGAAATTAAAACAAGTGCTGAAGTGTGTTTGCAAAATCTAGGCTCTGTCTGGGAAAACCCTGGGAAGCCAAACTGTAAGATCTGCTAGAAGCAAAGTAAGCTCGAAGAGCACAGTCTATAAAAACTTTTGAACCTGCATAAGTTTATGAAAGAGATTATATAAGATTGTTCCTGATAGAAAAGAACAGATTTGGTGACCTAGGACCCTTTCAGCTCACTTTGTTCTATCTTGTGATTGTTTTTTTCTCACTCTTGCGAGGTTTTATTTTTCAGAGTGTCATCAGTAAAATATCCATGCTTCTTCTCACTTACCAAGGACAGATTACTGGGGCTGACAAAGGAGGCTGTAAATTCTCTCCTTTACCCATTTCTCTCCTCCTCCCTCCCTTATCCTGCAGTGACACTGGGTGATGCAGGGTAAACTTTTCTGCCATTTTGGTATGTGGCATATTGTACATCAATGTCCAGTTTCCTATCACGATTATTATCACACAGAGTGTTCAACCCCCTTATTAGCTCTTTTCCTATACTTATTATTTTGAAAATACAAAATGATTTTCAGATTAAAACAGATGCTATTTTTGCTGTTGTGGTACTTCTTAAACAGATAGGTCCCTAGAATTGTCTTTGGTTTGATCTTCTCCTCAGTATCTAAAACACCTTTTCAAATCCACCCAAAATATGGGAACCCAATAGCAAGTCAGCATTACTATATTTTTGTTGAAGGTAGCTGAATTGACTTTGTGAAACAAAAGATTGTTCTCTTGTTATGTACACCCTAATCTTTAAAGCCCAAGAACAATGATGTGACATTGAATTGGCTGCAGCCCTTCAAGGGAGTCATTCATTAATGATTCATTGATCTTTCTGTTAATTAGCAAAATGCATTAAAAATAAATGCACCAAACCTTACATTATCACAGAGGTCTCTGCTTCCCATCAGTGCAGATATGACCTATGACCAGTCACGAAATGAATCGCATAGGATGCAAAGGATCTCCAGACGTCGTCTAGCACAATGCCCTGCTCAAAGCAGGTCTGAGGTTACTCAGGGCCATGTTCAGTTGGGTTTTGAATATATCCAAGGAGATTTCATAGAGTTTCTGGGCAATCTGTTCCAGTGTTTGATAACCTCACAGTGATCTTTTTTTCCTTATATCAGGTTGAAACTTCCCASGTTGCAAGTTATGTCTGTTTCTCTTCACCCTTCCTTTGTGTACGTTTGCGAAAGTCTTTCTGTCAATAGTACTGACTCCAGTATTGACCCATGAGAAGTACTGGCTCCACTATTGACCCATGCTAGTAATCAGTCACCAGTTGGACTTTGTACCACTGAAGACTACACTTTAAGCCTGACAGTCCAGCCAATTTTCCACCCAAATCATAGTCCACTTATCCAATCCGTATGTCACCCACTTGTTTATAAGCCGTCACTCCACTTTTTTTTAATCACTTCAAAAAGGGAAAGAAGGAGGATCCAGCAAACTACAGGCCAGTTAGCCTTACTTTGATCCCTGGGAAGGTGATGGAGCAGCTAATCCTGGATACCATTTCCAAGCACAAGAAGGCATGAAGTTGATCAGGAGKAGTCAGCATGGATTCACAAAGGGGAAATCCTGCTTAACCTTCTATGATGGGATGACTGAGCAGTGGATGTTGTCTACCTTGACTTCAGCAAGGCTGTTGATTCTAACTCCCAGAACATCCTTGTAGGCAAGTAGATAAAATGTGGACTAGRTGAGCGTATAATGAGGTGGGTTGAAAAGTGGCTGAATGGCAGAACTTAGAGTTGTGACCAGTGGCACAAAGTATAGTTGGAGGCTGGTAACTAGCAGTGCACCCTAAGACAAACACTGGGTCCAATCCTGTTCAACTTCTTCATCARTGACCTAGATGAAGGGACAGAGTGCACCTTCTGCAAGTTTGCTGATGATACAAAACTGGGAGGAGTGGCTGATCCACCAGAGGGGTGTGTTGCCATTCAGAAACCTGGGCCTGTTTAGCCTGGAGAAGAGAAGACTGMGAGGGGATCTGATCAGTGTCTACAAATATCTTGAGGGAGGGTGTCAAGAGGATGGGGCTGGACTCTTTTGAGTGGTGCCAAGCAACAGGAYGAGAAGCAATGTGCAAAAACTGAAAACRCTGGAAGTTCCACATGAATATGAGGAGAAATTTCTTTACTGTGAGGGTGACAGAGCACTGGAACAGGTTGCCCAGAGACATTCTGGAGTCTCCTTCTGTGGAGATATTCAAAAGCCTGGACAGGGTCCTAGGCAACCCTGCCTGACTTGAGCTGGGGTGGGCTGGGGTTGGGGCTGGGCAGGGGGAGGCCAGCAGTGGGCTGGGATGGGAAGAGGCTGGGGTGACCTCCAGGGCCCTGACAAGAATGAGGTATGCCCTTTTAATATAAATGAAGTTTAGCAACCAAGAATGCCCCAGTAAGGAAGACTAGAGCTAGGAAAAGAAAACAATCAGCCAAAAATAAGATATGAAATATTTTATTCTATAAATAAATATGTCTTGAGCATGGAAAAACTGAAGTCCCAAGTATCCTATTTTTCTTTAATATTTACATGGCTGTCAAATGTACTTTTCCCCTCCTTTATCTATAGATCAAACACTCTCCTTTTGCCTCCTCACCTCACCTTCCTCAGCCCTGCAGCAATTTAACTATCAGAAAAAATACCAAAGCACTAGAGTACCATTTGCARCCTTCTAAATTAGTTAGTGAAATCTTTAGGAATGTGTTAAGAAAATGAATAATTTTCATTGTTTCTGTAACTGGATCTTTTTTTATTGTCTACCTAAGTGGATGAGTTTCTGAGAGAGAATTCATCTGTATTTGTTATTTTGTCCCATTGCAATTACCTGTACTCAGGAGTGCTTTACTTCCATCGCTCTCTATTATGATATAAGTTTGTTTTGTCTGATCCTTATGTTATTTGAAGATTTACTTTTACTTTTTCTGTACTTTAGAATAAAGAGAAACTTAGTTTTATGGCAGTTTGACAGCTTTTCCTCCAACTGACAGACCAAAATTGATCAAATGTACATTAGAGCTTTTAACTCTGAATCATATGGTATCCTGTAGGGAATGCAGCTGGAGTAAGCTCTGATGTCTGAAAAACACAGCATTCATGCCAGATCGTTCACACTAAGCTTCCAGTTGTTTCCTTTATCTGCTTTGCTGGCTTCCATGGTTTTAAAAGAARAGTCAAGAGGATCTGTAACAATGTCAGACTGGAATCCTGCAAGGGCTTTGGCACAGCTATATTGCACAGCTAAGACTCAATCACTATGGCAAAAGTATTCAGAAAGGACTGCCCAGACAACCCTGTACAAATCCTCATTCACTTGTATAAGAGGGAGGTTTTTTTTTTAAAAAAAAAAAAAAAAAAAGCTAAAAATAGCTTTTTTTAAAAAAAAGGCATTGAAAAAAAGGCAGCGGGGTGGGTTCTGCTATTTGAGTGCTTAACAAAATTGAACATTATACTAGTACTGTACCACAGTTGCCATTTAAAAGTGAAAAATTTTCTTTTTGTCTCTTCAAAGTTAGGAGACCTGATTGAACTCTTCCTTAGACTGACTTTGATTGGGAGTTAYTCCATTTGCATCAGACCATTTTCAGCAATGTGAAACAGGCATGAATAGGTATTTATTTCCAATGCTWTTGCAATGATGTGTTTCAAGAATCTGTTTCTGTTCACAGCTTCCTGGGTTGTATGATATTTAGCAGGCAATTCGAGTATGGAGYGCTTTCTAACTATGGTGAAGTACTAACTACTATATATGAACTTGTTCTTTCCCTGTAGGCTCTCCCTGTAGTCTCGCCAGTAAAATTATAAAGTAAATAGAAGGACTAGAAAAATGTTCATGTTCTACATGTTCTGCAAATATCCTTGCTCCTGAAATCCATAGAAATCTCTTTTCTTAAATCATAAAATCTCTTTTGAAACATATGAAATGTCTCATGTCAACAATTTGCCTTATTATCCATAGTCTTGATGTATTCTTTAGGTCTCCTCATTGGACTTAAAATCATCCTGATTTTTGGAGAACACAGTCTTTTCCCACAATAGGACCTAAAAGGAAGTATTACTTTGACAAGCAGGGAATAATAAGCTAAGTTTATTTCTTGATAGATCAGATTCCCTTACTGCATTTTGTCAGAAGGTTCTCTGGTGTAGAATATGGCACTGCATCTGTAGCTGTGACAGCCACATTTTACTGGCATTTAACTGAATGATTATTTCTCTATCATTGAAGTAATGCTAACATCTATTTGGCAGTTATAACCTTATAGAACGCTTGAKTCGAGGCAGCTTTGGAGATGACACTGTATCAGCTGTCAGGGATCCCCAGAGCAACGTATTATTTGCCTGCTGCCTCACTTCTTTTTACTGTTCTTTCTGAAACTGCAATTCTGAGGGAATGTCATATTAAGGTAATTATGATGTCTAATGCACTGTCCTTTCAAGAAAGCTTCCTGCAGATGCAAACTCCATGTGATACAGATGCTCTGTAAATGTCCCAATCTGCAAGTAAATGAAGCTTGCCTTTCTCTGTGTCTAGGCATTGAGAATATGCCACTTGATAATACCAAAAGTTCAAGAAAAGTCAGAGTTATTATTTAAAAAACAAAAGTTGGCTGTGCATAATAACATTTCAAAGAACGAGGATTCAGGAACAATCACTGCTGTTATCTTCAAAATGGGGCCTCGGATGTATTGCTGAGAGGAGACAGAAAAAATACTCAAACACATTTTGTGATTCCCTTAAATGCATATGTTTGTTCTGGTAACAGCTTCTCCAAACTATATTACCCACTTACTCACTATTCTATTACCTAGTACCTGCTCACAGCCTCAACAGGCTACAGTTTGAAAGAAGATGCCTCATTAGACTAGGATCTAGTCTAACTCGTACTGACATGCTTACTTGTTGTTTAAAAAAGAAAAAAAAAAGATAAAACAAGGCTTGTAGTTTAAACCTAATGACAAACTGGACTACAATAGAATATTAGAGCTGTATGTTCATTAAATTATTGTATAGCTCAAACCACTTTTCTTTGGGGGATTTTTAATCATGCTTAGAATGAATGCCAATTCAAAAAGTACTGCAGCCACAGGAACAATTAGTAAAGAAATTTCTGAATATAACTTTGAGACTGCATAGAGCATCCCCCACTGGGGCACAAGGAAAGGGAGGAAGTGGAGAGAAAGGAGATGATTACCTAGGCTAATGTGAATAAGTCATTTAAGCAATTAAATCCTCTTCTTTCTCACTTCACTGCCACTTAAGTGTGGTTCTAAAAATCAGTTGCAGAATTCAGTAAGCATTGATCAGTTTAGAAAAACTGTTTCARTCTTTTTATATTTGCAATATCTGTGTGATTTGCATCAGGAGAGAGTGACTTTTATTCCTTGCAAATAATACACCCACAATTCCTGGAAGCCCATATGCATTCAGGGCCTAGTTCAGCACCTATTGGACTTGAAGGACCACTGGTTCAGGTCCTTAATCTGAGGCTTCATAGAATCATAGAAAAGTTAGTTGGAAGAGATCTCCTCAGATCATCAAGCCTGCCCTCCCCACACAAAATAGGACTATTGCCAACATTAGGTCAGATCAGACATGGGTTGCTCTAGCTGAGCGATGAAAATTTCATAAGGTGAAAGATCCACATCCTCCCTGTGCAACTTGTTTCACTGCTGCATGATCCTCCTGGTGGGAATTTTTTTCCTAATGCCCAGTCTCATGCCCAAATTCATATTCTATACTTTATTTTCCTGTCTAAAAACACGGCTTAAGAAAAATAGATAAGTAACAGTGACTAAGTGAATGATATGAGGAATAGGTCAATTAGCCCTAGCAAGGCCCGACAATTAATAATTTACACGGAAGTTTCATAAAAAAGAAAATAAACCAGAAGRCAAAGCAAAGTGATATAAGAAGGGAAAAAGAAATGAAACAAAAAATATAAGCTAGCATAAAAAATATTAATTACAAAAATATAAGTCAGAAAGGCAAATGGAAGAAAAAGAAAATTGAAAGATTTAAAAAATCAAAAATATCAAAACAAAAGAGCTAACAGTACATACAATTGATAACACTGATCACTGTGTTACTGAAGCCTGTGGTGTTACATGGAAGATGAAATTGGTCCAGAGGAAGTAAAAATACCTCAGAATAAAAATAAAAATAAAAATAAATAAGAATATTAAACAGTTGGCCCAGTAAGTATAAAATCATGTAAGTATGAAGTCATTTTCAAGAAAAAAAAATCTCTTTCTGTTTTTTTGTCCACAGGTTGGTAAGACATAAAATTCAGTGAAAGATCACGAAGCTTGCAGTTGGACTTGTGTATGATTTCTCAATAGTAGGATAATAACATTTAGTCACCCTTAAAGAAAACTTTTAAAAATACAGAAAAATGATCTGTATGGATAGATGCTAAGCATTATTTGTAGACAGATATGCCCTCCGAAACATGGAACAGGTGTCAGAAACAAGGAAAGGGAAGAGAGAGAGGGAGAGACAATTCCATTTCTTGGAGTGAAAGTAGCAATTAGAGGAGCCTGTGATACAGGATGCTGAAATACAGCATCAAAACTTGTTTCCATGATATTTACAATATGGAATAGTACAATCCATGGTTATTTTTAAATCATAGTCCTCAGAAATAGAACTCAAAAAGGAGTAAGGGCATTATGGTGAAGAATAGAGGTTGTTGCAAAGCAGAGAGTGAAAATATCTGCAGGGGTGGAGAAGGTTCATGCAAGAAGAGAAACAAATACTCAGGAGACATTCTAATTACATTTAGACCCACTCAAAGCCAATTCATTTACTTATTGGATATTTTGTTTGCAATCCTAGGGGTTTCTGCTACATTTTAAGGAAATGCTCTGACCTCGGTGATGCCTTGCTAATTAATTGATTTGATTTAGGGTAGCTGCCTTTGCACTGGAATCTCATACTGATGAACAAAATGAGCTGCCCTCCTAACTCTTTGATTTTAACTATTTAAATAAGCCTTATCCCTGAACATATCTTTAGCACTTATCCTCACAATTTAGTTCAGATATTTGTATCTCAGGTTGAAGAGAATGAAAGAACAAAACATTTAGGTAACTAACTATTTGCATAGATTTTTCAGCAGTAACCACCTTCTCCTCTTCATGCAATTTCCGGGTCTGTTTGGGTTATTTAGTAAATAATGAGTTTGGAAAAGAATTGCCTTGACAAGTATTTCCCTTCTCTTACAGTACGCAAGGTAAAGGAGGGAACAATTACCTTGAAGAATATGACAATACAGAAAGAGGCCAACCACCATTCACAAGGTAGAACAGATAGCTTTAGAAAAAAAAATCCAGCAGTAGCATGTCAGTTTACATCTGTTCCTTTTCCCCTTGGGAAAAAGGAGGGGGAAGAGGGACTCAGCTTGGTGCAGACAGTTAATTAAGTGAATAWTCTCTAAAAGTAATAAAAATGCATTAAAAATGAGTGTTACCTTTAGGTTCTCGTCTCCTGGGGGGCTTCTGGAGTAGTAGAACAGAGCTACTTGTTTCTTTCTGCCTCAGAAAGGATGTTCTGTTTCAAGGCTCTCCTCAAAAGGAAAAGTCTAAATTAGAAAATGAACATAATCCTTTCTCACTCCCCAAAAGCCTGATAGCAAAAGCTTTGCAAAAAAAGGCATTTAGCACATCAGTCTCTCAGCAGAAAACTCTGCAGTTTCTATGTTCTTTGCTTTTTCATGCCTAAGAGCAGGCAGATAAATAGATTTCTAAGTGTTTCTCAAAAATGATTCCCAAAACAGAGCCCCATTTTGAAAATCAATTTAAGGTTTTTAAATCTGGAAAGAATTCAATGCTTTGGAATCAAATATACTTTGAGTATATAACCCTAAGTGTCTAAATTTGAATCAGTCTCCTTTAACACCTCACTTTTCTTTGACTATGTAAACATCTTCATCTCCTAAACTTTAGATACTCTTAGTCACTCCAAAGTAAGATGGCTGTAGTTGTTTTTGTGTGCTTACTTCCATCTACCTAACTTTTGTCTGGTAGAAATGAGTATACTATCTTTTATGTACTTCAGCAATATTTTATTATTCATTTTTTGCAAAGATATTGTAAGCAATCTCTTTCATCTATGGCACTGTACAAGGATTAGTGAGAGTGATGGTGAATGAAGAATGTTCCAAACAGAGGATGTCAGCTATATTACCTACCCTAACAATAAGATTTGCCTTGACAAGAAGAAGCAAATGAATAAAATATAAATGAATATAATTATGCCTGCACAACAGCTGAACATAAAAACATGCAAGCATGCAATAGATGCAAAAAATATTTCATAACATTGAAAGTTTTTAGATTTCCCTTGGCTGGAGGCTGCATGGGAGGTAAACAGTCTGAGAACAAAATTTTCCATCTTTTCCAAACTCGGTATTTGCTACATCTACAGCTTTTGATTCTGCGATCAGGGATGGGCAACCCATGACTTTTTTACTGAAGTACCTGGGGTTGATAGGAATATTTTGCTTTATATTCATTTGCTTTAATGATGATTGCTAACAGCTTCCTGTGTCATGTGGCCACGGTGGTCCATTTCATTTTTTTGCATGACCAAAGAGGTAATTTTCAGCTGCCTTCTAAACATAAATCATTTTGAAATGCTAAAGAGGTTTGGTGCCTTTGTTTCATTACTTGAATAGTAATTAAACAGCTTGTGAAGTGGAGCTGGTAAGGTCGAGGAATTCTGTTGTCTGAGAGTCAAGGCAGGTAGAGCAGCAAAGAATCACTGCAAATATTTGAAAGATGTCTATCCTGACTGAAAAAGGAGAGTGGATACCCATGCACACTGCATATAGCCCTGAGGTACAAACTCTAGCTGGGTCTGCCAAATTCAGGGCTCAGACTTAAACTTAGAACAGTGCAAGCAGTGCAAGTGAGAGCACAGAAAATTCTGTCCTAAACTTAACATGTAGCATAAATATACAYTTTTTCCTAGTTTCCTTTTTTAAATGAGTGGTATACATGACCTCTTGAAGGTAGGACTAAGTGCTGGATTGTATTGGAAAGATTTTACTTGATCATTTCTCACCCTAGAAAATTAAACCAGCTACTACTTTTTTTCCACCTGCCGTTGGAAATCATATTCTGTAGTCTTCTCTCTATTAAATCTAAAATTGTCTTGTAGTATGTTAAATATGCATACATCCACTGAATTCTTGAGATGTTTATTGAACAGAGAACATTATTTTTAATCCTTAGATCATAGACAAATCGCAGCCGATTTTAACTAGATTTTAACTAGATTTTAACTAGACCAATAAAAAGCACAAGTATATCCTAGTGACCTGAGCCCTGAGTCAGTAAAGCAATTAAATATATCTTTTACTTGAAGAATGTACACTGTGTCATCTCTCCTCAGCTAACGACTTAAACCTCACTTTAGGCTGTTTATAGTGAGGGGCTAGCTCTAGTCCTTGGGTATCACACAGCTCTTAAAACTAGTGGAAAGAATAACAACGATTTAAGAGAAAATCAGACCTAGAAAGACAAAAAGGAATGCCATCTAATTTTTTTGTAGCTAGAATTGTAGGTGGCATGAAAAAAAGTGTAATTAAGGACTAACTCCAAATATTGATTCTAAAACATAATTGTCAAAATCACTGGGAAGATATGCTGAAATGGAAGGTGCATCAGGTCATCTGGGCATCTGGTGATGATGATCAGGTTATTCTGAGTGTCTAAAAAAACATGAATCAGGAAAACAAGATTTATAATGAGAAGTTTGCTGAAAATCATAAATGAAAAAAAAATCTTTTTTTTCTTGCACAGACAAGCAAAAGATAACAAAAAATGAAAAGAAACTCAACCAGTGTCATGTATATGAGCATCTAACCTACAGATCTAACTTACAGCAACAGTCAAACATAAAGTGATTACTGAAAAGCTCAACATTACAGTACCTATTTCCCCCCCTTCAGGGGGAAAATTATTTATCACAAAAAGCCCTCCTCAAAAGCTTGAAAGCAGAATGGAGAACTGTTAGAAAAAGGCCAATAAGAATGAAAAGAAAAACCCCTGTTTTAAATCCAATCTCTCTCTCTGGGTATTGGAGACCTTACTTATGGTCGCCATCATCTGATGCCTAAATTTTTCTATGCTTTGCAAACTATTCAGTATTTAGGACAATATAAATCCTGCGTTCAACTGCAGAGGAAAGGTATATGAAAATTGAAAGCAGTTTATTTTTTTGTGATATTTTACAGGATCTGACAAACATCCAAACATTTTCAGAAGAGTGATAGAGACCTTAGCAATGGTTTGTGTTAATATCACCACTCTGATATATAAGACGCTTGAATTTAAGTGCAGGTGTGTCAGCATGTGTGCACAAGGGAAAAGCACTAACATCTTGAGCCTACAAAAGATCCTGTTTGGTTGGACAGCTATGTCTGCACTTGGACTCAGTAGAAATTTATGTAGGAATGAGACTTACTTTCCTGTAGGATTAGTGCTCTAGGAGTCCTCTCTCAAGTTTATCAGCTGCCAAAGAGGGTTCTTTCCTCCTATCTTCCTTGATTACTTGGAAAATATATGTTTTTAGTCATGGATTCTCTCTTCTAATTTTCTTGTGAGATGCCTAGTGTAATGGGACCTCATTTTAAGTTTACGTCTCCTGAGATTGCTGAAATACAAGTGAAAAATAAGAAGAATTATCCCTGCACTAATGATTCTGTTCATTTCTTTTTGTTAATACTCGAAAATTTAGAGTTTGGGTATTATGAGCAACAGGCTGAGCRTTGTTTGAAGTCATCTGGGACTTGAGTAAACTATCTTTACGATCTGTTCAAACTATTTCAATATGAAATGCTTACAAGTTTCCATGATATCTCATTTTGTGTTCTGGTAGRCCTCCTTTTCTGGGTTTGTTTTTTAAGGTCAAGAATGCAAATTACAATAAATTTTGCTTTCATGGTTCTAACCTAATATGAAGATAACACAGCTTATTTTAAACACACTATAACTTCTAAAGTAAAAATTTAATCCAATTAAATATATGCTTCAGTAGATCCTTAAATTCTCTGAATTTGAATAATAAAACCCTTCTTAAAAGGCTTCCTATGCTCAAATAGCAATAAGCCTCTCAGTATTATTATTCTGTTCTTAAAGCTTACGGCAGCATCTACAGTTATTCAGTTTTCTTTCATCTCTCCCTACATATTGCTGTATTTGGAGTTGAATAAAAAGGCGGCTTTTTATTTCTTTGATGAAAACACATGGAACAAGTCTGCCAGCATTCTTGCATTTTTCTGATGAGAAATAAATTCTCTTATATTAACACGTGCTGACTCACATTGGTTCAGTGCCATGAATAGCAAGGATATCCAGCAGGCTACCTGATTTAGCAATTAAGAATTAAAAYTAAACCAAAACAACATCAAGTGAAGAACTGCATATTTCAAGATTGCCATAACACTATGATTTATGAAATTAAACTACTTAAAATACTTTAAGTGCATTAGTGTTGCTCTCTTCACAGGTATTGCCTCATATATAAATTAATCCAAACAATGTATACTATATACAATTATAACATGTACACAAAAGTGTATGATGTCTAGTGASTCTTGCCTTATAAGTTCTAAGACACACGTACACTCACTCTATTTGTGATTTTGCCTCCCCGATTAACTTTTTAGCTACAAAAAAATTTCATACTGAGATCAAGGAAATATTATAGGTATTAATGTTTATTTACTATATTAATTTTTCCCTCTCTGCCATTTTATTTTTATGTTCCCCATCATTACTGCTTTTCCTTTTCCTACATCATTCTACRGATAATAAAAGACACAACTTTTTAGAATCTGTGTATATCCTGGGTAATGCCGAGCATATCAAACAAATGGGTGAGAGAGAACACAAAAACCACCTGTCACACAGACTTGTGTTCTTCAGTAAGTCTAGCTTCACTCTTGCCTTAAGCAAAAGAGTTGAGTTTAATTGACCTGCCCCAATAATGTGTCAAAAGAAGCTCAACAAAAGGAATGTGTCAGCAAGCAGAGCCTACTTGGCAAAGGAGCTGCATAAAAATTAGAACGGAGCGATCTTTTTCAAATGCTCAYTCCCACAAAATAAAGGAAAGTAGGAAGTATTTATTAGAGATAGATTAGACTAAAATAGGATGAATTAAACTGCATCATTAGAACCTCCCCACTCCCAGAATACAACTCCTAAAGCTAAAATCCAGCTTTAAAATTGCTGCACAAAAGAATTGTAGGTACGTTTGATATCTAGAAAATGTCCTCTGCAGGGAGAATAAAGACACACCGCTTACAACACAAAAAAAAAAGGAAAGGGAAGGGGAAGGGAATGAGGAAAGGGAAGAGGAAGTGGAAGACAAGGCAAGGAACAATTAGATTCATAGATAGAGCTAGTAAATCCATCTTCTTTCTCTGTTTGAGCAAGGTTTTTTGTTTTTTSTTTTTTGTTTTTTTCTGTGAAAAGGTAAGGTAAGAGTTAAATTAAGTGGTAAGGGTTTTCAGATCTGCTGGCATACTTGTCTTGCTGTAGGTACCCCTTTCTGATTAGCTCATACTATTCTGGAAATGGTGCACACTAAACAGTACAAAAGCCATTCTCATTTTGGAATAGGAATACCTACACAAGACAGTCTGTTGGTGCATTTTTTTTTCTTGTAAACATCTCAGATGCCCTTAAGATCCTTATGGTAATATTTCTAAAGTGATTCAGAAATATACTTAGGTACCAAGTGTGAGCCCTGGGTCTGGCATGCCCCAGAAGCCTCTGACACATGAAAATCTGGCAAATCTGTGCTGACGGTACTTGGAGTAGCTCCTAGGGTGTTTGGTTTGTAGGGTTTACCAACACAAAATGCTCCACTTTGCCCTTTTCTTTTTCTTTTTTTTTTTTTTTTCCTTATTTGAGCTCTTTTGTCCGATCAGTGGAGACTGTAATAATGGTCATTGCTCAATCACTAGTGAATTTTATCCTCCTTGTTCTCAAAATTCAAGGTACAGGTCTTTAAAATGTTCATAGGCTTTTTAAAAACAAAAAGGATCCCAAAGTATTCTGTGACATGAATACAAATAAAGCCTTATTTCACCACCTCCCTTTACCAGACAAATAAAAATTAAACTGGAGATCTTCATCTTCCACTGGTCTGTTTTCTCAGTCTTTCACAAGAAATTCTGGACCTCTTTTCCCATTCAATATCTTCTTTCTCTTTCAAGGCTTCTCAACAGCAACCTCCTGCATTCATTTTCCAGGCATTTATTCAGGCAAAKCGCCCAGTAACTTAAATGATTATTTACCCAAGTATGATCTGAACCAGAGAATGATTAGTGAAACAGTTCCCTATTATATTATTTTTCGTATCTTTCACTCCATGATTTTATTCTAGGAAATTATATTTTTATATGAATTAATTAAAATTATTCACTAAGGGACTTCTGTTTATAATTCTTGATAATATTTTTGAAGTTGTTCGTTAATAACAATTTATTACAAGGCTGTTTGTTTCCTAAATGCTGAGCATAAGTTCTGAGAATCAGGCTTGCAATGTGAATATTTATGTATTAAAATCACTCACCACAGACAATATTGTATTAACATTCATTTTTATTTGCTCACTGGTGACATCTTTTACTAGAATGTTTGCAGAAAAAAAAAGTAAAAAGGTATATGAATATTCCAGGCAAATAAATGTATAATTTTAACAAGTGTTATTTTTTTATTAGTGTCTGATAGAAATATATGGTTACATTCTTAAGGATTTGAGTTAAACTGAGGATGAAGTTATTGCTTCAAGGAGGAAATGCAATTACGGATCATTATGATTAGAGCAGCCTTTCCCACCAAGGTCACAAAAAGGTTATTTTCAAGAATCACAAAGAACAAATTGAAATTAACAGCCCTCTGCGTATGAGGAACAACTGGCAAGGGCCAAAGCTTTACTCAGATTTCCACTAAATGAATCACAGCTAGAAATTAACTTTGTGACCGTTGTTGAAAAACAATTTGTATACATGCTATAGAAGAAACCTCTTAAAGAGTACAGATGATAACCTTGAAAATAGACATAGTGTTATTATGGAGTTTTATTCTGAAAGAAAATAATAGTAAATACTAAAAGTATGTATAAATTCATCATTCAGGATGCCATATTCAGTTCAGATTGGAGGGGCCCTAACAAGATGACTTTGTGCAATCTGCAGCTCAGAGCAASGCTAACTTCAGTGTTAGACAAGGGAAACTGTCTAGGCAAGTTCTGAGTGTCTCCAGTCACGGAGACTGTGCAACCTCTCTGGATAACCTGCTTCTAYGTTTGACTATCTTCATGGTGGGAAAGATTTTACCTAATATCTAATCGGAATTTTCATTAATGTAACTTGTGTGAATTTTCTGTGGTACAGTAATAAAAATAAGACTGGAGACACAAAAAAGTCAACTTTCAAACTTTGGAAAATGTTGGTCTCTGCKTTCAGTTCACTATTGTATGGAAAGTCTGAAGCAATTATTTTCCCTCATCTATATTCCTAATACTCCTACACTCACAACAATGCTAAATATAATTCCACTGCTCATATATAAGTATTACAAGATAAATTGAAAAGATGTAGACTAACTGGGCTTTAACRTATCTTTGGATTTATCATTTCTACTCAAATTCTGCATATCATGTTTCAAACCATATTGTTCATCTGTCTGGAAAAATCTTATAAGAAAAGTTAAAAGATGAATAAAAAAGAAGTAGTGGCAAATCCTCTAAAAATCTGCTTATTCTTTTATAATAGAATGTGGTAAGAAACACAGGGTAATCAATTTTGACTGTATATCAGAGTTAAAAAAAACTTGTCATATATGTCTCCTTCATTGAAAGGGAATACACTGATACAGTTTCCCAGCAGACAAAATTAAATGATGATGGGTGGTCTGTCAAGAAATGGCATTACATTTGGAGAATGAGAAATGATTGCAAACACAAAAATATAATAACCAGAGAAAGAAATTATCAGCCAGTGGAATAAGCCTGTCTCCCTGCCAAGTTTTGCGTAACTTCAAGAAAATTGTCTTGTGAAGGAGTGTGAATTTGCAGATACATTTGAGCACTAGGAGTCAAGGGTTTTTTACCCTTATTAATACTGAGGTGTACTTATCTCAGAAGTGGCTTCAGTAACATCTAAGRAAATGCTGGAATAACATGAGAAATGATAATAAAATCTGAGTATTGACACATCACAGGTGCATATCACTACAGCAAATAGTCTAGAGGGTGAYTCCAACCTGCCTGTGAGCAGGAACTGTAGAACATCCACRGCCATCTTTAAAWGTCTTTCACTTCACTTAGTTCAGGTAATAAACTGAATGTCATTGTATGACTCACTATCTAAAATATGCAAGAGAATCTTTTTTCCTTTAATATTGTAGAAAAAGATGCAAGATGTCCCCTTCAGAGCCATGGAGACCAAATCCCCTTCTTGATCTGTAAAGCAGTTTCCCATGGTGATAAAGAATTCTCTCTCCACATCTGTGAGGATTATGATGAGATTCCTAAGAAGAAGGCAATTACAACACAATCTGATGCCAAAAGAAAAAAAAATGTATTTTAAAGTTGGAAGCTTTAAAGATTTGTAAATTTGTCCTCCTCCCTCTCTACCCTCTTTGAAACCTGATGGTTTGATTAACAGGTTCCATTTTCACGTTCTAGATACGTTCCTTATTTCTACATGTATCACCCATCACCCATTAAAGTGTAAAAGAGGGAAAAATTTGCAGTAGGTGGAGWAGATACAAAATCTTTAACATCCATCTATCCACATATATAGTGATAGCTCTGAGAGGGCAGTAAGTAACCTTTGCTGCCATCAAGGTGTATTGCTATCAATCATACAACTGCATTGGGCATTTCTGGAGAGAAATAAGCAAACCATGGGGAGCTGTTAAAGACAATTTCAATCAGAAATTAACAGTAGAGAAATAATGGAAAAAAGTTTGATGGTGAGTGGTAAACATACAGTAGCTCAAAGAGGTGATGAAAGGAACAAAGATATTTTAACTGTTCGGTCATGTAGACATGATTAAAAGCAAACAGAAGCTTTGACTCCAGTTACATGATCTCTGTCAAAAAAATAGATTGTTTGACCCAGTTTCCTAAAACTGAAAAGCAAAAGGCCACCACTCCTAATAGTAACAAGGAATTATGAAAGTTTCAGTGGAAAACCTGGAACTAACTGGTAGCAGAAATACAAATTTCCCTTCAGGTCAAGATGTAAATACCATGACATGGACAAGATAAGTTAATTTGCACAGCTAATTTGTCCTTTAATGTATTGTTCATATCCTTTGAAACCGTCATTCCTAGTTACATTTCACAAACATGTGTGCTTACACAAAAAATCGCCCTGCAAATTTCACCATAATTACTGAGAAATTGAGAATAAACTCTGTCCCAGAAAGGRTAATGCCATGGGTGCATGCATATACAGTGGTGTTTTATGGGTAGGACTAGAAAGAAGCATGAACCTTTGTTAATAGGCTCTCAAGCTTGATTAACTTTCCTAGAAAATCTACCTCTATTGCTGGCTTGTGGTGGTATTTATAATCATTTCCTGCTTTTCTTTTTATAACCTCTACAGCTTGCTATATGGTGATAGCAGAGTATAAATCCATAGATAAGAGATAGTATAACTCTATTTTCTTTGGGTCTGGAACTGAGTGATTTACTTTTAGTCTAGCGTTAACAATCCAAACAGCTTGACTTTCTATCCCTTATGAGCTRCTTATAGCAACATTTTCCGTAAAACAGTTAGCTTGCAATCCAAACTCAGACCATTTGCTCATTATATTATTATTTTTTGCAAGCCAAATTCTGATTTGTGCTTTCAGTTTCAATGGCAGTTTGTCAGAGAAGAAGAGAATCCAGCCTTTTTAAGAAAGTCAGCAGTAAATATGTCATCAAAACATTTTTTCTCTAAAAATACTGAAAATAGATAATATGATAAAAGGCCARCTGTTATTTCTGGAAAATGTATGGCACAGTATAATTGCACACTTCTTCTGTTTCCATTCAGGTCTCATTTCAAAGACCTGGTAATGCCTCATATTTTAAAATACTTCAAAGTACACGTTTCAAGATACTTCTTGAGTCAGAAAAAGACAGTTTTCTCTCAACAAAGCCAAACTTCTGCAATTATAAGGACACTGAGGTGTGATTTAACGAACTGTTCACAATCTACTCGTGATTTAAAGTCTCATGCTTCTAGCAGAGATTTGGAAGTAAATAAATGCTGTGTCAGGGCACTGCAGGGGCACTGGCTCCCAGGGCTGGTGTCGGAGCAGGCACAAGGTCATGCGGTGCTGGGGCCTGGCAGCGACTGATGTCCCTGGGCCGGGCCGGGCCAGGCTGGGGGGAGGAGGCCAGCGGTGGACAGGGATGGGGAGAGCTGGGAGTGACCTCCAGGGCCATGACAAGCTGGTAGTATGGGTTTAGAAAGAATATCTTTTATAACTCCTTTATGTCAGATTAAAATGTGTTTATATAGATAAGTTCTCCAAGTAAAGATCTTCCTATTGTACTGTGGACTGCAGACAAGGTTTAGAAGGAACAACAGATTAGATTGGTCATAAGGCATTTATTGACCCATCTAACCACCATTAACGTCACATCATGTGACATGCATGTGCAGGGMTCTCTGGTATGGTAATGGCCAAGTGAGCTGCATCTTCTCCCGTATCTCCAGTCCTATTTGCTGCAATGTTCAGCTCTTGYGTATTATTGTGGTATTTGATCATGCAGCTGCAGTAAATGAAGCTCCTTCCCCAGTCAAGTGCCAGAGAAGCTACTGAGTCAGATAGGGAACGATTTCTATCAGGACTCTGAAGTTTTTCATTTTATTTATTTATTTATTTAGCAGGGCAGAAGAGGTGGATTTTGCATTGTAACAATCACAGCACAGCTGCATGCCAATTGCCGTGCTGTAGTTGATGAAGCCCTCCAGTAACTGCTCTTTTTTTTATGGCTGAACAAAATAGTTTAATGAATATTAGTTTCAATTCACTGAAATATCAAATTATAATCAACTGAACTAGAATGACAGACAAAAGGTTGTTTCCAAAAAAAAGTGAAAAGCAGAACAAAAAAAAAAAGAAAAAAAGAAAGTCTTCCACAGGGAGAAACTGTAATCTCAAGGTTGTCTAGGATGAGAAAACAAGCATATGTGTTAGCTGAAGGCTTCTGATTACTGAACAAGTCTTAAAAGTTCAAGCTACTGTCTTTTCTTAATTAGCATTTAACAACATATTTTAGCGTAATGAGAATTTTGCAAAGTAACCTCTGGACGAAACGAGGATTAAACAAGAGCAGAGCAAATAAATGAGTCCCACTAGACAACCTTCCATCACCCCTGTCACCATTTCTGTGTGCTTCATGCTCATTACACTCTGCCTAAGAATTAAGCTGAATGTCCAAGATGGACATGAAAAATTACAGATTTAAAACGCTTATATCACATCACGAGCAAGGAACTTTGTCTTCCATGCTACAGGCAGGAGCAGCACTGATCATTTCTCACACAGCACCATAAGCCTTTTTACTGTGTACTATTACAATGATTTAAACCTCGTAGTCTTTTAAGGGACATCATATTTAATATTATCTGTCTAAACTAAACCGTAGTTCATGTTATTTTTGCACTGTTTTACAAAATGAAGATGAGATTTTGTTGTTTTCTTTTAAATTATCACACAGCAGTGTGATGAAGTATCCCAGGTGGAATTAGACCTTGAGTGCCTGACTGCACTCAGGAGAGCAGGATAGCACTCAGCAAATTCAGAAATGTCCCTACTATCGTTTCAAATGGCTAGGAACAGGCCACGAATCACCAGAAATGATCAAATAATTCAGAGCAAGAAATTTTCTGTGTCATCAGATTGTCATGTAACTTTTCAATGATTTATTATTATTACTATTTGTTTTCTAAATTTCTTCAAGGTTTCATGGAAATGTGTACAAAACTCTATAAGAATCATCCTGAATCAATACCTGATACATGAACTCAAACTTTTTTAGAAACTGTGGAATGCTTTGGATGTAGGAGAAAGATCAGCTGGAACATGATGGAGGCAAGGCCCTGAAAATAAAATACAGAGACCAGACTGACTACATTAAATCTAAGCTGATGAAGAAATACCTAGAAAGAGTTTTCAGCAAGTCAGGTGAAATAATTAGTTCAAATAGAAATGGAAGGGCCTATGGAGAAATCAGGTGGCTTTTCAAAAAGCATAAAAACATKCACAACTTCCAGTTTCCTCTTTGCCATCTCACTCTGAGGGAAGCAGGAAAGGGGACAGAGAGTTGGAGAGTTTCCCAATTCTTTTATTGAAGCAGCTGTTGCTTAATAGCTTGGGGGAAGAGAATTCACCCATCTTGCCACAAAAGTGCTGCTGAACCATTCAAGCAGCACATGTTTTTTTTAAAGAAAGGAAAACAGCTGCAGATTTCTTACCCTTAAAACATCTGTGTTRTATGTGCTGGTTTGGAGAGCCTGGTGATACTTTCAGGCCTGACATGAGTTGCTGCATCGATCCATTCTGCATCTTCAGAGGAATCCTTGTCCCCAGATGCCCACCACTGTCTCTGAGAGCAGCACCTTCGGAGTAAAATTTAAAGCATAATGTACTGCAATGTAGGCAAAAAAAAAAAAAAAAAAAAAAAAAAAAAAAAAAAAAAAAAAAAAAAAAAAAAAAAAAAGAGTACAAAGGCTGAGTGTACCAATGGGCTTTTAATGTTTGTAATTTTTTGTTCATGCTGGGAGGAAACCAGTAGAAACAGCACTTTACGTGAGACAGCTGTTGTTGCGGACTGCAGACAATGACAGGCTTTACTAGCTCAAGGCATTCCAAATAATATTTTTTTTACAACACCTTTTTTACAACACCTTTTAAGATAGTCAGRCAGAGACACATTACAAAGCACCATGGCATCAGCTACAGGCAGTCTCTTATCCAGATTCTCAGAAATGCAGTAACAAGGGAAGCTGATGGCAGGTCAGGACTTAGGTAGATTGACAGAACTATGCTGGAGACGCCTGCCCACACTGTATGTGGCTCAAGGCTTTTGTCAGCATTAAACCTTGCACTATTATTTTCAAAGATAAGAAATATGGATGAATATGAACACTTTAAAAACCTTAGTACAAATATTACTAACTTTTTAAATCCCTTTAGCTGGTATCAAGAATAATTTACATTGGAAATGGATTTTTATTTATTTGTGTAGTTAAGTAAGGGATAAAGTTTTAAAACTGCTCTAAGACAGCTGTTTCCATTTAGTTCTTGTAAATGGATAATCATGTGGTCTTGTACACACACWGTTGTGTCCATTAAATGCTTCCTTTCTCTGTTCAGATGCCTATGCTGCTTCCCATGAATATAGCCACTAAAAGCTGTTCAAAGCTTTCCTAATGAAGCCACAGGGAAACTGCCAGTCCATTTGGGGTTTCAAAATCGATTACCCTATCTCAGTGAAATGAGGAAGTTTTCAGTCACCGTTAGACCCAGTTCCTTTCCCCAAGTTGCCATAGATGCTGAGGATGAAAGCAAATGCTCCGTCAGAGAGCAAATGGGAGAATCCAAAGAGGGGATGAGGTTAGCTGACAGCTTCCCAAAGATGTTGTAAAATTATTTGCTATCTGACCAATGCTTCCATTTTCCAAAGTTAATGGTGGTAGGAAGGACCTGGATCCTTTTAAGGTGGTCTCTGGAGAAGCCAGATTCTAAATTCCGATTTGGCTTTGGGTAGAGTATTCATCTAAGTAACAAAACCAAATGAAATGAACCTATTAGCAGGGCATGTTGAAGGTGGAGATTGCACACCACATAGGTGCAGATCAGCTTCTGGAGAGTCCAGCTGTTTACTTATGAATTCATGCAAATAGASCTGAATTAATCAACTTCTATTGACAAGGAATGTTACACCTCAGTGCRGTTTTCCAACTGCTTTGGAAACCCAGCTGCATGGCTAAGCTCAATGGCTTTCTCTTCAGTGGGAACATGTTACTATTGCAGCAAAAAACTTTTGATAAAAATATACACACAAACTAATGAAGTACCCAAAACACCCACACTATATTCATACCGACCTGATTTACTCAGTCAATTAATACAGTACATAGGAGATAACTCTGGTGAATCTTAAGCATCTTCACATTCACCATGGGCAGTCCTTCGTGACATGGAACATAAAATAACTTTCTGGATTGCACAGTTGGTTCCAACGGAAAAAAAAACTGAATTGTAATTTGCTTATTTACAGAATAACTCGCCCTCACCCAACCATCTGAAACACAAGACAGATTAGAAAAATCAACTGCATTTAATCACATTCRTCCCCCAAAGTCCTTTTTTCTTTACAATGGAATTAAATTTGAAAGATGAGAATGGCTTACATGCCATCACAATGCTGACTCAATAGAAAAGGAATAGATTCATGAATAAAGGCACTAAGTTTCATTTACATTGGTTTGTGACATGTTTTGCTACTTGTAATTTATTTTCCAGAYCATTACTGAAGTGTGTATGTATCTCAGAGATACAAATGACTATTTTTCTTCCATTTTTATTATTTACTATTTTGCAATTTAAAATGTTGCCATGCGGCTGAAAGATAAAATTTAGATTGCAGTCCATATAATTAGAGTGAATCATTCTGCATATTAATTTATATTTAATCCTTCTACTTGGCTGACATAAGGTCAACTTGRCAATTAAACTCTTTAGTACAGGTTACTGACTGATCTCAGAGACCTCAGATGGTATGATTGTTTAGTAACAACTTTTTAAAGTCAAATCAATAAAAATCAAAGAAGGYGTGAAAACGGTGGGTTGAATTTTCCCTATAATATTGTATAGGAAGAAAGGTATTATTTAAATGCTCTGGATTAAAAGTAAGTTAATTCAGTATCACTGACCTTGAACTCRCCGTATTTAAATTTTAAAGAAACACTGTTAGGAGTCAGGTAAGATGATGAAGTAGGGTAACASAGAGAGAAAGAAAAAATGTTGGAATTAGAGAATCTCTGTGATCTTCAACAATTAAGCTTACAGCCCACAAAGCCCAGCTGTTGAAACTGGGCAGTAAAAAGAAGTAATAATATCCTCACAGTACTGATGCAATGATATAATGATAAATTCTACATCATAATACCGTGATAAAGTTTACCAGCAATTCTGACTACATCCCAGCTGGAAGACATCCCCTTCATCAGAGCATGCTACATAAAAACTCATTCAAATGTCTATGCATAATTTGCCATCTGAAAGTTTTAACCAGCTGCTCATAGACACACTTACTTATATGATCTTACTTCAGTGATTCAGAGAAGAAATTTTCTTCAGCTTTTTGAAAAAGTTAGGGAAATTATGTCYGTTTTCCCCTTATGGTGTTGTAATTACATTAGTGTGAAAATGGCCACTGAAGCTTTATTCAGAATACCCTCAGACATCTTAAAGCACAGATCTTTAAGGCCGGTTTATCTTTAGCAGATGCTTTATTATAGGCTCTTAGCCTTCTAATCCGCAAGCAATTAGGAGGTCCTTTTAACTACTCTGGAGAGCTAGACATTTACTCTGCAGTCCAATGAATTCTTTGGGAGATTTGGCTGATTTGTGAGCTTCTTTTTTTTTGTAAAGGTACAAAAAGAGTATTTTTAAAAGTGCACTGATAGAAGTGAAAGTGTTACATTGGCAGTAACTTCAATGAATTTGTAATTGGCTGATTTTGGCTGTCTTTAGCTAYGCAGTTGTGTGCCTTCAGCCCTCACCTGAGTTACTCTGCTCTCCCCGCTCAAGGCATCTTATGCAGAGATAGTGATGAAGCTTAAGAAATGCCAGGGCTGTGGTTTTGCATAGTTAGGAGCAGGAGAGGGTGCAAGGGAACATTTTTCTCTTGGTCCACAGCCACCATGGGTTAAYTTTTATATTATGCTTCAACATGTAAATTAATGTTTATATTAATGGCTGCTTTTCTAAGGTGCTCCATCAAGAGTAATTTCTCTTGAAATCTTGCCCTCTGCAAAATATTCTGTGATCTGATTACTTCCCGGCCAGAGATCTTAATTTACCATCATCTGATGAGTAAATTTTATGACAAATATATCAATAGAACATAGCTTTTAGATAGGACACTCTACCAGAGGATCTGACAGTGTCTTACAGAAAGAAACTGAGAAAGCCTCCTAATTTATGTTAACTGGTTGACTATGTTGCCCAACAGGGAGAGAAACGTGGAAGAGGTGCATTGCTAGAGCATAGCAAGCCAGAAATACATCATAATCAAGATTTCTGTATTTCAGTCCTTGGATCCAAACATTAAAAAACATGACTACTTTTCTGACTCTTCTGAGCATATTCTCATCTTATCCAGTTTACCTTGTATGCTCAATGGCCTGTGGTGCAGAGTTGGATTATCATTAGAATATAGAGCAGTTTATTTACAAAATTGCACAGTATGTAGCTCAGGACTTCACAGTTTATGAACAGTAGAAGTGCTTTGGAGTATACAAAATATTACTTCAAACACACTTTAACTCTATACAGGGACTAATGCTTAAATTTCATTCTTTTCTGTGCCCTGTAATTTTTYTCTGCAGCCCTGATTATTGTATTCATGGCCAAGCAAATCTAAATTCCTTCCTCAGCTTTTAGRAGAAAAAATATGCATCTTTGATAATATTATTTTCCTTCGTTTCYTTTCTAAAAGTACTTGACTTTCTAAAATTTCCTGTAAATTATTTTGTTGAAAAACTAAGAACTTTTTGTTACAAAACACTGAGATCAAATATATTTACAGTGTGATTCAGTAATATTTGAGCCAAACACCGGTTCTCAGATCGTAACTTTGATTCTCATCCTTCATCGTTCAGAGGAAATGACCTGATGCTCATGATAAATCTGGATTTAAAAATCAAGTACCTCTTTGGATCTAATTTTGTTCTCTCTAGAGCAAATGACAAAACAGTTATTGGTGTCAGTGGAATGGCRTGGAAAACTCTAATCTTGAACTTTCCCTGTTGTCATAAATGTTTCTCTTGGAATACATTAAACTGAGGCCCCAGGAYAGGCTCTTTTCACAAAAGCTAGGTAATTGTTTTGTGAAACACTCAAATACAAGTTATGATGTATATATTACCCAATTATGTGAAAGCTACTTTAATAATAATCTAAAGTTACCTTTTATTTCCTTCAYGGAGTAATCGAGAATTTAGATCCACTAGAGCCTTTTTTCCCCTCTTTTTCTGGTACACTATAYGGCTATAGTGTCTAAGAACACTTATCTTGTCAGGCTGGAAAGGGACTCAGACTTGCACTCCAGCCTAAACTTCTGTACACACAGTATAGCTCTTGGAGCTCGCCAGCTAGATCAGCCTGTGAAACTCAAACAGGAGGGAGGTTAATACGTGAAACGGTTTGGACTCTCATAACCTTCAATCCCACACAGTTTTAACAGCTTCAGCCCTCCCTTGGACACGGCTACAAAGATACAGGGTAAAGCCTTATGTCTGAGAGTTGTCAACACATCAMATTTCATTCCAGCAGGATTCCCTTCTCAGTCCATCAGGGGCTCAGGGAAGGGTTTTCCTTGTCAGAGGCATAATAYGGCTTCCTGATGATTTCTCACCTTCCTTAGGACTATCAGAAATGTAATATTACATGGTGTAGGAAATCCTCCCAGGTTACTCAGCTCATGTGTCTTGCTCACAAAGCTATGCTGATTGCTGGATCTGACGTTRGGAAGAAATTTTCTTCCTGATGAGATTGGCAAGGCTCCCAAGGCTTCGTCTGTCTCATGCAGTGTAACTTACCTAATCAAGTCTCTGCAAAAGACTGCAGGGCTCTCTGATGCAGAGAGTGCTTTGGTCTCCCTGGTCTTTCCGACTCTTTACCTTACAGGCTGGAATTGTTCTGACCTAATGAAGTCATTTTCTGGCCTTAATTCCTAAATTCTAGTAAAYCTTTTAAAATACCTTTTCTATAATATGCATTCTGAAGGAATCAGAGACAGAATTAATTCTCTTCAAGTAGGAATGGTATCTTAACACACARGGAAATGGAATATTCTTCAGAGGTGCACAAAAATGTAAAGAAACTAAATTGTAAATGTCTGAACAACCTTTTGGGAAGAAGGTGACCTAAAATACACAGATATTGCTGTATTCATTTTTTCTTCAGTCTAAGAAAGTGTTGTTGGTTTGAGTGTCTTTCTTTCTTTCTTTCTTTCTTTCTTTCTTTCTTTTTTCTTTTTTTTTCTTTTTCTTTTTTCTGCTGTGGCACAGGGAGATTTTTTATTTATTTATTTATTTATTTATTTATTTGCATAGTGTGAATCTTTGCAGCTGGAACTCTATGAATAAGAACACCAACCATGAGTGCTATCAGTTAATCCTTTTCTCTTTGGACATTAGTTTTGACCTGACTCAGAAAACTTATCTCAATTTGAGATAAGTGAATATTCTCATACTTTTACATTTTTGTGTGTGACTATTTCATAAAAAATGGCAAGTGTCCCCTGTTTTGATTTCTTCTTTGTCATTTCCTTCAGTTCTTTAACCCCTCTTGACTGAACTCTTAGAAGTATGTTCRAGCTGTGTTCACACAAGATCACCTGTAATTTTTTGCAACAATATTTGCCGTACATATTCAGTACTACTACAAATGATTCCATTTCAACTAAATCACTCTTTATTCTTCATCACCTCTCTAGCCTGCTGATGTGCCCACATTTACCTGATTTCAAGCCTAATCTTCTTATACTTATAACTTCATTTTGTTGATAACTTGTTTTTAGCTTTGATTTAAAAATTACTGTATGACAAATTAAATCTCACTGTTGTCAGCTCATCATATGTGCCAACTACATTTTTCAGTTTCATTATATTTGCATCTATGTTTGGTTAAGGCATCTTTCTCTGCATATATCTGACTGACCAAAACATTCACCAAATCAATTATTTCTCAGCCTGGCTGGAAGCACGCCTTGAGCAATTTCAATTTAATATTTAAAATGTTCAGCTTTTAGYTTTTATGTTTACATTCTTTCTTATTCTCATTGTAGAAAATTCCATCCTGTGGACAGGAATCCTCCCATCCCAGCACTAAAAAAAACAGCTTGATTTTTTCATTTTTTTTTTAAAGCTATTTGAAATATTTTATTGATTATTAAGCAAATACTAAGATTATGTAGAATGGAGTTCAAAAACTCACCTTGCAAAATAAAGTATACAGTTTTAAGCTTGTATTAATAATTTTCGCAATGTCCATTCTTTTAACTGTGAATTTGTAGAATTTTTTTTTAGATAAAATAAATTATTGAGAATAAAGGAGAATTTATTCTCATTAACAGACCAAAATTTTCCATTAATTCATTAAAAGTTTGAATATTTTTAGTGATTTTGCTTCCCTAGTTTTTTGATTGCACACATCCCATAAATGTCAGATCACCAGGTTGCTTTTAAAAACCTTATTATTCAATATGCTGTGATTTTACTTTTCCCCAGGGTAACTAAACCATAAGACTCACTGACTTTAATATACTTTTTTCTTCTTCTTAGTATTGACTAAAATCATAGTCATTCTGTTATTCCATGAGAGTCTATAGGGCATTAGGATGCTGTGCTTTTTAATTTTAATTCAAGAAAAGATCCACCTTTTTTGAGGTATTATATTACATAGCATGGTACATTATTTTTTAAATTATTTAACATCTCATCCAACTTTTGAATTGCTCTCTATCACAGCTGCTTTTCAGAGCTGCAATGCTTTCAAATCTAGGCATGCTAAATCCTGCTTTTTCCCACTGATGTTAAACTTCAAAAAAAAGACAGGAGGTAGTCTTTCTCTTCCTTCCCTCATAGGCCAATACAGTCCAAAGTACAGTCTTTTCCCTACTATATCCCTAATTTCGTCCTGTAAAAAATTTTTAGTAAGTGGTGTAGAAGTCTTGATGTAACGAAGTATTGACGTAATGAAGTAAAAGCATTGTCACTGAATCTGTGTAAAATCTACAGTCATATTTCCTAGCACAATGTTTTTCTTGGCTGTGTAAAATGGTACTGCTGTTCTTCATTTCTGTTCTGCCTCAGAACTGGGGCTGGACTTTGTCTCTAAGCCAGCCACATGCCTACAGTATCTATAGATGAGCATCCCCCCCCCCCATTGCATTGGCTTCTTATTCAATTATTTGTTTCTAAGGTTTTTAAAAAGATTTTGTACATTTTGACAGAGTACATATTAAATATGAAATTAATATAAAAGGGAAAAGTGAAGTAGATTAAAAGAATCAAACTAATAAATAGAGGTCATAAATCCCTTCCACAGGAAAACAGAATGGTTTATAAAAATGGCTCGTTTCTTGAGCTCACATTTTCAAGTCTCTGCTCAGTCTACAAGAAGTTTTATACAGTTAGAAATATTTCAAGTACACTGTTAGACAAGTATGAACCTGAGTGCGGATYCAGTCATTTCTGGGTAAAAATGTTTATGCCTGCAGGGTCTATAGATGTATACACATTTTACCTGAGTAGCTCTTCTACATCTCAAGTAGGAATAGATCTAATAATGTTTATATATCAGTTGTACGTAACACTTTAACTATGTCAGGTTAGTAAAAACAGTATTTTTCCGTGATTAGAAATGTCCTGTATTGTTCTTTCATATCTAAAGTAATAACAATTAAACTTTAAAATGACATTTTCTAAAAAGTGATTGCATCATAATAAATAGTAATCACTTATCACTGCAATTTCCACTTTTTCCCACCCCCTCATCAGGCTTGAGCAATAATTTGGCTAAATACTAAAATAATGAAAAGTTTCTTCAGTACCTGAGAACTGTAATTGTTTTAGTGACAATCCTTGATAGAGTTTGCATATAGCTGAGAACTTTAACTTCATGGGCTAAACTTGAGTGTGGATGCTTCATGGATTGTTCATTATGCGTTTAATCATCCAGAGCTTTATGCTGTTAAATAGACAACTGAATCCAGCCAACTGGCTGTAGTTGAGCCTTTAAGGGATCTCTAATGCACTTGGCATTTTCTATGAAACCATAATTCAGTTTTGATGACTTAGAAGGAAACTTTAATGGTTTTCTCAATACACAAACTTCAGATTAAAGCTGTTATACTTGCCAGATGATGAATGACGTTTCTTTGACAGCTAGGCCATCACATTATCATAATGTAGAAAAAGGCAGAGAGGGTGTAAAGGAGAAAAGAAAAAATTGTGAGGAAACATATAGTCTGATTGTCAGAAATTCCCAGTGCCTCCAGCTCTTATTGAGTTCAGTAGAACCTGCACGTGCTTTCACTTCCAAAAAACTCAGGTCGTTCTTGCATTAAAAGTTGAAAAGAGACCAGGCATTGAAAAAGCATTTACTGTCCAGTTTTGTCTATTCCAATCAAAATGATCTTTCAAAGCAGAACTGCAGGTTCAAGCATATCRTTTTTTCAACCTTGAAGCAATATTTTCCTATTTAGCAGGACAATTTGCTGGAAAATGCTGTCCTAACAATCAAGTCATTTCATCTTCCGTTTAGAATATACATGGCTTGATTGGAAGCAACATCTGAGAAAAACAGCTTATCATCCATTATGTATTTTTTTTAAATTAAAAAAAAAAAAAAAAAAAAAAAAAGTCTCCTGGAGCCTACTCAATGATTGTTTTCTTCGAAAGTGTAATTGGGTAAAAAAGAAAACAATAACTCATTTTTCATGCATTAAAGGAGCATTGTAAAAAAAAAGAGAAAAAGTTCCAGTGGCTAAATGTTGTTCAGCCTGGAGAAGAGAAGACTGAAAGGGGATCTTATCAATATGTAAAAGTATTTTAAGGGAAGGTGTCAAAAGGATGGGGCCGGACTCTTTTGAGTGGTGCCATGTGACAGGACAAGAGGCAACAAGTGCAAACTGAAACATGGGAAGTTCCACCTGAACATAAGGAAAAACTTGTGTACTGTGGGGGTGACAGAGCACTGGAACAGGTTGCCCAGAGAGGTTGTGGAGTCTCCTTCTGTGGAGAYATTYAAAAGCCATCTGGACAAGGTCCTAGGCAACTTGCTTTAGATTACCCTGCTTGAGGTGGGATTTGGCCTAGATGATCCTCAGAGGTCCCTTCCAGCCTCAAYCATTTTGTGATTCTATGAAATGCCAAAAGGTAAAAGGTAAAAATAGTTACATTTCCTCTGCTTACCATTACTGAGAGCCATTTTCTCTTTAAGATCTTTTACCTGTTGGAATTTTAATGAAGAATGCAAGCTACAATTAATGACAGGTGAAACCAAAGAATCTGTACAGCATTAAAGGCAGTACCACCCTGAAGAAATAATGGAGGCATGGGAAATTCCATCACATTCTCTTTTGCATCAGAAATCACATTATTTGCACATATCTCCCAAAACTGATGGTTCTGAGCAATACGTTTCAGTTCAAACAGTGAGAAAAGGATTCTTGACATACATGACAGCTATGGCAAATGGGAAATCACAGAAGTCCACTGGATTATTTCTGATATTTKGAATATASATATACCATCATCTAAATGTAAATATTAWTTTCTTGCACAGTATAACCCTGCTTCCCTAAAATAAAGTTTCCTGTACTTTCAACAGGACTTTTTAACTTTCCAGTTAGCTAAAAAAACTAGGAAACTAGCTCAAAGGCAGAGCTCAGAKGGTCGTCATCAGTGGTGTGGAGTCTAGTTGGAGGCCTGTGGCTAGTGGCGTCCCCCAGGGCTCAGTACTAGGTCCCATCCTGTTCAACTTTTTCATCAAGAAGATTTGTACCGATAAAGTTGGTGAAACAGTACAAAAGGCTTCTGGACAGACTCTGGAACTTTTTCTGTGTAGGTTTCCCCGGAGCAAGTTAGCTAAACATCTGCCATAGAGAGTTCAATTACAGTCAATTCTACTGTATGGAGAGACACAGAAGAAGGGAAATCAGGTAGGTGACCTCTCCTGCTGCACATTTCTGTGAGTCTCTGCTCCTATTTTCTGCTTAAAGAAAAAAAAAACAATATTCAGAAGATATACATATGATGCAAGTGATTAATATAGAAATATAACTAAACCACCTCTCTACTCTAGTAAGCTTTCAGTTTCAGTAAGATTTCAGCTGAATCTCAGGTTGAAACAGCCCCAGAGGAAGAGGCTAGATAGTATTTTAACAATTTCCATACACTTTTCATTACCATTTTGGAACAACATGTTTCCAGTGAAGAAATCCCAAGGTGATTTGCTTTCCTCTTTCAGGCATAAATTGTAGCAGAGTGTTAGAAGAATATTAAAAGTGATGCAAAAAAATCAAATAAAGAGAAATAAAATAATCTATTTAAATATAAGCTTAGATGTTTTGGGAATTCTGAGGTTTTTTCTTTGTGTGTGT
>NW_028185228.1:1778385-1842411 GCF_003343005.1 Rhea americana | reverse complement strand
AGGAAAACCACTTTGATACAGTCCAACAAAAATCACTCAGTTCTCGAGACAAGATAGTGACATAAAGCTATTTACATAAGAATGTTAAACTTCATATTAAACAAAACTCTACACTACATATTTTATTTGCTGTTATGCTTACAGTTCCCAAGGGGTACAGAAACTCACTGTAAGAAAAAAAAAAAAGGATATTTGTCTTTATGTTCTTAGGGTTTACCTCTTCATTTATCTTGTTGCATTTGCGTATATAATTTGCAACGTCCTGAAAATTGTTCGTATTTTCTCTGAGGACCATAGTTTACTGCAGCAGTTCTAAGCAGAACAGAGACTTTGGGGAGGGGATCAGACTTGGTGAAGGTAGGCTGAGTTCTGCAGCAGCTAGCTCCATACAATGAACAATATCTTAACAGTGCAGCTGGCAATCCAAAGTGATAACCAGATAATCTGGCAGCCAGTTGAGAAGAAACCCCTATCATGTAACAGACTGGAGTCTAATATTTTCTAAATTGCCTTGACACAGAATTTCTAAGAACTTTGATTTAGGAGGGGAAAAAGAGGTGATAACTGCAAAGGAAGTGAGGTACATTTTAGAAGCCCTACAAGGAGGAGATGGTTCTTTTACAAGAGTGATAGTAGTATTCTCTCACTTACTTTCAGCCATTCCTCATAATTATYGGGTTCCCTGTAAGGTGGAGAGAGGTACCTCTGTGGGGCACTTCACCCTGTACAGAGATCCCTCAGGCAGGTGAACTCCCTCCTTTCAGTGTAGCAGGAGCCACCATGACTCACTTGAACTAAATATCCAATTTTATGGTTGTTAAGGTAAAAGGATATGAATTCAGCCCTTAGTGACTAAAAAACATCCAAAGCAGAGCAATTTGCTATCAGAGTTCCACAGAGCTTTATTCTGATGTAAAGTGTTTTATAAACAGTACAATGATAATCAAAGGAAAGCACGTGTCCCCAAAGCCTTTGAAGATGTGATTTGCTGTAGCCAGGTTCTGAAAATTTCTTAGGCAAAGGTGCAGAAGTGTGACAGCTTTTGTTTTAAAGCAATAAAGCAAAATTTTAGCTATCAAAGCTCATGGTAAACTAAAATTAGGACAGATGGATTTTAGTGGTTTTCATACATGGTAAATGTCCAAGAAAAAATAGAAATACATTAAATTATACATATGCAAAGTTATGTTTATCTATTCAAGCTGATGGTTGTARTCAGGAGCTATGAATTTGGAAAACACTTTTTGCATAAGTTCAGATTTTTTCAAAAATTAAATGATGATATAAACATAGGGGGAGATAGGAATTAAGGTCTCAGCGTGAGGTGATGAATGGTAGGAAATCATGAGTAAGAAATTAATAGAGCCAGGCTGAATGGCAGAATGAGCTGCAAGCCTAGAGCTTATAAAAATTCTCAGAGAGTCAGTCCAAGGGTTAAATATGAAAGAGTAGGAGAAGGGGCTAGAGGAAACTCTGAGAGGAGAGTCAGGAAGAGTTGCAGGTGAAGGAAAAGTCAGGCAGATGACACATACAAGGAAGGGGAGGGAAGGTAAATAAACAAAATAAAAGAACCCCAAAATCTTTATTAGATGCATAATGAACTTGAGGAAACAAGGTGCTAGAGAAGAGGAGTAGCCAAAATATGAAGAGGGTTGTCTTTTTTGTTTTTCTGCAAGAGTAGAAGGTGGACCTGATGATCTGTGATGTCTCTGTGGCTGTGCCTACTCTCATAAATAAAAGGGGCCAGTACCTGTGGCCTGGCCCCCGGGGGGCCACAGCTCCATTAGGTAAGTAAGTAAGCACCAAAACTCCTGCCATAAGGATACTAAGAGCTTCATCTTTTCATTTCAGTTGTACCTCTCTTCAGTTTAGTTTTTACAGTTTCTTTATCTCATGGTGTCTGGAACACTTTTGTAGTTTATAAACAACGGCCRAGCCTAGGGTTGGCGAAGCCAGATTTCCAAAGCACAGCCTCTAATTTAGGGGGCCATCATTTTTTCGTCACCTGAGACTTAATTTTCCAAACTGCTTTGTAAATAAATTGTAACGTAAAACAAATAATCCTGAACTCATATTTTATTGTTATTACTAGCTTTTATTGTTTCAGGCAAAACAGACCTAATAATTAGTGTGACAGAAGGTAGAACCAGGAAGGCAGATTTTGTTTATAATCACAGGAGAAATACTTCACTGAAGACACTGAAGAAAATTTGAACTCAAAATACAAACAACATAATTAATTTTAAATTAAGAACAAATTACTATTTTACCTATCAAAGGGGAATACAAAGCATAAACATTTCATATTTTTTTTCTATTAGAATATCTTGAGGGATTCTCAGTACTGATTGTTTTCAGTTGTCAGGTATTGTATTTTTATGTATTGCAATGAGACCTCAGAAGACAATAGATATGAATTTTTTTTGTCCTTGATTTGACTCAGTTTATGATATAATTTTTTTTTTCTAAGTATGCAGATGTTTTGCCTATGTTGTATATAAAAACATTTTAAAATGTTAACCATAAAATCTTTTGCACAGAGAGTTTAACTTAATATAACAAAAGCACATTCAATCTATATTCTTAGCTCAAAATTTACCCCAAACAATCTGCTTTTGAAAATATCTCTGATATTCTTACAAAAATGTTTTACAATTTCCTCTTAATTTCTCCTTTTCCTGTTCTTGCCACTGCAAAAAGAAGGCAAACCAAAAGTGGGTGAGAATAGTGACAAAAACATGCACATTCTTAAGTTGCACCTTCAGGGCTGATATAATTCTCATGACTTCAGGTGTGTAAAATTGCACTATCCAGTCTACTCTAGTTGTCTGTCTTCCCTTTTGCAATCATTGAAGTTTGAGACAGAGGCATTTCTAAAGGACAGTTTATACCTCCTAGGACAAGTGTCTAAGACTGATGTGTTGAATTAAACTCTGGAGAGCCTTTCTCTGAATTTTTATTGTAGAGGGAACCTAGTTAACTAGCTAGACTKAGTTTCTACATTATGTGTATCCCACCTTTTACTGAGGAAATTCTAGTTGTTTGCTCATTTTTCCCTGGGCCTGGAGAGTGTCACTAAAACATTTTCAGCTAGTTCTCTAGTATCCCTCTTTTAAGCATTGTAACATTGTCTCGCCACCACGGGGCATTATGCCAATATTCGGCTTAGACTGTGGAAAAGCATCATTGACAGCAATAATGAGGAGGACTGGGACAAACAGAGCAACAAATGTTRAGTGGAGAGGTGGAGAGCGTTACGGATTACCCCCCTGGGCAAGCTCTTCTGTGTGACAGTCACTTGCATCAAAGCAATTTGAGGGTCCTAACTTTGCCAGCATTAAAGGCTCTCTTTCCCATTAGGATCTGGATAGGCTTTGCTTGAACAATTTCTTCATYGTGTTAAAACAGTTTCTATCAACATTAGGAGGGCAAATTTTTTGACTTCTGAGGCTTTACAACGTGTTTTACAGTCAGGGCAGGTATAACAGAAGCTTACAACAATGCAGCAAAGGATCTCATTTCAAAGCTATCTCTTATGGGCTCCACTTTTTAGGATTACARTGCAAAAGAGCAACTACTAATATTAAGCAGCCTGTCTGTCTTTAGGGGATAAAAGCAGATTTTTCACATCAGGTAGTGATGAGCCTGCATCAGAATTTTCCTTTTGCCTGTTGCTCATTATCTTGTGCCCTTCTTTCAGCAGAAGATCAGCATCTTTACTATTTCAGACACCTACTGCTAAGATTACACACTGATGATGCTTGTCCACAATGGTCACTGGTTCCCACCTGTTCTGCTAGCTATGTGCAAAGGGCTTGTTCTGAAGTATAAATTGGACAGTACATGTTTAGGTTCTGACCCTATGTAGGTTTATTCAAATACAACAGAAGAATGTGCTTAAAGTTATGATTCTTCAAACTTTGATGAAGATATTGTGTCTAGCAAATATAGAAAATCTTGAATATTTCAAATTAATGCCAAGACATCATCTGATTGCTTGTGCTCAAAAAAATCAAGCTCAAGCCTGAAGAGGTTCAGAAAAGGGCTATTAGATGGCTAAGGGAACAGAGAGATTATTTTAACAGAGAGAGAGATTAGGAAAGACTGGCCTATTCAGCCTAGCAAAAGCCAAGTGTGGAAACAGACATGAAGTAAGTATTTTGATGTAAAAACATCAGGGAGGGAGTTAAGCTCTCTTACTGATGTGAGAACAAGCGGTTATAAACTGACCACAAATATATGCAAGTGGGGATCTAGAAGAAGCATTCTCTGATTACTAATATACTTGGAAAAGAGGAAGGGAAATGAATGATGAAGCAGTAAAGAAGAATATGTATGAAGAATAAGGCAAACAACTGCAAGCATTTTTTTTCTCTTACCTCAAAACGTCATGTGAATTTTGAATTAGCCTTGACCTAGGGAAAGAAAAAATAGATCTGCAGATAGATTGTAGGTGACATTGAGCCAGGAAAGAAATTATTACTTGGTGACCTAAAAAGAACTAAGTTAGAGTATGTTAATTTCTGGCCTCAAGAAACACGTATTCAAAGAGTAAGAGCAGCTCACATTAGAAAGGACAATGATTTATGTATGTATCAGCCAAAGAGCACTAGCACATTGTTTTATTATATTACTGTCTATGGATTTCTACTGATGCTCTGCCTATCTGGGAGACATGCAGTTCTAAGAAAAATGGAGAGGCACCTCGGAACAATAATCTGGAATCCATGGATCAAAGCACGGTATCAGTAAAGTTCGCACTCATTCTTCTAATATAATAATGAATAATCATATTTTCTTTGAGATGCTTTAAAAAGAAAACTTGGCAAACTGTAGCATACAAGACATTATCGAGTGAGTAGGACTCAAGCTGCTGCACTGTTCCATGCAGGCTGAACTGGCACAAAGATGGAAGCATTTTYCTGGGATAACAGCAAGGTCACAGAACTCTGCTCCATCCTTACTCTCCACCTTTCCACCTCTTCTCTTTTCCCTTGTTACTCAATCTTGCTAATTACATCCTGAGAGCAATGCCATAATGTCCGAGCTGCTCAGTACCTTTCTCCAAATTAAACAAACAATCTAAAGTCTACAGCCCTCACACACGTGTTTTGCTTTTTAATTCCAAATTAGTTAAGTGTATTATACCATCTAAAACAAGGTGACCCTATCAGGATTTCCCACATGGCTCTTTGTTTTTATTGCAGAATCATTTGAAAAACAAAACACATAATCCATTATTGTCAGCTGCTTAATGGGAAAGGAATTAAAAAAAAAATCTACCTGAAAAATTCAGTAAAAAGGATCTTTGTGTGTCAGATCAGTTGTGCACTGTTTTATTAATGAAGATTCCATTATTGCCTTATTAATTATGAGAATACTCATGCATATTATTAAAATAGAGACAAGAATTTGGAGAACAGTCAACAAATTACATTTAATGACTGTTCCAAAGTTTCTCTCCTACACATCCAAGCTAATTAAAAAGTGCAAATATGAGAGCAGAATAGTAATAATATTGGTTTAGAACTCTGCTGGTAAGATTAAAGGGCTCTATCACATACTGTCTAACCTTCAGATATTAAACTASAGACAGCCTTTCACAGAAATGATGGTGATAAGCCTTCAAGTGAGTGAGACAGTGTTAGAATGAAAGTTCAACATGCCCCAAAGGAGCCTGACAGTATATGATGACTGGAGGCCTAAAAGCTAATGAAAGATAAACTTTCAACAGAAGAGCTGTCAAAAAAGTAAAAGGTACAAAGAAAAAGCCAAAGCAGGAAAAGAATGTATTCTACAAGAACAGTGAGGAAAAGGAAGATTAGAAGAATAATGCTGTGAAATACTGATCTTCTGACTTCTAAAATTGTATTTTCTTGTACCAACCTTTTAAAAGAAAGAACTTGTTTCTGGTTTACAACAGATTATGGAAAGCTACTAAAAATAATTTTAACTATTTGTAATGTATGTTCTCAGAGATTTCCCCAAGGTAGATGACATCACTTGCCCATAAATTCAGAATTGCTGGAGTATCCAAAAAGCACTCATGACAAAATTTTTAAAAACATACAATTACCAGCATGTGCCTAATGGGATATAAAAACAACCTAAGCAGACTAGGTGCCTAACTCCTACTAATTTTGCTGCATTACTTTTTATTTATGAATTCGCCATKGGGTTTACACCAAACAGTTTATTTAATACAAGTAAGAATTACAGATTTAGTTGGTATGAAATACCTCTKGAATAATGTTCATAAAAGCTATCAGTCTATAACGTGCAGACTTTTCCATTCTCTTCTCTGTCAAATTAGACCAACAGTTGATTTTAAGGAAGATGACTTTCAGCCTTAAGAATCCCAAATGAGCACCTGGAAATCAGCAGCCGATAAACTAGAAAGCTATTGTATGACAGCAAAGTTAATTCAGAGGTCTCTGTTGGGAAAAATATCCCTTTCATTATTTCTGTCCCCTGTGATTGATTTTAATTATCAGTTTGATCAGAAATATATTGGTAGGAGGGTCAGASCTTGCAAAGAAAATCCCCACTGCTYGCAAGCTAATGGGACGCAGCTGCAAAGGAAATAAAGCAGTGTAATTAAACTTTTGTCTCCTTGATTCCTTTCTTCTAAGTATCATAGATGCTATTTTTGTATTAGTRGAGAGAAAAAATAATTAAATAATAATTCTTGACCCTAAGAAGTGTAAAGATACTCCTCATGCATAACTCCAGTACAAATACCTTTCCAATTCTATCTCACAAGGCTCTCAGGGTCTGATAAACCATCCCATTCAGGTAAGCACCAAGCAAAGGGTTGGAGCTGGAGGCAATCAGAGAAACAAATAAGCTTTGAACTTAGCATTTACTGCAAATGCAGCCTGAGAGGAGAGCAGATATTGGTTTTTGCTTCAGCTCTAATTTCATAGAAGCTTTTTTTTACAAAGTGTTTGCTTTGAACCATATTTTCACAGTTCAGAGCACTATGCTCAAGTAATTATTGTTATACTCTTAGCTGGTATTGTTTGTCCAATATATGATTAATTTGTGTTAAAAATGTCCTGGCTAGTATTGAAACATCTCTTCCTCCATGCTCAAGAGCGGTGCATCCCTMTGAGTAAGAAGTGCAGCAAAAGGGGCAGGAGACCTGCATGGGTGAGCAAGGAGCTCTTGGCCAAAGAGCTAGAAGAAGAAAGTACACAGACTGTGGAAGAGGGGRCAGGYTACTTGGGAGAATTRTAGGAATGCAGTCAGAGTATGTAGAGATGCKGCGAGGAAGGCTAAGGCCCAGCTGGAATTGAGTCTGGCAAGGGATGTTAAGGACCATAGGAAGGGCTTCTTCAAATACATCAGCAGCAAGAGGAGGACTAGSGAAAATGTGGGCCCACTACTGAATGGGGTAGGGGCCCTGGTGMCAAGGGATACAGAGAAGGCAGAGTTACTGAATGCCTTCTTTGCTTCAGTCTTCACTGCTAAGGGCAGCCCYCAKGAATCCTGCAGCCTGGRYGTGAGGGAGAAAGTCTGGAGAAGAGAAAACTTTCCTTTGGTTGAGGAGGATAGGATTAGAGAYCTTCTGGGCAGGCTAGACAACCACAAATCTA
This sequence comes from Rhea americana, assembly GCF_003343005.1. NCBI lineage: Eukaryota > Metazoa > Chordata > Aves > Rheiformes > Rheidae > Rhea > Rhea americana. The sequence continues at coordinate 1,834,813 of NW_028185228.1, read as the reverse complement.
TGGGATGCACCCACGGGTACTGAGGGAGCTGGCAGATGTTGTTGCCAGGCCACTCTCCATCATCTTTGAAAAGTCATGGAGAACTGGAGAGGTGCCTGAGGACTGTAAGAAAGCCAGTGTCACTCCAGTCTTCAAGAAAGGCAAGAAGGAGGAYCCAGGCAACTATAGGTCGGTCAGCCTCACCTCCATCCCTGGAAAGGTRATGGAWCAGCTCATTCTGGAAGTCATCTCCAGACATATGGAGGARAAGARGGTGATCAGGAGTAGCCAGCATGGATKCACMAAGGRGAAATCCTGCTTAACCAATCTGAGAGCTTTCTCTGATGGAATGACTGGCTGGGTAGATGAGGGGAGAGCAATGGACGGGATAAGCTCAGGAAGTGTGGGTTAGATGAGTAGACAGTGAGGTGGATTGAGAACTGGCTGAAAGGCAGATCTCAGAGGGTCATYTTCAGTGGCGTGGAGTCTAGTTGGAGACCTGTGGCTAGTGGCGGCCCCCAGGGCTCAGSWCTGGGTCCCATCCTGTTCAACTTCTTCATCAGTGACCTGGATGAGGGGACAGAGTGCCTCCTCAGCAAGTTTGCTGATKCTACCAAGCTGGGAGGAGTGGCTGAYGCACCTGAGGGCTGTGCTGCCATTCAGAGAGACCTGGACAGGCTGGAGAGTTGGATGGAGAGGAACCTCCTGAGGTTCAGCAAGGGCAAGTGCAGAGTCCTGCACATAGGGAAAAATAACTGTAGGCACCAGTACAAGCTGGGGGCTGACCTGCTGGAGAGCAGCTCTGCAGAGAAGGACCTGGGAGTGCTGGTGGATGATAAGTTGACCGTGATCCARCAATGTGCCCTTGTGGCCAAGAAGGCCAGTGGTCTCCTGTGGTGCATTGGSAAGAGTGTTGCCAGCAGGTCAAGGGAGGTGATTCTGCCCCTCTMCTCAGCCCTGRGGAGGCCTCATCGCGAGTCCTGTGTCCAGTCCTGGGCTSCCCAGGACAAGAGAGACATGGAGCTACTGGAGAGAGTCCAGCRTAGGGCTMYRAAGATGATCAGAGGGCTGGAGCACCTGCCCTRTGAGGAAMGGCTGCGAGAGCTGGGCCTCTTCAGCCTGGGGAAGAGAAGACTGAGGGGGGATCTSATCAATGTGTACAAGTACCTGAAGGGAGGGTGTCAAGGGGATGGGGCAACCTCTTTTCAGTTGTCCCRTGTGACAGGACAAGAGGCAATGGGCAGAAAYTGAAGCACAGGAAGTTCCACCTGAGYGTGAGGGGGAATTTCTTCCCTGTGAGAGTGACGGAGCACTGGCACAGGTTGCCCGGAGAGGTTGTGGAGTCTCCTTCTCTGGAGATCTTCRAGGCCYGCCTGGACACAACCCTGTCTACCATGTTCTAGGTGATCCTGCTGAGCATGGAGGTTGGAGTAGATGGTCTCCAGAGGTCCCTTCCAACCTTTCTGATTCTGTGATTCTATGATCCTATGAAAGTAATATCCTGATTTCAGAGTATTTTTACTATTCCTTCCTTTAAACTGCTTTCATAAGACCCTTTGGTAAACATTCTAATTTGCCAGTATCGGTTGTCTTCCATTTGAATATTAGTTATTTTAGTAACTAGTATTCTATAAATCATGCTTTTTTCAATGACTATAAAATGTCTAAAAATTATTTAAATTATGATTGATAAATATATTTTTAAAATACATATCTTCTTTAAAACTAAACAGCACCTTCTATCTGCATCATGGAGAAGTACTAATCAACATTTTCGTACAACACTGTGGAAAAWTTCAGTAAGGTATTTATGTAGTAATGGGGAGCCCAAAAGATATTTTAAACAAGCAAAAAATAAAAAGGCTCCTAATTAATTAAAATTAAGACTTTACTTTTTCTCTTGCACAAGTAGTAATTGAAATAATATGTTGAAACAGTCTATTTAGTTTTTAGTTTTTCCTCTTCTGTAACTGCTTGTTCCTTTTTGGGGCGATTTGCAATGTGAGCACTGAATGGCTGGTCTCAGAAAAAGGTGCTACAGGTTTTTCATTCCTGCAAGTTTTTTCTTTTGAGTAATCAGAGAGGCAATTTCTGAATTCTCAAAGATGAAGAATTTCAAAGACAGAAATAAGAAATATTATCTATCCTGGCAATTAAACCATAAAAGACATTTTTAATACTGAGAAAGAAGGTATTGGGGAATGGTAGAAGTCCAGGAAATATAATATATAACATTTAGGTAGCTCTAACTGCTATCTAGAGAGATCTTTAGTATGCTCAAACAGAATCAGATAAGGAAAAATAGCCCTGTTAGTAATGCACACATTAAAATGAACTTGGCCATTAAAATATATTTATAGTTACTGAAGATTATAGCCACAAAATCTCGCTGAAATAACTTAAGTGTAGTCCTRTATATATTATAAAAGAGAGATTATTTCTTCTTGTTTCTTTTTTCTCCAAGGGATGGAAAAGAATGGTTTCCTCTTACCAAGGTTTGCTTTCAGCCATTCACCACTAATACGAGGAAACAAACAAACAAAAAAAAAAAAATAGGACCCTTTTGCATATTGTAAAGACCTTCACACTGTCACTGTTCCTCTTCCTTGTATACACTTCATTAAATAGATAGTGTTGGCATTTATATTTTCTCTTTTAGTTTTGAGATCCAATACTTCTCCTAAAAGTCCCTATTTTTAGGATTCATTGCTTCTTAGGATGCTTGATATTTCAGGAAAACAACAAAACTTAACACTGTGAATGCTTATTATACAAGCTTTGGGGAGTTACATGTTAATTTAAGCATACTTTTATGGTTTTTTTCACCTTTAGAGACTTTTCTAATGTGAGGTAAGGAAATATCTTGCTCACTCTTTTGGTTTCCCTTGTTCCCTTGTTCCCCCACAAGCTCACTTTTAAATTGTGACTCTGCTTTTTTTTTTTAGAAACAAAGAAAATAAAAAAACATTTTTATATATCCTTCACTTTTTGAAGAGATATGCAACCCAGAAATCAAGATAATTTCTATGTTTCTATTTTAAGTGAAAACAATAGATGAGATTGGCAGGAGAATTGTTAGACCTCATTTTACTAGCACTGCCACATTGACAGTTACTATTATGTTTTATTTAAATTTTTTTTGTTTAAAAACTAACAAAAAAAAAAACAAATCAAAGAAACCAAAACCCTTTTAATTTTTAACAGAGATATTAAAATGTTTAAATGACGCATGGAATATTTCAGCTTAGTCTGTGGTAATGAATCCTTGGAGTACATTCGATTCTTCTTTTATTTATATTGAAATGGTAAGAAGCAACAAAATCCTTTATTCCAAGAGACTGCATTGTAAGTTTACCAGTTATCAAAAGTAGACAAGACACAGAGAAAATTATCAACCTTTCTCACCCATAAAACCTACCTGAAAAACATGTATAGAAGAACCTTTTCCTACTCATATTAAGAACATACAGTCAAAAAGGAAAGCTTTATTTCATAGTAGATTACTTAGTTTATGTTAAGACACACACATATTCATTGTCACTGTAACTCAGATGGAGAATTGCAGAGCAMATACTGAAATGATACTGCAGAGCAATGCACTATGGATGGGAAGAATGTGGAAATGATATGAAAAATTGGTACAGACTACAGAATCAGCTCTTCCTGCCCAGTAGTCTCARCAGGGCAAATGTAGGAAAGTGTCAATCGATAATAGATAATGTTTAAAAGATTTTGTTTCCATTTCTTCCTATCCTTAGCATGCAGAACAAAAACATACTTTAWTAATCAGAAAGCTTAACATAAAAGGTGATACAGAAGTTTGGGGAAATGATAGAAGTTCAGACCGTTGACCTGATAGATGCAGAAAAACAGCTAAAAACAACAGGGTACAGAAAGAAGAATATTTGGAAGGAGATCAAGCAGTTAACTCTCTGTGGGGAAGGTAGGAGAGAGAACATATTTATGAAAAGGCAGAGAGAAAAGGCATACCAAATGTTAAATTCCGCCTGACATCCTAGATACATAACTTTTGAATTTGTCACTGTAGGTGACATATCAAATGTAAGAAGAATGTGTTGTTTGGAAAACACTTGTTTGTTCGAAGAAGACATTTTTTTTCAAACAGCTGCCTGCAGTTTTAAGAATGATTTACCATTTCCATGAACATAATAGAAGATTAAACAAGTTACGTTCTTTATAACTCTGCAAATTAAAGGTTGAACTTTCTCTCCCTTGCAGAGGATAGTGTCTCTGTTCCACGAAYAATCCCATATGCCGCGCAGTGGATTATTGGTGAATCAAGATAGCACTCAGCATGAATCAGCAAGGCAGACTCTACATCAAAGATTCAAGACACTTCCCAAAACAAAGCAAATAATTCCTGACTTCTCATCCCATTTGGGAAATGTTAACAAGTAGAACTTTCTGTTATAGTCCAGTGACGAATACAGAAAACACAAACCACAAGGTGCTTTGCAAATACAAGAACAAAATTGGCTGAGCTCCCATCTGTTCTGCAGCACACATATGGTGAAATTCATCATGACCCAATTGACTAGCTATCTGAGAAACTCGTTATAAGGAATAAGTGAATGAAAATAAAGAAATGAAGATTCCTTTGCCTCACATTTGCTAAATTACAMATTAGTCTGAGTAGGGATAGCTTGACAATGAAAGCAAATCTGATGGACAGTAGTGATTTCTGTTCATACTAATGTAGACCTGCAGCATTTAGATAGAACTGGTTCAAAACATGTCCAAAATCATCACTCTGATTTTAAATACTGATGACAACCTTTGCAGAGAATACAGATTCACCTTAGCAGTCCTAAGTGCAGTGAACAGGATGCTAAGTTTTTTCATTTTTCAAAATGTCTAAGAAAGAAATTATCAGGAAGAGAATGAGAAAACAAAGTTGTGTTTAGCAATGAGAAAAACAAGCATCAGTTCAAATGAGGGATCATAATATTTTTACATCATGCAAGGTGTTTTCATGGCATCTGTGCAGWGGTTTTGGTATACCAAATCGCTATGAGAGCCATGCAAATAGGAAAAATAGAGATCCTTGTCAAACATAAGCCTGCATATTTCTGTTGCATTTGGATTCTCAGCTCCTTTGGGATGGCTGGAGTGGAGAGGCCTTCGGTTAGCTTCAGTGTGGGGCAGGGGAGCAGCCTGGAAAGAAGGAGCAGCATTCATTTTGAAAACCTCCCATTTTTTCAGCAAATCATCTTTTTCTCACCCCAGACTGTAAGGTCTCTGCTGCAAAATGCTGTGTAAGTGAGTAGAAATGGAAATATCGCACTAGATCATACTGAKCACAGAGCACTCATTAGGAAAATCCACATTTTCTTGCAAAGGGAAAACTGCTAAAGTATAACCTTTATTTAACCCCCTACTCACCCCTCCCAGAAGATACAAAGTATTCAATTATATTTTTTCCCTCCAGTTATGTCAGATTTAAAAAGGAAAATGAGATCTTAACAAGAATGGTTTCAAAATAGCTGCAAGTCATAACTTTTAAATGTTGGAACTTACTGTTCAATGTTCCAGACATTTTAAGTGAATAGTCCAAATGACTCAGTACTAGGAACACTTCCAATAAAAATCTTCAATGCGTTTTAGGTTAGATGATCTGCAATTAAATCCCAGAGGATGCCATTCAAATTTTAAAGGGGTCCCCTACTTTCTCTYGGAATAAGATTGACATACTTGCTTAATAGTTTCCACAGCTTCAGTAACTGGATTGCCACCTCTGCATTTTTCAAGTCACAATCCACTATTTTAACATTTTAATTTGTAAAAATCCTTTGTACTTTCTTGTTTAGAAAAGTTGATGCAATGTCAGCCTAGGGAGTTCTGCTATGCCTTAATTCAACATAACCTCCTACCTCCCTTTTTTTTTTTTTTTTTTAATTGTTTAGAAATAGTTGATTTAGATCCTTAAAATATATAAGGAAAATCCAAGGCTGAGAGTCAATCCATGTCTTTGCACCATAACATATTGTACAAAATAGAAATTAGGTCTTACAGAGTGAGGGTGAATGTGACTTCTKCACTGGATCTTAATTCTCTCTCTCTCTCTTTTTTTTTTTTTTTTTTTTTTTTTTGATTTAAGTCAAACAATATATGGGGGAAAAGAGTTCAATATTTTTTAGACAAATTCCCATAGCTTAAAAAATCCGTCTGACCTGGTTCAATGCCTCAAACACTGACTGTATGAACACCTATTTATATAATATTATTTACATGTCATATTTCTAGAACCTTGAGTAGTTATACAACCCACCTGCAGTGCAGGAGTTTATAATACATGAGACAAAGAAAGAAAGATATTGTGAATTCTCGAAGGCAGCCTTCTGCTGTTGAGTAGAGAAAGTTGGTATCCCTTAGCTCCTGAAAATGGGAAATACAGAGGTAAGGTATCCAGTATCCCTGCAACTTGACTTCACTGTCACGCGAGCTGTGCCTATAGCATTCAGTAGCATATACTCCAGAGACTCTGCACGACTACTGAGTCAATCCAATATAYGGATGTGGTTTGATACAATGTTGTATAGAAATAATAATATTTGAATCATAACAGTAAGATCCTGTGTTCTAGGTATTCAGCCTTGCTTCATATGTTGAGGATGGCAAWATATTAACACATTATTTCTGTTTTGAAGACCAAGCCAATAACCAAATTTCATAAGCATATCAGCCTTAGTTAATGCTATTTTCAAAGCCTATGTATCTAGTTCAATGGATCAGTATAAACTTCCATAAATGATGTGGTTAACTTGCTATTACAATCCACAGAACTGGACTCGGAACCTCTGAAATGCAGCACTGTTTCTTAACTTTAATTCATTCTTCAACACAGTCACCTGAAAGCTATTTTGAATTAAGCTGTCGGGTATGAAAATGTTAAAGAAAACCAAGAAACAAAGCAATGCCACTGCACAATCCATTTCCATTGCTAAAACTGCAATTAAAATGAGGGGTAGGAAGGTCTATCAACACCTACATGGGAAAAAGAAGAGGYATGACTTTTAGGGACACTTCACCAAACTCAGTCAGTGATCAGCAAGCAGGAGTGGCATATCAGGGCATTCACAATCAATATCTTCATGTCTAAAATGACAGTCTTTTTATACAGATACAATAGAAAAGAGATGCAACAGAGGAAAGTTTTCATCTAGAGATGCAGACATTTATTCCATGAGTTATGCTAACAAAGGGTGAAAACAGGGTAAAAAGTCCTTTTCCTGTCCTCTAACCTATCATATATAGAGTAAATGCATAACAAAAGTAAAACCAAATACAACCTTCCAATCCAATTGCCATTCATTAGACTTGCTGTCAAGAATGGCTGTCAAGACTGGATTTCTTGTACATTGAGCGTTTACTTTTTTGGGGGTGAGTTAAGTCCACCGAAACAGTCCCATTTCATCACTACGAACTTGCTATGTTTTCTAATTACTGTAAGATTCAGATTCTGCTGAGCTGACGCTTCATTAAAAATACAGTCATTGTGCAAAATAATATTTACTGTGCTACCACTGAATAATGTAATGGCTCATGTAGTTAAGAATGGACTCAAGCATAAACATGGCTCCTTAGCTGGCAGTGTGCATTTTATTTTAAAGGTATAAGTTGAAACAAAGCATTAAAAAGTCCAGTTCCTTGTTTGATTAGAACTCTTTCTTTCAGCTTCCACTTGCCTTTCCCCAGAATGAAAATGTGTCTCTCACTGTTATTTCTGGTAAACATATCCTCAGGTTCCTTGAGTGATTTAAGGAGCCTCCTGCTTTGTGTCTCCACTAGACTGAAAAATCTTTGCTGTTTTTCACATGGATTACTGGAATACTCTGCAGAAGTATCTCTGTGAGGCTCATAAACAGGAAACAGTAACAGAGGAGGAGTGCTTGAAAGCTGAGCTGGAATAGCATTATGCATTTGTAGCATTAATGTTTAAGTTATGCAGAGTTATTATGAAATAATACTTCATTTTATGATTAATCACTGTAATTTACATCAAGGAACTGTGAATGTTTGTCTTTAGTAAAGTAACAGTTTAAGGATTAGCACATTGAAAAATATCCCCAGGCCACTGGTATGGGAAGAAGAATCATCATTTTGGTCTGTCAGCAGGTGATATAGTCTATCAAAATAGGCCATATACTTACATATCTGTATAGCAGTTTAAAAAAAATACATCAAAAACATATAACTRAAGTCATTAATGTCAAGGAATATTTTGTTTATTACCGACAACAGCATTAAGATGGAAAATAGAAGTGGACAAAAAGCATCCTTTACCTGTGGCAGCTAATAAACGCAATGGTGCAACCAACTTTGTTGAACTGACTATGAAATCCCATGAGCAGAAAAGTAAGCAGCAAGCTTTTGGGGTAGGAAAGAAGCTGGTTATTAAAAGAAAGCATTATCACTTTATTATTGCTTCTGGAAAGAAGAGAAGTCATTCTTCTTTCCAAACACAATCTCTATAAATAATGAAGGATGTTCTGTAATGGGGATAATAAACTGTCAGTTGTATTTTTACGGCAGCAAGACACATACCAGGATTGGCCTTGTGGAAATATAACTATGTAGAACAGCAGTAAATATTGTTCCGCATGTTTTCCTGATCTATTATTCTTATTTTTAATTGATACAAACAACTACACAGCGCAGAGCGGGAGGGGAGCTGTGGTGTTCAGCACAGGTTTGTGAGCTCCCCGTGCTTTCCGAGCGTTTGTTTGCAGGCTTTTCGCAGCCCCCGGGGAGGCGTCCCAGGCCTTCTGCAGAAGTGCGCCAGGGACCGGTGCTTTCCATTTCCTGGAAGGACGATTTTTGTCTTCCTGCCCATACAAGTGCTGCCCTGCAGCATTTTTTCCGTTACTATTGTGGTTTTTAAAGGCGTACCACGTGAAGGCGCCTGTTCCCCGACACGCTCTCTTACAACAAAGAGGATGCTTTCAGAACGGAGGGACCAAATCCTGCAATATTTTTCTAAGTAAACGCTAAGTCATGATGTGGACTTCCTGCGCCAGCTAGTTCCTCGCTGTGTTGTAGTTCACACCTCTCCTGAAGACTCAGTGGCAAATAACCRTAATCCAAACACAGTAACTGTCAATTCCATTGACTGCAGAAAGATCAGTCCCTAAAACAGCATTAAGTGGGATTTGGGGATTGTCTATATAGCTTGTGTATATACTAAATAGTATACACACCATTTTTACCCTCTCTGTCTTCAAATACAATTTTTACAAATAAAGGACCCTAGGACCCCCTAAGGACCCTAAAGGAGACTGACGCTTCATCAGAACAAACAATTTGTGAACACCTTAGGGACTACCTATTAAGAAATTGGCTCACAGTCTAAAATAGACAAAACATCCAAAGGGACAGGAGATGACACAAAGAGAATAAATGCATCTTGGATCATAACACAGGGTAGAGGTGGAAGATGGTTCTCTGAATTCCTACCTGGTAACCTTCAAAAGGCTTCATGGCACTGATAAAAGATAGAATTACTTCAAAGATAAAGAAAAATGCTATCTCTGCATCACTAATCAAAGAAATTGGTCTAATTCTAAATAATTAGTAACCAAGTCTAAATAAAGACTACTATAAAACTGAGAACTTGCTTATTACTAAAATTAATGGAGGCTTTTACCTGTCATAACTCTGGGATAATTTAAAGTGGACTGTTTAGTATGTATTTCAGACAACAGTCAGCAAAAGCACTAATATTAAATAATTTATATTATCATGCATATTTAATACACATGGAAAACATTGTATCTCCTTTCACAACTGCAGCAAAAAAAAAAAAAATCCTGAGGAATCAGTCACTATATTTTTTTCTGCATCTCTTTCCGCTCTCTTTCACTACTCTGCCCTGAACCAGTCACTGAYGCTGCATCCTGACTCTAGTAAGTCCACTTGCTTTCATCCTAAAGACTGTCAGCTCTATCCTTCATACTGGAGTTTTGCAGTAAGCAACATGAAGAACTGATAATCAGACTAGGCTGTTGGGATAAAGTTATATTAAGCACAGAGAAAGGAGAGAAGTGCAGTCTTTCTGATCCATCTAACTTGTTAAATTTGAGCATTGCAGCGGTGCTACAACATGATCCTGAGCTCATGATCTAGGTTTTCCTGTACAAATAACTTGAACCAAAACACCGGGAGCTCCCATTAAGATGAAAATCTTTCAAATACACTCAATCTTTTCCTTTTGCTTTGCATCAACAGATCTGCCTAGCCAGAGGCTGGGATTAAAACGAGGGGCAGCCTGCATATAGCAGAGAGACAAACTCTCATTTTAATTTCTGCTGAAATGTATTGTTTTCAAGTAATGAGAGAGAAGGGTGCCTCTTAACAAAGCAAACATCTTTAATGATGTTTAGCTTGTCTCTCCACCCATCCAGCTTTTCCCTACCAGATGCCCAGCTCTGATTTCTCATGCTTGCCTATGTTTCGTTCAGACCCTTAATGTTAAGGGGAATATATTTTGTTCCATCACTGCTGTATTAATTGGCGGGTTATAGTGACATCTCATTATGTTGATGGACTGGCAGGTGGATCAYGCTGCACTCAGGGGGCTACTGCAGTTTGGCAGCTGAAATGTCCAGCTTTGTGAAGAGAAGGAAACCAGGTTTCTGAGAGCTATTAAGAACTAAATTTAGCAAAAATGAGGTCGTGAGAAAGCAGGCTCTGAGGGAGACTTTTTTCTTTTTAACAGTAAGTTCTATCAAGTCAGCAATGCCACAAGGAACAGTGATGCATGAGCAATGCCTGGAGCCTGCTGATAGACCAAACTAGAAGTCACTTCTTACTTACCTACTGCTAACAGTGAGAAGGCAATATAGTGGTAGCCTAGAAAGGACATTATATGTTCAATTATTAAGGACATCTATTAATTTGCTTCTAGAGATAGGTGTTCATATCTGCCCAGTAGTATTTATATTCTTTATTAAAATCCTGATCTGCTTCAGATAACTACTTTTCTAGGTTATCTTTCATTTCTGATATTAGCCAAGTTTTACTGCTAGTAATATTTTAAACTACATCACAAATACACCACTAATTCTGAACTGTAACACAAGTCTACATAGTAAAAATCCTATATCTATACACATTACATGAAAAAAAAAAAAGATAGCAGTGGGATGAATTTTAAGGTTGCGAAATCAGGTGCTTAAATGTTAGGAAATGTCAAAATTATGGCTGCCTGAGCGGTATTCCTTCCTATTCCTTATATGAATCATTAAACAGTTTGCGATTKCTTGATCATTCAAAGTAAGCGACGCAACACTCATTTTGTTAGCAGAGATTCAGTATGTCTGTTTATCAACATTATTCAATGAGACACCTTGTACATCTTTGTATACATCATTCAAATCATCAGYCAAGGACAAAATAATTAATTTCTTCATGGTTTTTCCTGAAGTAATATCTTTCCACCACTCTAAAACTTCCTACATATTGAAAAAAAATCAATCTTCAGAACACTTCTGCAGGGTGAGATGAGGTGTAATTCTTCTCCACATAATACACACTAGTCTGGCTAACCAGAACCATTCCTGAAACTTATTTTGTCCTGTGAAGTAAATGTGGCTTTGTTCTGAGGGGGAAGAGGGATAGCTAATATATCACGTAGCTATATAATTAATGTCAGGGGAAGGAACTAGATTTGCATAGGCAATAGACTTAACACTGGCATATCCTAACTTTTAAGAATATGATTTAATAAGACTAGCATTCTTTTGGAAGCAATTTCCTCCTGCTGCCCCCCCCCTTTTTTAATTAAAAATCTCAGAACTGTATCTTGTAGGGTTATATTTACTCTCTACATGAGTCATCCTCATGGGATGGGATCTTGAGATCTATAGCACATCCCTCTAATCACTTGAAAGCCAAGTGATTAAAAAGATATGGAAGCATTCAACTGCTGGCAGCATTTGTCTTTCAAACTATTCACAAGCTATGCAAACCTGCCCCTAAAGAGGGTGGAGATGCTTGCATTATCAGAAGTTTTAACCATTTGCAAATAAAAACACCGAGGCTTAAGATTCATGTTTTTCTCTACAAAGATTATACAGGTGCACGGCTAGCCATTTCTGTCTAGATCTGCTCAGGAATTCAGAGCTCTTTTTTTTTTTTTCCTCTCAAGCTCATTCTATGTCTGTTTTTGTGTGTGTGTTTCTATGTGTGTTAGCATACATGCACATATGCACAAAAATTATTGAGGTTTTGCATGGAGAAAACCTTTGGAAAATAAAAATGTCCTTCTGAAAGTGGGAGAAGCCTGGGGCCTGGGATCATGGGTGACCAGCTCTGTGGCAGTAGGGGAAATGGACTGCCAAAGTGAGCTGAAACTGATRTACTAACAGGATCTTAAGGGACCAGGAATTCCTAGTGGAAAAAAATAATCAGTKGAAAATCTTTGAATATTTTTAATATTAATTTTTTTTCCTATCTTCCTAAACTTCTCCTTTTGCCTTTCTCCTGATCCTGCCATTGCTTAGTCTCTTAGATCTACATCATGACTTCTATCTTCAGCTAATTATGGCTGTTATCTCAAAACAGGGCAAATAATTTCACCTAAAATTAAAACAAACAAACAAACAGTCATATTGACAAACAACCTAAGGCAGATGATCAGCCTCTGAAACAGACAGTCACAACTGGCCTCTGGCAGAGACAGTGGGCCAAATGATCTTTAGTTTCATTCAGCAGGGCTGTGTAATGAAATTTCAGCTTACCTATTTTAAGTATGGCAAAACTGATGGAAATCAGGATCTTAGACTGCACTGTGATACCTTGAGCACGCATTGAAATACAGAGCTTTTGTAATACAGCCAAATAAACCAGTCATTCCAAACAGTCATATGTGGAATGACTTCACACACTGGTGAAGCCCACCTCCTCTGACATCAGCTTTCCAGGATAAACCAGTACCTTTCTGCTTAGTTATTACTGATACGAGCTATCACTACCATATTGACAGCTAGCAAGTGATCTCAAGTCTTCTCTGTCATGTCTATTCTGAARTTCTTCTTTCTGTCTAAACTTAATAGCATAGTTCATCAGACAAAACTAAGGAGCAAGAATCGATAAGAGAAGTCTGTGTGGAAGCTTATAAAAGAAGTGAAAATCACACTGGTGTTCTGTAGAATGGATAACACCCAAGCTTAAAAGTTATGGGATGTCAGGAATCCTCTTAGRGCTTGCATGTTAGAAAGACCTATGTTCATGTTTAACTTGATACATCCTGAGTACTCGCAGTTGCTTAAAACAGAATGTCCGTAAACCCTCAGTAGAATGAAAAGCGCAGGCCTGTGGATCTGCAAAAAAATAGTACAGAAAGCCTATGGCTGCTAGGTGTCTGATGCCTGCTTCTAAAAAGCCTATTTAAATTTCAAATTTAAATGGTGTTGTTCATGATGATGGTATTTCTACTGTGTTTTCACTGGGAAAAAAAGCACTCATGGAGTAGCAGTTTGTGYAGAAATAAATAAAATGACATTTTCATGGAAATACCCAATTTCCTAGCTGCAGGAGGTGTTAGGATGTGCAAACAATCTAATCTGATGGACATTATATAGTTTGAAAAAATCACAGCCCTAGGAGTCTGAAGAAGGAGCTTCCTGGAGAGTGAAAAAAAAGTTTCCAGGTCAGAGAAGGGAAGCRTGAGATTGCTTTTTTTGCTTATTTCTTTATTAAACAAGTGAATAGGGAAAATCAGCAGTTAAAGACCCAGATTCAAAATGAATTTCAAAGCTCTGTGTGCCCATACAGTAATCTCAGTAGGTCTTGTATAACTCTATAAAATAGCTAGGTAGATCTGTTAGTGATAAATACTAGAGGAAACCCAGTCTGCATGAAACCAAAGAGTCCTAGAAATATRACGTTAGAGTGAAAGCCCATTAGTGCTCATTTTCAGCAATGCATGAGAGTTTCAAGGATAATATTTAGGTAAGCGTGTTGCTCATTAGGGGGTGCAGTTGTAAGAGTGTCCCACAATGTGAAATGTACAGCAGTAGGCAGCACTAAACATCTATAGCACACAAGCTCTTTGGTAATTCCACAASTGCCCTGGTGCTCCACAAGCTGTGCAGGAGCCAGCAGCACCCAGGCAGCAGGGATGGCCACCAACGCCTGGGGCTGTACAAGCCAGGACGCAGCCAGGCCATCTAGGGAAGGGAGCATCCCCGGTACACAGGACTCATTAAATCACATCTAGATATCACATCTGGTCTTGGACTCCCCACTCCAGGGAAGATGTTGATAAACTGGAGTGAGTTTCGCAGGGGCCACCACGCTGGTCATGGCTAGAGCCATGGACCCATAAGGAGAGGTCGAGGGGCTGGGGCTGGGTCAGTCAGGAGGAGAGATGGCTGGGGCATTGCTTGCCCAGTGCCATGGGGAGGGGTCAGGACAGCAGAGCTAGGAGGACAACAGACAGAAGCTGAAATGAGAGAACTTCAGATGGGATGTATGGACAAGCCTTTTYCCCTTGAGGACAAGCCAGCACTGAAGCCCCAAGAGATTGTGCCGGCTCCATCCTTGGAGGTGTTCAGACCAGACTGGACAGAGCCCTGAGCAGCCAGGTCTGGCTGTGCAGCTGAGCCAGCTTGAACAGGGGCTGCACCAGCAACCTCCTGAGCTCCCTTCCAGACTGTGATCCTATGAATACCAGTAACCCAGGGTCACCAACTGTATTGGAGGGATGTCAGCTAAAACTTTTAAAAACTAAAAAACCCTGCTAAGGACACTTTACTAATTTAAAATCTTGATATACTACACTGAAAAGCTAATAAAGCATGTCTACACATATAGAAGTAAAAAGACAATTTAAAAAATTTTAAATACAAGGACACTTTAAGGTACATTCAACTACTTTTGAAGTTGCAGGAGCATGTGCTATTTACTTCAACAAGAGAAGTTGGATAACTCTCAAATTGGTATAATGAAACCTTTCAAACCAAGAAGYAATCTTAGGCCTCAGGGGGAGAAAATAAACAAAGATGGCCAAATAACTTCTCAGATTCCATTTCACATTGCTAGTCTTTACATTGGGCATTTACTCAAACAGGCTTTGTGATAATGCAACTATTTTACTACAGAGCTGAAGTTTTGTTCTTTCTGTAAAATCAAAGAAAAAATAAAGAATGTTTTGCTGTAATTACTGGAATATAGTTGCACACACATACATTGATATCTATACTTTTCTACAAAAGAAATAACAGCTCAGGAAAAGTAAACTGAACRGAGAATGAAGAAGTGAAGAACTACAGCTGTAAAGAAGAAGACAGTCTAAAAAGAGCAATGATGACTTAGAGATATTATACAAACAGCAGTTTTTAAAAAATCTTGTAATATGCATATTTAATTAACATCACGTTAATGTTAATATTAATTAATATATACTTCAACTGTGAAAAAYTAAGACATCTATCTCACTTGCCTAAACAATATTGAGAACTCATTTTTACCCATGAAAGAAGTACAGGTTTAGTTGTGAAACAACACAAACTTTGAAAGTCACCAAGAATAAGATTTCAAATAGTCAATATTGAATAATTCATTTATTCCTACCACCTAGTATATATTTTACATAATTTTAAATAGCATCTAAAATAAAAGGTTTCCTCTCACTTGATTAAGATACTTTTATGGTCCAAGTCACTATGAAGTCTAAATATTCCTGAATAACAGTAGTCAAAAGTGTTTTTCATTCTAAATGCCTATAGCACAAATCATGATCAGGGAAACTTATCTTTGAAAGATTGCTTTAAAGCTTTATATTACATAAGAGTATACTGAAGTTGAGCCTTCATATACTAAAAAGTGTCACCACAAGTTCAGTTTTCAGCTCTTTTAGAGCTAATTCCAGCATTAGTTCTTTATTCTCTGAGTTCCATACAGAACTTTCATTATTTTGTCTGGGATTTATGTAAAGATAATGAACATATACTACTACATATACTACTTTTTTTTAATATCGTCATAATATTAGCAGTCTTCACATTTTCTGAAATTTCCTTTGTATCTGATTATTATCAAAAAGTAGATTCAGCAGGCCAGAAGATATCTCCTAAATCAGCTCTTTAGAACTTTTGCTGTAAGATAGGACAGCCAGACGATAAATAAATAAATATATAAATAAAGATAGACAGACAGACAGACACTCATTGCATGGTTACAACTCTTGGACACTAATCAATCAGAAAGTACCTCCTTTTCACATACATGGGAGGCTGGGGTGACTAGCTCAGGATTAAGCAACCATTTGTTTGACACTTAATAAGTGAGGTGAATCTCATCCTCCATGTATAAGAATTATGATTTTAAACTTTTGCTACTCACTAAATTTGCTGAACTGAGAGGAGACATATCTATAAAACACAATAACTTTTTCTTTGGCCTTGAAGTAGGGACATTCATTCTGTTGAAGTTTCATTCCTACAGTCTGAGCAGCTGCTTCCCAGAGAGRAAGAAGAAAACCCAGAAAGGAAAACTTGAGATCAGGCTGAAGGACATCATACCATGTCAGCTAAGGCTTTGTCTTGAAATGTGCTACAGCGGAGGACGGAAATTTCACAAAAAATMCGGAAAATATGCCCCACTGCTGCATGGTTCTCCTAGTGGAATTTTTCCTAACATCCAATCTGAACCCAACAAGCTGTAATCTGTGGTTCTTAACCCTTACTGTATCATCTACTGCTACCAAAAAGAGCTTGGCTCCATTGTCTTTGCAGCTCCCTATCACATAAATTGTAGAATGCTATTGGCTTACCATTTGMTTTCCTTCCACCAGACTAAGCAAGCCCACTCCCTAACTTCTCCTTGTGGATCATGTGCCTCTAACCATCAGCCTTCCAGTGGAGCATCTCCAGTTTTTTTCATATCCGTCTTGCACTCAGAAGCCCAAAACAGGACACTGTTCCAAGTGTTGCCTTCTCTGCCCTGAGCAGAAAGGGATAATAACTTTTTGTTATCTGCTGGCCATGTTTTTCCAAACACAGCCCAGGATGAGGTTTGCTTTATCACCCGTGACTCAAATTCGAGCACCCATTCCCTGTCAAGGTTCTTTCCACAAAAGCTGCTCTTCATTCAGTTCCCAGGCAGTACCAATGAATGGCACTTCTCTTTGATGAACTTCATGAAGTTCCTGTTGGCCCAGTCCTCTCTCTGAACTAAATCTCAGCACTTTGACTGCTCCATCTAAATTAGTCTTAATTTGTCATACTCTCATTCTTCCTCTGCAGTTGAAATTATGGAGTCTGCTTTCATCCTTTCAAAGTGTACAAGGAATGCCTTGTTCTAAGGCAGAGTTTGGAAATTATTTTTAATGATCCTGCTTACTGGGTTTATCTGATACAGACATAGCTTTAAGGAAAAAAAAAAAAAAGAACTAGAAATCTAGAGGGACCACAATACAGTAAAAAAAAGAGCCTTTAAGCAAAAAAACTTTTTTAAAATGCTATTTGTAGGTAATCATGGTTTGATCAGTTAATATCAGAGTTTAAAATTATTAATACAATTCCATAAGCATTTTTGTGTGCAGATGTAAAAGCATAAACATAGAGTATGTTACAGAAGCACTGAGAAACAGAATCCTGTTTCATACTTTGTTAGTGAAAACTATACTCTGTATCTACTACATGTGTTGCTCAAGGGACAGCTGAATTTCCTGTACTAGCCCTTCCTATGTTATTCTCCAGACCTTGATAACTTTTCAAGAGAAAACCGTCTTCAAAATCATTCAGTTTTGAAATTCATTATTTTTTCCATTCCTTCAGATACACTAACTGGAGTCACCATAAACTCCAAAATTCACTACAAGAATGGAATATCTTTCCTGTAAAYGTTTATGTACTTGAAATGTTGATAAATGAGAGCAATACAAATGAACTCGGTCTGACCTGAACTCATCACATTCTAACAGTAATCAGCATATCTTTATAGGAATAAGCATTGGTATGATGAAGAAAAATAGCTTTAGTTCTTTTCCACTTTCAAGGTTCCCATTCAGTAACATCTACCAGTATGAGCTGAACATTAAGCATATGTTTCAATCCCTCTGTAGTCATCAAAGTATTTAAGAATGCGCTTTTTTTAAGTGCAGCTTAAATCAGACTGACAGCAGTTCGACTTAAGCATATGCTTAACTGCTTTGCTGAAATGGGATGGGGTGGGATTACTAATGTGTTTAAGATTGGAAATGGGATGAAAGTGGAGCAGAGTCAACATGACACATAGAGTTACACAGAGTTTTGGATCTACCTTGTTCTTCCATTTTMTCGCCACCATAGGCACTTAGGTTCCAGCTCAGCACAGCATCTAGGCAAATGCTTTGACATAACACAGATGTAGGAGGTACACAGGTTACAGTCCTTTTTTTAATCACTTGAAAATCAATCTAAAGGTGAACACAGATATTAGCTGGTTTCTAGAGCTGCCAACAAGGTAACACAGCAGCTTTTCCATACCAGTCCTGGACAAACCCAGACAAACTCTCAGCTCACACAACATGACAGCATACAAAATGTTTCTAAGGACCAAGACAATTTCTATAAGCAGTAGACATGTGGAATAACAGCAGTGTTGTGTCCTTAATAGCAACAGGAAGAAGAGTTATTTCCAAGGCTGTAAGAACTTCCATGAAAGAGAGCTTTTGTGGAGAAGGTGTACTCTTTTGAAAAATACAGGGTACAACTACCTTTCATGTTCTCTGTACATTGGGTCAAAATTGGCATTTGCATTTCATAGAAAATTATATTACTGTGGCTTATAAGTACAGCTTTTTGCTCCAAATCAGGATGTAAATTGGATAGTTCAGAATGTCCTTCAGAAAGTCAACTGACAAAATTATCATTTTGAAGAATACTGACTTCTTTCCTTCTTGTCCCAGATTGCACAGCCCTGGARCGCTTTGCTAACAGTGTCTCTCTGAAACAAAGACCTCACAACAACTTATGCCTGACCCAGACACAATCTATATTTTGAAAGGTGGTCAGAGAACCACAGTGACAAATTCTTGTCCTCCAGCAGCTCAACAGATCAAACTGGTGGGTTTCTTTGGATCCTTTCTCATGCTTTGGAGGAAAGTCCAAAGCATACCAAAGCATACCCGATATTTCTATGCAACATCTTGYTTTTTGAAAAATGAACATATTTTATAAAAAAGGAAATTGTAGTAAGGCTTCCAGTAAGGTCTAATCCTCAGGAGAAAACCTTTGCTATTCAGCTTAACAGTGGCAGCTGTCCAAGAGAAGAATAAGATGTACATGTTTGCAACAGGTTGAGCTACTGTCATTTAGGTATAACAGTAATTCAAGGAATAAAATACTGACAACATGCAGCTCTGAATTACATCATCTTTAACCTAAGATAAAAGTGATTGTAGTGAGTAAGGGAGAGATCGGTTCCATTTCTCATTCCTGCAGGGAAAGTCACCATGGCCCTATCTGTCATCCCAAGCACTTAACTCCTCTGCCTTCTCCAGAGGGAATTATGGCTACAGTCCAGCTGCATGTACCAGCACCATAAATTCTGACAAGGTCATGTACATCAGTAAATACTGATTCTCAGAAGGTGGATAGACAAAGTGAGTGTCTGAACTTACTTATCCTGAAAGGCTTTCTGTACAATAAACAAATTAAGATAAAACATCCTTGTAGAAGAGAATGAAATAGTAGGAGCACCAGCTAACAAGGTGATTGGAATGGGTAATAGACATTTGTTAATATAATTTTAGCCTCCTGCTTTTGCTCCTCTGTATAGAACKTACTCTGGTACATCACACCATTTGTTTAGCAACCCTGGCAAGACTACTTCTCACCAGAAGATATACTTCGAATGGTACTGATATTTTAAATCTAACTTTCAGCATACATCCTGCAGGGATTAATTTGAGAATACTGCAGAAAGATCATCAATGGCCTTTGCTCCCAAGCTTGAAACATACACCTATATCAACTGGTGCTAGCTAGTGGTTAAATATACTGCAAGGTCTGTGTGGCTTTCAGGGTTGATAAAAGTTTATAGAGCCAGAGGTTACAAGCAAATGCATTACTACTATTGGATGGTAGTAAATCAGATATGGAAACATTTGCTTTTTGTTGGTTCCTGCAGAATTAACCAGGAATATTGACTTCAGTGATAGTAAAACAGTCTCCTACTCTGGATACGCTGKTATCTGTTTCAGCAATGACGTTAACGACCGACTGGGCACCTGCCCCTGAGGTAACCCTGCCAAAGGACGTAGCCACAGCTGAGCAGCGGGGGAGAAGAGCCTGAAAGGTTATTGCCATAATTACCGCAGAAATGAGCTCATGAGCATTGGTGTTCACATGGAGATTATTCAGTTAGGCAGGAAGATTGTGATAGTACGGCTTAGGAAAGGGATGTGAAGGAGCTGGGGGACGTACGGCAAATTCAGTCAACTGAAAATGAAGTGAAATAAACCCACTGAGCCCAGCATGGCTTTATAAGCTAGAGACACATTTGAAATCAGTGACCTGATTTCAAACCAGGTTAGTCAGAAATCAGCTCTGTATCACTGTCTCAGGTACGCCTGCCCTTTCCAGTTACCTCAACTCAGGCCCTGGCAGGCATGTGGCCACTTGACAGCAACTGCAGCAACTGCCTGGAGATGCTCAGCAGCACTGCCACCAGCCACAGCGAGCAGCACCCCAGAACATCTGCCCTCTTCAGCAGCTCTGTCTAACATTGTTTCCTCCACTCGACGTGAATTACTCAACATAGAGGAGAGCACACCATTCCCTGTTCCRCTCACAAGCTGTGAATCACCTTTCAGGACTTTTTTTCTGTTGGCTGTGACTGACAACAGTGTGAAGATCAGTCAACCTTTTAATCTTATGCAGCCATGATTATCAACAGAGAAAAAGAGGAATTGCCTGGCCGTGCGAGACACAGACCAACGAAAGGTTCTCTCAGAGAAAGCAGCCATACACGAGAAAGCAGCCATACACTAAGTCAAGCTTCCGGCCTGTTCAAGTCTATGACGTCTCCTCGGGAAAATCACATATCTTAATGATAGCCTCCTGAAGGGATTTTCATGAGCTTTTATGACTAGCACCCACCTTTCCCATTAAGAACATTCATTCCTCTACCATAAAAAGAATGGGGGAAAAAAGGCAGGAGAAAGAGACCGCTAATACTTTTTAAATTACAAACCTGAATGTAATTCTTTTTTCTTAAACCTTTCAATATCTTTTTGTTGTCTGGAAGATTGTTATTTATATTTAAGCAGATTATGAGACAAACCGATCTTTAGGTAGATTATGAGAAAAAAAAAAGTATTTTCTTGGATGCTTCTGAAGGAAGAACAACTTTCCCAAAAACTGGGACATCTTACTAGTAGTCAGCAACCACCTGAACACTTTCAACAATAGGAATATTTTCGCAGAGGCACTTATACAGTTCTGACAGAATATGAGCAGAGATAATTTTGATTTAAGAGTCAAAAAAATATTCATTTYTCCCCTATGTATGCATGGGGAATACTAATAGTACTGACTTTCCAGCTCTGTTCACGCTGAAATTAGGCATATCATCTCAGAACATGCAATTTCAGCTAGTGCCATTCCACAGCCATAGACTGCTGTGTAGATAAAATCCTTGCAGGTGTACCCAAAGCTCTGCATGGTCTCCACCAAAATGTCTGTCATCTATGTCTTCAGTGCTCTTGATATATGCAGTTTCTGAACTACAACATTTTGAGTATGTTTTCATGTGTTTGCTCCACCTTATCTAACACAGTACAAACATATCACTGTCAAGACTGAAGAGGAAAAGTGTTTTGGACAGACCTGTACAGGTCTACTTTACAAAACTTCTTTACAAAACTAAGCTAACTTTCTAGCAATTGGTAAGAATGAGCATTAATGACAGAAGAACATTTCAGACATTTCATTGAGATGCTCTGAGTTACTTGCTTCTTTCTCAGCCTTGTGAAAGCTCTTATGTGAGCTAAACTGAAAATGGTTTTGAAGTAAACAAAATTGATGGAATGTAGCTTTGCTRTTTCTTTTTTTATATTGATTTGGTTTAAGTATTCATTAAAAGCACCTTGACAATTTAGATGGTCATTTGTTGTACAATAAACCTAAACAAACCCAGCAAAAGTAGATTCCAAAAATTTCTACTCTAAAAAGGAAAATGGAGCTGATAATCTCAAAAGTAAATGTGACTGACTACACAATTTTCACTTCAGCAGTAAAGAAACATGGATAGTAAAGAATAACTATTTGATCCACAGAGGTYGTCAGAGGTGCATGAATAACCAGAAACGTGGATATGTACATATTTGGAAATATGGAAATTGTAGTAGTAAAAAAGTCTTAAAACTAACTCATATGTTCCCTCATTAAATCTGAATCAACCCTATATCCCCCATACCATTCGCATAGATTTAAGGGAGATAATCAGGTCATGCAGCTATTGACATTATTGATATGATATTTACCATGGTAAAGTGAGATTTGAAGTAAGGAACTCTAAAAGAAAAATAMCATAAAAATAGCTAAATGATAGACAATATAATTTATGCACTCTGTACTGGAGCTTATCTGTTTTTTCAGACATTGCTGAGAAAGCAAACCGTTCCTATCAAATAAAAGCAGTATGAGAGGCATAAGAAAGATCCTTATTTCTTTTTTAAAGCTGGTCTTGAGACTGAACTGTTTAAACTTCATGCCTTTCTAGAGTTCTCCAACCAGGCTAAGAAACATAAAAGCATGAGTAAACGAACAGTACATTCTTTCAGTACAGAAATATCACAGAATTACTTGAAGCCTCTTCCCAGCCCCTACAAAAATCTACAAAGCTGAACCATCACTGACAGTGACAATCTTCTCATCTTTCACAACAAAGAGGAAAAAAATCCATACGGCTCCTGCATATGTGAGCACCAGTTTCTCTCTCACCTACAGATTACTTTTGAAGAGTATCTTGTAGTGTTCCTTAGAGAATAAGATTAGTTAACATTTGTTTTCCACTGAGCACATCTGGATAAATTGAGTGTTTAGCGTATTTGAAAACTATAGTTTCATTAGCATAATATAAACTTGATACAGAATACAAACAGGACTAGCAGTACTTTTTGACTTATACAATGTTTTGAAAGATTTAGCATAGTGACACTTCAGCATACTTTTTGTAAAAATATCAACCTTTCAATTTTTTTTTTTTTTGTTTTTTGTTTTTTGTTTTTTACATAGGACTAGAGATCAGCACTAATCATACCAGATCCATGGCCAAAATGGAATTAAATATAAAATATGTTTGACTTTTAAAACACAATAATGTTTGCATTGCCCCAGAATAGTATAACCACATGCCAGGACTACATAGATGATGAAAACAGATTCATATATGGTGTTATCTCAGCACCTAGAAGACAGGAGAAGCACAGAAGCTTTTGCTGCAGCCAAAGCACTGCTACTTCCTCTCTGCTACTTCTCACCTCTGAAATTTTAATAATAGTATACATTCATGAAAGATATCTACCCAATCTTACAGCACCATCAGTCAAGCTGATGTACTAGGCAATTGAGGATAGATTGTCATGTGTGATCTCAGGTGAATTTTGCACTCTATGTAGGTTGCATCTCTCTCAAAATTCACCCATAGTATGATTTCAGTGGGGTATGTGTCCCTTTTACTTCTTCAAAACTCCATATGCTCAGATCAGCTGTTGCTATAAATGTTGGCCCACAGAGAAAGTTTCCAATGCAAATACTTACAAAATTGCCATTCCTATCAGTTACAAAGCCTATTTGATAAATGCACAACTATGAAAATAACAGCTAAAGAAAAAAAGGAAAAAAATGAATACAAATAGGTAAGAGAGACTCTGGTTCTCCCACTGATTTGACTGAAGTTCCTCAAATGTCTGTCATGAAACTCAGGTAGCAGGAMAACAATCTGTTCCTTCTCAGAGTGAACCTTTACAGATCTTAAGATTTCCAGTTTAGGCCTATATATAGTGAGGCAAAAATTTATCTTCTGTACAGCAATGGTGTCATGAGAAAGTAGATGCCCCAAAAGTACAAGCTTGTATGATGGTTAGCTGACTAACAACTAAGCAACATTGCAGATAACCCTTTTCTGTTGTCCAGCAGTTGATGTGGGAAATATTGTGCCAAAAAAATTTCTAAAAAGTCTGACTAGAAGAAAATATTTATACTACTCATGTCTAAATATTTTTGCTAAACCACTAAACAGTTGATGCAGACGTGTATCAGCAGTAATATGAGATGCTCCAAATATGAAAAAAAAAATATGCAAAACACCACAGAACTCAGCACATGCAGCTAGGAGGCGAGAGGGAAGACAGTTTAGACCAGTAACTAGGTATTCTGAAGATATCCTTCCATAAGAAGCAGATTCAGGTCAACTTTTTCACAGTCATACTCTCATCTGTGTACCTAGACTGCTGAACTTTGAGCCTTCAAGTCAAACTGACTATTAAGTCTTTGAAGACATGGCTTAGCAGCAGGCCAAACAAGAAAGGCCTTTCTTAGGATCTATGAACAGTAGTCAAAAAAARCTCCTTTTCCTGGAAAGTTTACTCAAGCTTATCCAGGGACTGTTAACCTGGTCCATAGCCTAAGAGATTAATCTAATGTTGTCTCTTACAAAGCCTTTATCCAAACAAAGCCACCATGAGTTTTCTAATATAAGTCTTTCGGGAAAAGYGTGGAGTACATACTGCTTCTGCTAGTAGCATATTTATATTTAATTCTATTTTCCTGTAATCATTGCCAGATATAATGATTGGAGAGTGGCTCCATACTTCCCAGCCAGGCTGCTCTCCTGGGATCAACTCCAATGTCTATTGAAATTACTCAGAGCAGTTCTCTTGCATTCAGTAGAACTTGAATCAGACTCTTGGACTGAGGCCACCTGAAAATTGCCATAAGGGAATTTGTTCTCCACTTTGAAGGAATAGAAAAGTTCCAGGACTGTTCTTGAACTCTGTTCTTTGCCACTACAGCCAACATCGGYACTTTGGAAGCTCCACCATTCATCACATACTTCCTTCAAGCACCTTTCCTGTTAACTGTCTCACATGTATTTTCAAGAAGAAACCCAAAGARTGAGGTAATTTGCCCTCATGGACAAAAAAAGTCTGATGCTATTCAGAGGTTCCTACTGGAAGAGAATTGCCAGCATGTTGAGGGAGGTGATCCTTCCTCTCTAATTAGCACTAGTGAGGACACATCTGGAGTGCTGCATCTAGTTCTGGRCTCTCCAGGATACCAACCTGCAGGAAAAAGTCCAGCACACAGTCTGGCCACAAAGATGATGAAGGGACTGGAGCATCTCTCGTATGGGGAGAGGCTAGGAGAGCTGGGACCGTGCAACCTAGAAAAGAGAAGGCTCAGGGGGATCTGATCAATCTCTATAAATATCTAATGGATTTGACAGAGGCCAGATTCTTATTGATGTCCAGTGACATGATGAGAAGCAATGGGTACAAACTGAAACACAGGAAACTCTGTCTGAACATGAGAAAAAAAAATCTTCACTGTGAGGGCAGTTGAACATTGGAACAGGTTGCCCAGAGAGGCTGTGGAGTCTCTGTCCTTGGCAATATTGAAAACTGATTGGATGTGGTCCTGGGCAACCTTCTGTAGCTGACTCTGCTTGAGCAAAGTGTTGGACTAAATAATCTGCAGAGGCCCCTTCCAACCTCAACTGTTTTGTGATTCTGTGATTCTGTAATGCTCTTTCCAGGGCTCTATCTGAATTCCAAGGAAATTCATCACTTTATTTAACTAAACATTTTTTCAGATCCRTATTAGCACATGCAGTGAACATAAAAGTGAAGACAAAATAGTTTTCAAKAATGCCCCTCCACATATTACATAGAAAAAGAATACTTGAATTCATTGCTATTACTTCACTACTGATCTCCACTTTGCCATTCTTGTCAATAGAAATTTTGCACACAGCAGGCAAGATACACATTTAATAGTAAGTGTAATTAATCACAGCTGTAGAATTCCTTTGAGAGTAATAGTTCTTCTTTCACTGACACTCCTAAAAATAAGAAAARAACTTTCATAGCATGAACACTAATTAAGGGGCTTCATGCAAGAATCCCTCCATGAAATCTGTGGCTTGTGTTATGGAGGAAGGAAGGTTTTAAGGCCTTTCTGGCCTTAAAATGTACAAGCCACCAGAAAATCAAGCTGAAGGTTGCCCCTACAGTCACTGAAATTTTAGCTCATTGATGATTTCTTGGAAAATATCAAAATATTTCTTGACTTTGAGTTGAGAAGCTCTTCCCTGAGATGATATTGAGGTTTAAAAGTTCCAGGGGGAAAAAAAAAGAGCAATTATTTTTCCCTGACTTAAGATATTATGGATAAGTGAAGTTATTCTGGTAAATTTGCATTGCAAAGAAAAAGATAGCTTAAGCACAGTSAGACCGTGGTCCATGCACTTTGTGTTTCTATTGGAGCTATGTTTTTATTCTCTGCATTAGAAGTTTATTTTTATTCATGAATGTACWTTTAAAGTGACACTCTCAACCATTCCGACTTTACCCATTTTGGCTCATACYACAGAGCAATATTAGAGTGGACAAACTAGACACCTTTTGGATGAAACTAAACTAATTTGTTTCAGGAGTGTACCTAATAATTACTTTCAGTCTATGGGACCAGACAAGAGTTAATGTAAAACCTAATGAAGTAGTGTGCAGGGTGGTAAGCTCAGGAAGTGTGGGTTACACGAATGGACAGTAAGGTGGATTGAGAACTGGATGAAAGACAGAGCTCAGAGGGTCGTCATCAGTGATGTGGAGTCTAGTTGGAGGCCTGTGGCTAGTGGTGTCCCCCAGGGCTCAGCACTGGGTCCCATCCTGTTCAACTTCTTCATCAATGACCTGGATGAAGGGACAGAGTGCCTCCTCAGCAAGTTTGCTGAGGATACCTAGCAGGGAGGAGTGGCTGACACATCTGAGGGCTGTGATGCCATTCAGAGAGACCTGGACAGGCTGGAGAGATGGGCAGAGAGGAACCTCCTGAGGTTCAGCAAGGGCAAGTGCAGAGTCCTGCACCTAGGGATAAATAATCCTAGGCACCAGTACAAGCTGAGGGCTGACCTGCTGGAGAGCAGCTCTGCAGAGAAGGACCTGGGAGTGCTGGTGGATGACACACTGACCATGAGCCAGCAATGTGCCCTTGTGGCCAAGAAGGCCAGTGGTGTCCTGGGGTTCATTAGGAAGAGTGTTGCCAGCAGGCAGAGGGAGGTGATCCTGCCCCTCTACTCAGTCCTGGGGAGGCCTCRTCTSGAGTCCTGTGTCCAGTCCTGGGCTGCCCAGGACAAGAGAGACATGGAGCTACTGGAGAGAGTCCAGCRTAGGGCTACGAAGATGATCAGAGGGCTGGAGCACCTGCCCCATGAGGAACGGYTGCGAGAGCTGGGCCTCTTCAGCCTGGGGAAGAGAAGACTGAGGGGGGATCTTATCAATGTGTACAAGTACCTGAARGGAGGGTGTCAAGGGGACGGGGACAAMCTCTTTTCAGWTGTCCCMYGTGACAGGACAAGAGGCAATGGGCAGAAAYTGAAGCACAGGAAGTTCCGCCTGASCGTGAGGGGKAATTTCTTCCCTGTGAGAGTGATGGAGCCCTGGCACAGGTTGCCCAGAGAGGTTGTGGAGTCTTCTTCTCTGGAGATCTTCAAGGCCTGCCTGGAYRCAACCCTGTCTACCATGCTCTAGGGGACCCTGCTTGAGCAGGGAGGCTGGACTAGATGATCTCYRGAGGTCCCTTCCAMCCTTACTGATTCTATGATTCTATGATTTGACTCCACAGATCCACTCCTATGGCATTGTACTTTTAGGTGGGTAGGAAGAGTCATTTTTATCACAATTCASCAATAGTCAATCTGTAGATCAGGAATAATATCCACCCAAATCCCAGGAAGATTTATTTTGAACACAAGATGCATGCGCTTCTCATTTGAATTACTCTACTATTGCTGATATATAAGACTGAATTTCCAGAATCTTTCTCATACATCATCTGCGTAAAATGCACTAGCAAGTTACCTAAGTAAGAGCTAGCAAATCAGATATTCTTTTGTTTATTAACTTAATTTAAACTTCTAAAGCACAGATTATAGCCAATTCAGGGGTCTCTTATATTGACTGTGTATATGGTACATGTAGCTGATTTAGTGCATAGTGGTTGACTTACACTTACCTAATAGTGTTGACCTACTTTGACAGCTACAACCCTCAGAGCATATAAGGAATGGCATCTTTCCAAATTCTGATCATCTATRCTTTTTCTTGTCAAAGAGCAGTGACTTCATAAAGTTAAACAACCGTGGTTACATGCGTTAAGTACGAGAGCAAGAGATTACTGCAGAAACTAACAAGCTACCATCAGCTCCTATTAAGAAGTCTGAACTTTCTGGGGTTAAGAATGATTAAGAAGAAGCAGGTGTATAGGCTATCCAGCCAGTAAATAGCATAACAGAAGCTGGTGGAAGCAATCTGTGATTTTTTTATGAGTGTTTGTTTTTGACTGCAATTAAACATTTTTCATAAGTTTATTTACCTGGAATTAACCCAAGCATACCTTGACACTCCAAAGTGAAYGGTAGCAGCTGGGCAGTATTAAATTTTGCAATAATAGGACTTCTTGAATATTCACTTGTAATTTTATAAAACTATGCTTCTAGAATCTTACCAATTTTGAGAGGCTGGCACTGGACAGCGGGGAATAAACATTTTTAAGCTCTTCCTTCCTTCCTCCCCTCCTCCCTCCCTCCTTCTTCCCCTCTTTCCTCTCTCCCTCTTCCGCCATCTCTCTCTCTCTCTCTCTCTCTCTCTTTTCTATAGCACAGAGTCAAATATATGGTTTATAGTATATGAAACACAGGTGTGTTTTCCTTAATATGCTCACTCATATGAATCAGTTACTCATCTGCTAAACCTAATCACTCTCTCAGAGTCTTAATCACAAAACTACAGAACATTTTCAGTGTATCTCTGGAATACAAAGCTTCACATGTGATTGCACCTCCTTTTGTACACTCAGTTCTTGCACCAGAAAATATCCTTTTTCTTCATGAATCATAGGATCATAAAATCATAGAACGGTAAGTTTGGAAGGRACCTCTGGAGATCATCTAGTCCAACCCTCACAGTAGCCCATACAGGGATTGAACCCAYGACCTTGGCATTAGCAGCACCATGCTCTAACCAAATGTCTGAAAGTGCACCCAACTCATCAGATCAAATAACTCCTTCATCCTCCCAAACTAATGTGCACATATTCCAGTACATACAGTATCACAGAGGGTACATTTGAGCATCACAGAATTGTTAACAATATCTCTGTGATGGTGGAAGTGCTGTCACTGTCCTCTAAAGACGACACGCTGAGGCAAGGTCCTAAGTTTTTCTGCAACTATTTCAGCTTTTTCGTCAAGACTTTCAGCCTCAAGATCAACGTTATTTATTTGTCATCCCAGGCTGACTAGGAAAAACAGCAAACCCAAACCTATCAATACATCAGAATAGGAGGAAGTAGGAGAGGAGAACAAACTTTACAGCAAATATTGTGATCTGCTAAAAATCTGATGTCTTCTTATTTCTTGACACAGAAACTCCAGTCCCAACGGCCTACAGTTATTGCAGCTTTCCTAACTTTAGTGACCTGTTATTTTACATATGACCTGCTGATCTCCTTGTTCCCTGGTGACTTCAAACAGACTTTTTAATGTCCTGCTCTGTAATCAGTTTGCCAGGAGCAAGTTGACCCATCGACCCTGACACCTCTGACTTCCCCAAAATGTTCATACAGCTTCCCCCGCTATTGAGGTCTTTTTAAATGACTTTTTAATTTTTCTGTTTGTTTGTTTTAAATCAAGAAACATTTTAATGGAAGGTCATTCCTTCCATCATGTACAAGCAGCTACTTAAAGGTGTCTTTATAACCTTCAAACAGATACACCATCTTTTTATTTTCACATTAGTTTTCTGCTGAGAAGTCTGTGCATACTTCCTCCTCTGTAAATAAAGTAGGAGAAAAATGTCCTTAGGTCTCTGAAGGTGAGGTAAAAATTTAATTACTACCCACTCTGATTAACTTGTTTTGCAAAGCAGTTTTAGCAGATATCCCCTCTGGAAAATTTTCTTAATTGCTTCCTGAAGGCAGAATGCCCGTGACTAGTTCCTGACATTGTTAGGAAAATATTGTACTGTGATTTTTGGTGCTGTGTGCATACTGTATTACTTAGAGAGAAACAAATCTCAACACTCTTATTTGTAATGTCCTGAAGTTTAATAATTAAGAAGGAAAGAGGCAGTCAACTGTCAATTAGCTGCATTTTCATGAGGTTCTTAAGAAATGAAAACTTGCATTCTGGCATATGTGTCAAAAACCTCCCCAATTATGCAAGTCTTTTATCCCCAGAAGATAAGAGATGTTATACTCCAGCAAATTCAGAGTTTTCTTGCAAGTATGAAGATGCATACATGCACACACACAAACACACACACACAAAAACTCTGTAGGGAGGGGAGTGTTAGAGACAAGTATAAAATCTCTACTTCTAAGATATAAAAACATTACTCAGAATGTTGCATGTTGTATGAAGCATATTTAGAAAAAATTCCACCAATAGGAACTGTAAAATGCTGATAGATTTCTGAGCAATGATAGCAAAGGGGGAAGCATTATAACAACATTTGTCTTTCAAGAGTCTCTAGCACCTGGCCCACTTACTGTTTCTGAAAAGTGGCAAAATCWACTCAAGAAAACAGACATCCTCAGGTTACTGTGACCTACTGAGAATCTCATTTCTACAGGCAAGAGTTAAACAGCAAAACTGTATGCTTCACTGATCAGCTTTGCAAGTAAGAATGAACTGCACAGGACTTTCCAGTAATTTTTTTTCTTCATCCTTTAGAAATTATCATTATATTTTTTTCATCCATACAAACAAAAAAAATGAAAGAAAATTCCATAAAAGGAGGTAGAATAAAATGCAAGACAGATCTTTTAATGTCAATGATGGCTCCAATTAGGAAACATTATATTTTTAGACAATACTTAGATAGAAGGACATACTACGGTCCAGTGGTTCATTAAATTGTGAGGAACTAAAACCATGTGTAAAGTCAATGTAGTCTACTCTGTGTGTGTATGCCATGTGCAGTATATGAATATACTGATTATGTTTTACCTTGTACTGCACCTATATGATTTTAAACAAACATTTAAAGCAATGAAGTATTCCAACCTCCCTCATACTCATAAAGTCAAACTRCCTATGAAGATTACAAGATGCAGCTGCACTGAAGAAGAAAACACAGATGTGAGTCCATGCAAATGCACTGTTAAATTTGTTTTAAAGAGGTAAATGGAATGTCAGGGGAAAATAGCTCATCACTCATGCTTTATCAAAAGACTGAGCATATGTACTCTCACTACCTCTCTTCTACTCTGGTCTTTTCCACTTGGTAGGTAAAGCATTTTTATCTTCACCCTGCTTACTTTCATGTTACACCCCCAGCTGTTAGATCAAAATTACAGCAGAAAAGGAGTAGGTGGACTGTGTTAGACATAAAGCAGCCAGAGTGAKCACACAAGGGAAAAAATCATATGCCTTTATAAACTGATGACAATGACAAAGATATATTGGACAGAAAGCTGATTCAGTTGGGCTTAAGTGCCTTACTCATTGACAGAAGAGGCTTTCAACTCCCAGTATTTAGCATTGCACAGGTCTTTTGCAGAAGCAGTCTGTCAGCTGCACTGTACCCAGAAGCTTTTTGTGGACAAGTGCTGAGCTACAACCAGATGTGGTGGAAATATCCCACCCTTGCTCACAAGGAGTTGGGAGGGAACAAGCATTTATAAAATAATTAAATGTTGTATTTTTTTTCCAAAGTGGCCATCAGTAAAAAAAAAGGTCCAAGCTAGATAATCCATGTTGCAAAAAAGATACTAGAAACTTAATATTTTTATGTAGATGCTCAGGAATCACAACTATAATATCTGTACTGTGAGTGACTACACAGTGTTACACCTCTTATAGATGAGGCATTGTAAAATAATCATTCTTCTTGCATTAGCCAAGTTAATATGAGTAATGGAACATAACTGCATAGCATAAATTGTGTACGTATTTTTTTCCGGGGGGGGCGGGACAAATTAAGAGAAATCACCTTTCTACCATATTGTTAATAAATAAAACAGGGAGGTGGTATCAATTGCAACAGATCAAGGATATTTAAGATTCATACTTCTGTAAATTAGCACTCATCATTATTCCTTCCTCTTGCTTTTCGTTTTAGTTCAGAAAGGTTTCTGCAGCAACTGTATCAAATGCCTGGTTTAATCTTCAAAGCTGTAACATTACAGTGAATTCTTGCTGAAAGAGAAACAAGCAAAAGAAAGGGCCAATTTTATTCRTATCCCATTAGATATAATGACAATGAGTGTTGTGCAAAAGAATCTCTGGTAGCAAGGCAGCAAATTATGGACACCAGTATGGCAAGCCTGAACACAACTCAGATCTAGCATTTGTCGGATATATAAAGCAGACCACCTAGGACACCAGCGGTCTAGCAGCATTTCTTGAGCTGAATAAGAGACCTGTCACTTGTCCTCCACAATCTCTTTCAATTGGATAGGGCTCACCTGTCGCTKTTTATTATTTTTAAAACTCAAATGATATGATTGGAGAGAAAACCTCAACAGCTTGAGCAAAGCTTGTATTATTTATATTTCAGCAGTGTGTTCCCATCCAAAACATTTACAGATGTGGAGGATAAACAAGGTGAAAGGAGTTGAGCATTTTTCACTTTTAAACACAAGCTAGACTACAAGAGACAGCTGTTTTTATGGGAATTATGGTCATAAAAGTCAACATCTGAATGCAAATCACATAGTTTCTTGCACRAGTTTTATATGGCAATGATGCAAAGAGCAAAACGATTTGAGTGCATGCATTCTTGTCCTATGCCAYCCCTGTGCAAATAACAACCTACCAAAATTCACAAAATTGCCACCTTGTTCTCTTACGCAGCCCAACTTACAACGTATGAGTGTACTGATATCCCAGAGCTCCACCTTCCAGCGGTAGCTAGGAAAGAGACAAAGCAAGACCCTTTCCACCTCCACCCCCCACCACAGGATTCTGTCTTATTTGTCATCCTACAAAGACCCCCACACTCTGTTTGCCTGTTTTTTTTCAGTAGCTACTATCTGCTTAAAAATAACATTTTATGTTTTTAGGCAGAGTTCGGAAAGTAACAATAAGGAGCAGATCCTTGACTTAATTTCTATGAATAGGTGTCATGAAAGTAAGAAAACAGTCTAAAATATTTACAGGTAAATGCATAATTTACCTGTGGGTGAGTTTTTTTGACTTTTTTAAAATAAATCTTCTAAGAAGTTTTTTTTCTTTTTTTTTAATTAAGATTTCTAATCAAAGCTTATGAGACCGACTGCATTAGCCAAAGCTTCTGATTAATCTACCATTTCCCAAAATATTCCAATTAAATGTGACTTCTTGTGCCAGGACTTCCAAAAAAAGTTTGCAGAAGTAAATGTATCATAAGATATTAGTAACAGCCTAAAACACTGTGTGTGCAATCTTGACCCAGTGTGTTGGAAGCTGAACTAATTAAACGTGAAATCATTCCCATCATTTCATTAGAATGAAATATTAGACACATCTTTCACATGTAATGAGAAAGTAAAGTGAGTTTCATGATTAAAATTTCTAAGAAATGAAAACATCTACAGAATTGGTTTGCTCTCTGTTAAGGACTGTTTATGAYTTGACATTTAGTGAAACAGCCCATTTCTACTATATGCTCTGATTTTAATGTTTAATGACTATTGTGGCAATATATGCTGGCCTTTAGGGAATTCAGGTTTCAATTTCTTCCMAGTTCATATCCAGTGCCAAGCAGTAAAATCCTGTAAAACCAAAAAAATGCTATTTAAGCCCATAAACACTAACAGTCCTTCATAATTTCATTCAGTTGTCCAAATTACACCATTTCCCAGCTCATCAGCTGATGCAAACTAGCTTCACTAGCTTTAAGAAATATTATTTATCTGTTTTGACAGCAATTGATTCCTACACTTCTGGCAGTCTATGTGCCAGCTGTAACTTCCTTCTCAAGCCTTTCTCACCTTTCCTCTATTAGCAGAGGAACATTCTGGCTCTTCAGCAAATAATAACCAAAAAAATCTACCATCAATAAGGCCTAATTTAACTCCTTTCTTTTTTTTATTTGCCTTCTCTCCTCCTCCTTTTCATTTCATCACCTATGCAGATCTACTCACCTGTTATCTTTCAAGCCTTCTCTTGAAATATTCTAGTTGAATATTCCCCTCATACCATACCTTCATGTCCTCCATGTCCTCTTTCTTTTCCATCTCTTCTTCCCTATCCTTTCTTTTACAGCATGAGCATCAGTTAAAAAAATGTTTCCTGATAGTAGTTACCAGCCTTCAGYTGTTATTGCAAGGAACATACCACCATCAGTAGACGCATTCAGTTCCTCCAAAGTGTTTCACCAATGATTTGTGTTCCACTCTTGTAAAACTGATCTGTCTTGAACAGTACCACTCAAGAGGAACTTAGCCTGACAAAATAATGCATTCATTCCACAGCCTCACTCCTTGATACCTCATCCTGTGACTGGATGTGTGCCTATCTGATACTGTGGCCCGTGACTGGAGTACAGTTCATGGCCATCAGTAGAATGAGAGAGCACAGAGAGTCAAATTACATCTTCCCAGCTGTATTCCTAAGATAAATCCTTATTTTGGTCATATGCAAAGGGAATATCTAGGCTGTTGACAGAACATATATGTATATATATATCTATATATATGTATGATTTCTAAACCTCATGAAGAGTTCAGTAAAATTCAGTGGGAGTTAAAGCATTTTTTCTTTTTTGACATTTGAATATGAAAGTCATTCCAGTAAAAGTATCAAAAGCAATCACACAAATCTTTGAGGGCTATGGCCAAATCACCACCAAAACAGTAAGAGCATTGGGAATGCATGGCAACAACTAGACGTGAGAAAGTTGAGCCTTCATATGAACTTGACCATGTCTAAATAATATTTGCTGAATTGGCACATGAGATTGAAAATGTTTCATTCAACYAACTACCAAAATCATCTGTTTTGACTAGCAGTCAATTAAGTTTGTTCTCTAGGTCAGGTAGGAACATAGTCTACTGACATGTATAAAGGGTGAAGGTATAAACCTTTCTCACTGTATGTTGGGAGTTACTGTTGATATATTTGTCTGACCTTATCAAAAAAAATTAGAAATAGCATACAACTCTTTTTAAATATCATTTAAGACTAAAAGTGAACTTAAGAACATTTATTAGGGCTCTTTGTGCCTTTGTATTAAGTGATAGCCTTTGATCACATGACCATGTTTCATTTTTCTTCACTCAACCATAACCTAATTCCATATGCAATATATATTCACAATGGAATAGAACTAAGGGCTGCATGGATAACTATTGAATGGCCATTTTATAAATCTGGAATGCCTTGATTTGACACCTACACACTATTCTTCTGAATCTTTTCAAAGTTAGATATACAGGATTGTTCTTTGTTTTGACTGACAGATTTCCAGTGATGTTATGGCTGTATGGCAGGAATTTGCCAATGGAGTATGTGGAGGACCTTTGTTGTACTACAGATTTCACATAGATTGTTATGAACAGTCAGTGCTCAGCTGATTAACATGGGCAAAACCGTCTCTAAATATAAGAGGAAAAAAATCACAGCCAATACAGTAAAGAATGATATTCCCTTTCTTCTGATGACGATGAGTATCAACTTATGTGAAGTCGATGAGTAAAAGGAGGAGAGATACATAACTCCATTCAAGCATATTGAAGAAGCTTTAATTATAGTGGAAAATTTCTCATTTTTTTTTGGTGGTCCACAAATAGAGTGCTGATATTTGTCCTTAATCTCTGCTTTAAACAGTTTAGAATTTATTTTGGATAAGATTTAGTATAAACAGGTTGCCCTATCTTGAGTCAATATACTGACATAGTGTCATAGTTACCAGCACTCATAGTCATGGAAAAGCAGCTCATAAGAGGGGAATTCAGAAGAGTAGAAGCTTAGTATGGAAGTAGAAAATGCTCAGATACTGACAGCTGGACTATAACATATTTATGCAGAGAAGGGGTTAATTTCTTGCATAATTTCTCAGTCTCTCAAATTTCTTCTTTATGGGGATCCTACTTACCATCCCTTCCTCTTTCATGTGCAGGTTGACAGCAAAAGCCCTTGCAGTATGTTTGTTCATGTTTAGATGCCACAACTTCACAAGTCTGCCCAGTGTCTGTTCAGAATATTTATATTTGAGAAATATCTTATATGTTACTCTTAAGAACTATTCTAAAATAGATGAAAAATGTCAATTTGTCCAAATCAAAATAGTCCCCTAAGAGACAGAATTTAGAACACTTGTTTTGGACAGTAAGACTTATGGCAGAACGGTCCTCTCCAACACCTCCTTCCCTATTTTTTAACAGCTGATCTTTTATSTGTATTTTCATAAACAACTTCATTTCACAAAAGGTTTGTTTTCATTTCACATTCAGGAAATTAGATAATCTCCATCCCATATTCTGAGTGAGCTGACACATGAAATTATAGACCTGAACTTGTGTTATATGATTTGAAAATACCAAATACACTAATTCAAGAAAGAGAGGAGAAGAGAACTGCTTATTAATCTAATCTCATTAGGGGCATAACTGATTTCAAATTTAAATTAAACATAAAGTAAGTAGGAAATAGTGTATAATGCAATGGATGTTCACCTAAATTAGAGCATGCCAGATCAGGCTGATATCTTTAATAAAGATTTTTTTCCCCGGGAACAGGAAGTTCAGTAAAGGTACATAAACTGGATTTTATTATGTCTTTTGGTTATATGATTATTTGAGAAATTATTTAATTGAAGAACAATGGAATTTGCGCAAGGTTTATAAAGTGCATATGGACTGACGGACAGAGAGATAGCTCGTTTTAAAGGTGGAGGTATTAGAAATGAAAGAGAGAGGTTCCTAGTGGAATTACTCAGGATCCACTGATTGATCCAGTCAGATTTCCTATTTTCATGAGTTGGAACAATAAGTAGGAAAGTGTTGCTGGTGGTAGAAAGTTAGTAGATTCAGTCARTGGAGAATATTGGCCTGTTGGACTTGAGTCTTCCTGTCTGTGAGGTCTGCGCTGAAGTATTACAAGGTCGAAAAATGCAACAGTGCAAAATGAAAGTCATTGACTTTAGGACTTAAAACAAGAAGGCCAGAAAATCTGAGTTTGTCCGGTGGAAATCACTGACAAAGAAAGGCTTTGCTGCACTGGCTAATTGGAGGATAAATATCAGTAAAACTATAAGACAATTCTGGTAAGATAATATTTTTCATGGAATAGAATTGCTATTTTCTGTAAACTCTATTAAAMCAGGATGAAGTTTACCTGGGGAAAGTGGAGTTTAGATGAAATATCATGCTCTAGGTTGACAGGCAATGTATAGCCCAAGAAATACTGTTATGATGGCAGTTCTCCACTAAGAAAAAAGACCATTGTGATCATTGATAGAATTGTGCTTTCTTTCACTCACTACAAAGCTGTTTTCACAGTCAGGCAACCATTTCAGTGGAAGAAACCGTAACACAGAAGATATTCTGGAAAAGATCTCTAAGGCTATATGCAAAGTCAACAGAAAGATACTCATTAACTTCAGTGTGCTTAAGTAACAAGATGTAAAATGCAAAGGTGATTTTAATATATATTTTCTGCCTATGATTATGTGGTTTTGATGGAAATTTTTTATAAATATATACTTTGGATGGAAATTTAAGACAGRAAAGGAAAGATAAAGATAGTATTTTGATAGCTGCAATGTAGACATTCTGATAAATGTAACCATGCAGCAAGTTACTGAGCCAGATACACCATTTGGTGCTAGTCCAAAAGGTTATTAAGTTTCTAGGTAAAATTCATT
Source organism: Rhea americana (assembly GCF_003343005.1). Taxonomy (NCBI): domain Eukaryota; kingdom Metazoa; phylum Chordata; class Aves; order Rheiformes; family Rheidae; genus Rhea; species Rhea americana. The sequence continues at coordinate 1,796,754 of NW_028185228.1, read as the reverse complement.
AACCTTTGAGTACTACTTAGCTAAATCCTTCTTTACGAGTGTCTATCTCACTGTGACAGCCTTAAGCTGTTTACAATCCTAAGAAGTAGAGAAAGGGAGAACCAAAAGCCTAGTATGCCTCTCTCCACTGATAAAATATATGCTGTATATTTATTGACTTGCAAATTTTGACAATAAAATCAAAAAGAAAGTYGATGTCATTATAAGGTTTTGTTTTACTTTTGTTATAATTTGCTGCTCTGCTACAGTGTTTTGCAAAGAAAACACTGGTTGCTGAAGCTACCAATTAATACCACACCTCTGATTTATAGAGGAAATGCTTATTTTATTTCTTACAATGGATTTCCATAAGAATATGGATAACCCAATCAACCCAATTTTAAAGCTGATAGTTGAGAATTCTGAAAAATGCGCTTAGGTAAAATTGATTGTTTTGGTCATGGGAACTGTGATTCAGCTCCCAAAATGCAAAACTTGACTTTGAACAAAAGCTCCTTTGACTCAAAATAGAAGAAATAATGCAGATTGCCRGAGAAAAGGAAGGTGGTTGAAGCTGAAAAGCTGAAAACAAAATGATGTGAAACAAACTGTAAAGCAGAGCAGACCAAAATTAAGGCAATCTTCAAGGATCTTCTTTCAGAGAGGATACCAATAGTCCTACTGTGAAATRGCAAAATGTATTGAAGAACTGGGGTCCTAACATCACTTCCAGAAGGTTTCCAAGAAAACAAGGGGAATCAGGGAAGTCTTACTTCCTTGCTATTTGCTAAGAGATAGCTACAGTACTGGAATACCAACTACAAGGACAGTTCTGTGTCACTGACATAATCTGAGAAAGTATTCTACTATTTTAGGAATAGAGACAAGCAACGTGCAGATTGATTGTAGGATACTTCCTGTACCCTTATAATTTGCCAAGTGACTCTCAAACCAATTTGAATAAATAAGGATTTTATTAAAAAGATGAATAAACACACAAAGTAATATAAGCCAAGCTACTATATAAGTTCTAGAAGTTTATTAAAGAAAGGACTTTTTTTCCATAACGGGAAGCAAGGTCATAACTAAGAGGTGATGAATATGTCCAAATCATCAAAGTACTGGATATTTAAAGCAGATAATCAAACTGAACTGTGGTTAAGAAAATTACTTTGTCATCTTAAATCATGAAAATTTACAGAGGAGTCAGATTTTTCCTGTTTAAGCCAATGTTCCAGACAACACAGTGTTTGTTCTTTCTACTGAAGGACAAAGAGATCTGTAGGATACAAGTATCTGTAGGCTCCCCACACTCTATTTTGATCTCAGAAATTTGCAAAACTAAATTACCCAAATAGACAATAATTGTGTCTTGCCTGTCCTTCAGAAAGTACATCAATACTTAAAAAACCTTTGATTTATCACTCTATCCTCCAATTTTCTATTTTTACAATTTATTTTGTTTCATTTCTTTTTAATTTCTCCCTTTAAATCATAATACATAATCTTTTCACAGAGATGAGACTGTTAAAATACACACAGCAGCACTTTCTGAACAGCAATGATTTTAACTCCAAAGAATATGCAGACTAGTCAGATGGTAACTGGGATTTACTTTTAAGAAACTAATAAATAAGCAATTCCTACACCAACAGCCACAGACTATGCACATAAACAAAATCAGAATTGAAGGTGTCCTTCATTGAAACAAGTGTTGCTTTACATTTGGAGGAAAGGCTAACAGTTCAGACTTATTTTGAGAACAAGAAGTGTGGGCAAAACATTATCTATCAAAGCTCTTACAGGTCTGGTGTAAGAATAGATACTTACTCATGTTTTAATGTTTTTGGCAAGAGACAAAGTAAAAATAAACAAATTAACAAATTGTATACGGCCCTTCCCCATTGGCTCCCCTGGACATTGCTGACTCTTCCAAAGTAAATACGTTGCAGATGTAAAATATTACAAGAGATCTAGGTAATACCAGGATAGAGAAAATAGTCAAGGACACATGGGCAAACTCTCAGAATCTATGTTGATCTCCTCCTATATATTATGGTGTTTTAAAGAACAGAGGTAGTAGTTTAAGAAATTTTCTAATAGCCATTAGGAGTTGGTGCTCATCCCATCGTGATACAGGATTGTTTGGGCACAGCAGGCCTTTGAGCTTACCAGTGAGACAAGGAGCTGTACAGAGCACTGAGGAGCTGTGCCAGAGCAGCACAGGCTGTTCAATCACTTCTTGGACCTTGCCCCTGATTCTGGTAGGAAGAATAAAAAGTCCGCATGGTAGCAGCAATGCATTTTGTGTGAACTATAGAAACTAAACAATTACTTTAAAGGGTTCCCACACATTGTCTCACAGAGCTTATACTTTGTGTACTGTGGCAAATGCCATCCGACTTCTATGCTGAGTCTTAAACTGTGCTTTGGCAAGACATAGTAAAACAAAGTTTGTGGCAATTTAAAGTCATGGCTTTTGGTTTCTGTACAGAGGCAGAAAAGAAGCCAAAGGCACTCCACTTCCAGATTGTGAGCTTCTGTCTGAGCTAGTGTCTCAAGGGCATTAAGTACATGAGGTGTGCCTACTGTACCAAAAGGTCCAATTTTAAGCAAAACCTTCCTCATAAAGCAAGCATCCCCTGCCCTAATATCCTCCATCCTAGTATCATTGGGAGGCCAAGATTTAGGGTAAAGGGATAGTGTAGTAGTTATCATATCTACTTTACACGCTGAGAGTCCTGGGTTCAAGCCCTCAGTGGAACCAGCACCAGGAAATCTTTGGGAGGTTGGACTAGATGGTTTCCAGAGGTCCCTTCCAACCTTACTGATTCTGTGAAAACATGAAATGCTGGGCAACACTGGGATCTCAGTCTCACATGCAGCCTAGCCGTGCATTAGGGAGCCTCTTATTGGCATCTATTATTCCCTGACTAGATTTTTCACAGCAGCTAACCATCCTGAGATTTAGAAATTGCATCATCAGCTCTTCAGTAGACTGCCGTGCATGTTCATCACACAACAGAACAATTTGTTCTCACCACTTGTAACACACACTTGCAAAGCACACTTCTGTCCCATTTCCAAACAGATCCTCTAAACTCCCAAGGGATAATATCCCCCATGCAAATGTCCTCTGAGCTGCAGATCTGCTACATTGCCTTGGGCTATGGTTAGCAGTTGTTCTGGTGGGAAGGGAGAATGAGCAAGAAATAGTTGGACACATTCCCTTCTGCCAGGGACATATCCAGATAGGTAGAATATCAACAAAATTCAAGCTAAGTTTTAACAGAAGGAACAGCAGCCTAATTACAGACACTTTACGATCCTCATGTCCATGGTGAGATCATCATCACTTGATAACATTGGAAAGAAAATATGGCAGGGGAACATCGACAAGAGAGAGAAAATAACAGATTTGTCGCCGTAGCACAGCAATAGAGCAGAGCATGGTGTCCTTTAGCCTACAGGTACCTATGGTCTGATCCACAAAGAAATGCTAGTTTTGATATAGCCAGCATTCAGGACAAGAGGATAGTAGAGGTAGGTTTTTGAAGTTCTGCTATTCAGTGACTAGGGAGAGCATGTCACCCAGCACCACGATTCACAGCAGGAAGTGTAGTGGTACTCACTTTTTATCTCAGTCTGACTTTGCTTTACCTAAATTACTGTGGTTCTCAGCGGGCAAAAGCTCAGCCAGGTGAAAGGAACTGATAGATGCACTTGCTTTACCTAAATTATTGTAGCTTTTCGCAAGCAAAGACCCTGCCAGGTGAAAATAACAGATAGAGGCAACACCAATAAAACTTTTCCAAAGCTTTTTTTTTTTTTTACTGTATAAAATAGCTTTTCTAAAATGTGCAAGATAAACAAAAATCCTGGGTCRTTTGCTGTAGCAGATGGGTTTATTTTATGTGTTTGGGACATGCAGAATAACTCATTCATTGCTTTACTTTTTGTGGATCAGCCAGTTATCCTATGCTTGAGCCAATAAAAATTTTGCTTGCTTGACCAAGAAAGGCAGAAAAATCAATATGAAGAGCTGTTCAAAACAAGACCCTAATAAAAGTAGTGTGCTTAGTTTCTTGGAAATACTATTCAACTGTGATTTGAACATGAAGTTAATAAAGATGCACACATTCCTATCTGCATTTTAACTGACAGCCTCAGCATTTTTCAACATTTAATCCAATATAGATATACAATTGTATATCTTTTGATAAATGTAGATGTAACYATGATGAACATTGCTGGGATTGAGATTACAAAAAAAGCCTTACTGATTATTTTATAGATCAAAGATATATATTTCACATTTAATAGTCAAGAAATCTACTACAGCATTCGTAATTCATTTGTCAACAAAAAACTTAATGAAAAAATAAAGAGTTCCTTTTATTGTTGATTTTTTTTCCAGCTGCACCAGCTCCAAATAGCTATCAAAGATCACCATTAGTCGCTAAGTCAGTGTGGCTTTAGAAAGCAATCCCCTAAACCTCCTGCGGTTGCTTTCTAGACACCTCACATTACAAGAGCTTGATGAAAAATATGTTACACTAGCTCATCATCAGTCCTGGTTCTAACTCTTTCAGTTACAGGATTAGCATATCTAAAAGCTTTGAGGGTTGGGGGCAGGGCTTCAGCATCCTAAGAAACCCTTGAACAATTATCTGCTAGGGGAAAGTCTGGCACTTTAAAGACATATTCAAGGTCTCGCCTCTTTTTTTTTTTTTTTTTTTTTTTTTTTTTACCAGCATCAACATCAGTCTAGGTTTTTCCCATTGACATCTCCTATATTTATGGTAAGAAATTACGCACAACTGCTTCACTTACCTTTATGAAGGTCATCTCTTCCCCTCTGTCAAGCGTTTTTTTGTRTCTGGCTATCTGTGTTTCTAGTCTCAGGGTAGCAGATCCTTCAATTAGGCAATTTCCTGTCTGTAGTTTGTTTCGTTTTGTTTTGTATTTTTTCCCCAAATGGTGGTGACAGATAGTTGAAATACAAACTGTTGGGATGCAGCCTTGGATCCTCCTGCTTCTCACATGGCCTCTCATTGGAAAACATCTTTCCTTCACAAGCACACCCTGAACCACATGAACGTTAGTCATATAAGGTCTCTTCAGATGTTCATCTGCCTCTCCAGGCCTCCTCTGYGGTTTCCCAGACCCTGAGGCATGGAGTTCTTATCTCCAGTTCTTAAAAGATCAGCTCCTAATTAAAGGAATTGGACTCATTTCAAAATTAACCTGGAAAATTTCATGACTGGAAAACATAAACTGTATACTTCTTCATAAACACTAACATATAAATCCACTTTCAAATTAGTTGTGGCTTAATACTTGTGCATTGTATCAGAGGTGTGATAGGCATCGGTGACCCAAAAGGAACTTCAAAGTATTTTCAAAAGCTGATAGAAACCGATATGAATAGATCCCAATGTCAAAAATTCTATCTGAAATCCTCAAAAGTCCCTTAAAGTATGAAACACCCTTCTATCCTCCTAAAAAGCTGTTTTTTTTCCAAATGTTTCATCAGTTTTGAAATACTRCTTCAACTGTTGGCTAGAGCATCATCTAACTCCCTTTTTCTTAAGTTAAAATATCTGAAGTAAGCCAACAGTGCTTCAGAAACACAGAGCATCTTACCTATCTGCTGTGATAAACCGTACCATTCAGCTGAGTAAATATACACCCTAGATTACGTCTTCAGTGTATAGCTGTTTGAAAAATTGGATTTCTGTCTTGTAGATTTCAAACATAGGTTTTGTTCCAGTCARAATGGAGAATCAAGTTCCTTCTCTCTCTTGTTTTCAAGATTTATCTAATAATACATCAAAACTGAAACTAAATATTTCAGGAAGGTAAAAATGAAATGTCTCRATGATTTCTTGTAGAAAATGTTGACAAAAATGATATTTTCCTGAGAACTGTTTTGATGTTATCACACCAGTATTTTGYATTGAAAAATTCTTCACTTGGATCATGCCAATCCATGCCAATCAAAATTACTTTGATAGCTATTTTAGTTTAGTGAAATGGCCCATGAAAAGTTTGTGTTCAAAGTGTACTGTATTATATACAAGTGTACCTGATATTTTCTCCTGTCAGCAGCATAGATCACTGAAGTTTGTACAGATGCATGTATGCTCTTTTTCTGCAGGTTTCATTTCTGCCCTTGGATCCAATAATATAAGATGACAAAAGGAGTATTACGAGCATTGTCCTAATCAGCATTATCAGCATCTAATTAGTGCAGAACCCCTCCAAGAACACATCACACATAAAATATTCATGCTTATGAATACTCCAGGAAAATGTAAAGTTTTCTGTCGTGTCTAGACTACACTCACCCCAAATTTTCAGGATGAACTCTCTCTATTTAAAGTAATGATAAGTAACAAAGTGTTTCATTATGCTTTGTTGAGCATAAGTGAGGGACAGATTTTTACTGGCTGCCATTCTACATCAGTGTAATTCAGTGAWTTGCCCTAGAGTTTCTCCTGATTTACATGCCTGCAAGCAAGAGACGAATCAAGTTGAACATGTTCATTCTTTATTATTCTTTAATTTTAAAAATTAAGCAGCACTTAAGGTCTTGAATGATGATTCAGTTTGYGAAAGAAAGCCTGTGCAGACTGGTTTTAACTGTATTGCCCCAACCTGTTTCSTAAAGTGAGGATAGTTCATGACAGYCTCATGCAGTCACTTGCCAATATTTCAAAACATACACAGAGATAGAATTATCCTATTTGAATTATTTTATTTTATCATATTCTGTTTTCAACCCAACCTCAAGACTCTACCTATCTATGTTCCCTGTTAAAAAAATAGTCATAATCAGGAATAAATTCTGAATAAACTGGAGATATTTGGAAATAAAGGACTAAATAAAGAATGTAATAATGAAAGGAAGAGAAATGAATCTGGGTATGATTGGAAATAACTATACTACAACAACAGAATTTGTATGCAGCTGTATGTATATAGCAAGAGAGAAAGAAATTAAAGATAATCACTAGAATATAGGTATTAGTGCCACACAGAGAAAAGAGTTATTTATTTACTCTGGGTAAAATAAATATGGATAAAGCATACTGATATTTAAACAAGAGAGAAGTCCTAAAGGGAAATAATTCATTTGAAATAAAAGAGGCAGTAAATATGATTGGATGCTATAGGTACAAAGATCCTTTAGCACCTTTACTAAAAAATACAAAAAGAATTTTAGTGTCTTCCTGTGACATTTCTTGTAATAGCTTCATTTATGCTTTGACATGAACATTACATAGCTAATATTCAGGTTAGGCTAACCATACTACTTCGGAAAAACACTGAACTCTTGTAAGATGTTTCTGCTGAGTTTATTCTTTCCCTCATTTTCTCTCTCTCTGTCTGTACTGTTTCTAACTTACTCAATCTTCTAGAAAAAATTAAGATACAATACTGACTTGGCTTCTGAAAAAGGAGATGCCATAGATTTCATGTCTAGGTGACTCCAACTGAAGAGTATCAGGCAGTTGCTTGCTCAGAAGAGCTGTTGCAGAAAATGAAATACTGGATATTGATTATGACAGTCATGAAAAATATTGATACATCATATGCAAAAAGGGAGTATAAATTAACATCTGCCTGTCAAGAAGATGACAGATATCTGTTATAAATACCTATACAGTCTTTTCTTTCAGGCTCAGCAACCTGCTCAAATGTCATTCAATTAAGAAGAAAAAAATTAACTGACAAATGACAGGTTTTGTCATACACCCAATCATATGTCATAAAATTTGTCAGCAAGGTGTGTTCAGCCACAAAGATAAAGGGAGATGGATAATTAAATTCATTTGACTCACTTTCTTGAGGTCTTAAACTAAATACCAGAAGTGGGATCAGACAGGAACTCTCTCCCAAATGAGACTRGTGAGGACAGCTGGAGTCTTAGCTTTCCTCTGTAGAACAAGGTTTGGTCTGCTCCCAGGGATCAGCTGCACATTTTCACCTGATTCTCATTATTCCTACTGATGCCTTTGACCTGTCCTTCTCTTTCTCACTGATACACTGTACTTCCTTAATTTCARTAATGTTTTTTATTAGTTACACAGTTCTTTTTTCTTCTCCCTTGTACTACCATTGCATTGTAAATCAATACAAAGGTTTCAAAAATATATTTAGAATTTATGTAATTATTATTACTGTATTTTTTTCTTAGACTTTTCTCAGACTTCTTAATCTGAGACTGTACCGAGGCTTCTCAGTGCTGCATGCTCTTAAATACAAAAAAGACAATGTGAATCACACACAATCTATAAATAGAATAGGCTGGATGCTTTCCATATCTCATTCAGTTAAGCTTAAACTGTGTATACACTGTGCTTTAAAAACTGACATAAAGACTTCATATATAGACTTCCATGCAACGATTTTCATTGTTTAGACAGATGCCATCTTTTCAAACTGCTTATTTCTGCGCTGTATCATTTTTTCTGCACTGTTTTTTTTTTTTTTTTTAATGGAGTCCATAGTATCCAATACAAAACAAAATAATGGAAGTAAAATTGAGATCTATATCTATAGAGTGTCTTTCCTGTATGCTACTGCATTACTAGCTTGAGCTTTTCAGGATTTCTTTCTGTGCCAACTCCAAGCACATATGACTGAGCTGAAAGCCCTATGAAGTCAGCTAAGAGAATCTCACTGACTTCAGGGTCTTTGCATCTGATCTTTGCATCTGCCCTCTTTGCATTAGCAAATGAACTGGAATGGCCAGTCTTCTAAAACGTGTCCGCATTCATCCTGGATTAACCTGTCCATTTTTGTGTTTTTTTAATGTATTCCTGACCCACTTTTTTTTTCTCCTCAGAAACTGAACAAATTCCAGCACCCAAGTACCTAAGAAATCAAAGTATTGGAAAGAATTTAGTAGGAAGATGCACATCCACTGTTTGGATAAATCCACATTATGTACAATATCCTAATGCATGGACTTTTCTAGACACAGTCCAATCCTTCACCTGTGTTAAAACATCAAAAAGAGTATGGAAAGTAGTGAGGATGGCGAGAAAAGAAAAAAGGAAGAAAGAGATGACTTCTCATTCAGATTCTGGCAGTACTCTAGTACAGTCTGGTTCTTATCTCTGACAAAACTAATATCATTCTCTCCAAAGGAGATTCATGTTATTCAAAAAGAGTTCCAATATTCTGGTAGGAATATAATTTACAGTCCTTTTTCACCTATCAGTTAAAAAATAGTGTATCTCTCTGCTTCATCAACACATGCAATTTCATCCCCAGTAAATATTTGGAAAATATCTTTATGGAAATAATTTCTGCCACACAAAGTGGACAGAAGCAGCTGCATTTTTCAAGCAGAATTCTAGGCCATCAAAATGGAATGGATATGGAATTTGACAAAACTTTGACACAAAAGAAGTGAACTTCKGCTAACAGCTTGCCTGCATCTTTGAAGGCTTTCTGACTCAGCAGCAGCCAGCCTGATGGGGAACAAGCATTTACAGGCTTACCACATTTCCCATCCACTGACTCCTCAACAGTTCATCTGCCAGGCTTCAAAGCTGCCAAGAGCCTAGTTGACTACATTTACAAGTTTTCCAACTACCTCAGTTTGGCAAGGCGTTGTGTAGATAAACAGAGTAAATTGATTTCAGACTGTAAAAAAGTTACAAGGATGAGCGCAGTGAATCTGAAAACCCCAGCCCAGGCAAAATGCCATGAGTTTTCTGGTGGCAGACTAATCAAGGTCATGCCATGAACATCTGTTGTCTAAGTGCAATTGTTGTTACTGTTTTCTAGGTTACCACCAATGAGCAACTTCTCTTTACAGGCAAAGGAGATAAAGGCAAAGAAGAGCACAAAGASAAAGATGAGCAGCATTTGGCTGATCTTTGGAAAGACAGATCAGCTGCTTCTGCTGCTACCAAAGCAAGGATAGTAGGAAAAGTGTCCTTACTCTGCATTTCCCAGCAGTGTCTGATGAAACAAGCTCACCTCCCCTTCAGCTCTTAACAATTTGAAGGCTCTGGAGAAGCCAGCTGSATTACCAAATTACATCTCCAGCAATGACAGGAAAACAGAACATATGTACAGAATAGGTCTACAGAGCCTACGTACCTCACAACCACAGCTCCCTGAGGGCCACAAATGGTTACCACTAGCCTAGTCAAATTCAGGTCAATTCTAGTATGTCCCAAGGGGCGAGCAGATGATGTTAAGATCAGTCTTATTGCCTGAGTAGTAGTGAATTTGTTGACTGAAATCCSCAGACAATCACAGGAAGGGGTTCGCATCCTGCGCTCCACAGGAAAGCATCCTGCCAGTAATTTTAAAAGGTGAGAGCTTGACAACCTTCTTAAGTTTTTTCCTTGACAGATTTCATAGCTAAACTAAGAACTCCTGGATTATTTTCTATGATAAGCATTGAATGGATTATGCCTAGGGTAATGGTCCCTTTTAATTTTTGTTAGGTGAGTAGTGGGTTGCTCAGATTCTCAGGCTGTGTATGCTCATGAGACTCCATTGAGATGTAGAGTCAGTCAAACCTTGTACTTAGGGGTCTCCAGGCTTTGCCCTCCAACACAGCAATTCACAAAGTTTCCTCCGGGACCTATCTGAGAAAAAAAAAAAAAAAAAAAAAAAAAAAAAAAAAAAACACTAAACAGAGTTCATGGTGACAGACCACAGAAGGGAGATAGTTGTTGTTTCTGGACACATGTTTGAATATGAAGCTTGTAAACCTCAAATTTAACTTCTCTTCTGGTCATCTCTCAACGAATCTGGGCGCTCTTCAATGACAGCCACTTTTTTTCACTTGTATGTCATCTTGTAGGATGACTAARCCATTCTTCCAAGTTTTCCAGTTTACCTGCAAATTGAAAATAAGTATTTACGTAGCATAAGCAGATCTAGCTGAAAGAAAGATTTTGCTGTTCAAAACTTCCTAAAACATATTCCCAAAGTTAGTACACAAATGTTAAACTAGAAGAGTGTTTTGGGCAACTTTGGATTGAACCACTGTATTTAAACCCTCTTTTAATAAAAAGTAGCATAATAGTACCCACTTCTACAGCTTTTCTTGAAAAAGCTTCTATCAAATACTGTGGCCCTTAAAATTAAGCAGTATGTTATGAAAAGGGAGTTTACTGGGATAGATATTCATTAGCGAAAAAAATGGCAAAAGAACCCTTAAAGATTCAACATCACAAGGATGTGTTCCTTATTAGCAGCACTAAAAAAAGTAAATTATTTTAGGAATGTTACACAGGTAATAGGTTTTCTTTTCCTCAAAATACGTTTTGTAGTTACAGAGTCGTTAAATTATTTTAAATGTATTTAAAATTTGGTGGAGAAATGAGCAAATAGTGTTAGCCCATCTAGGAAATTATTGTTCATCTAGATTTTCAGCAGTGTTGTGAGACAAACATATACTGTATACATTTATATATTTAGAGAGAGAGAGAAAATAAATCTATTCATACATACACTGTTTATATAAACACACACATTCTGTAGGCTGCATACAAAAACAGGTGTATAAAAATGCCTCAGGAAGCTTACTTCCCACCTCATACTACATTATTTCCTTAAATAGAAATACAAAATGCCTTCGTGAAATGTGACTAGATGAACACAGTTGTCACACAATATTTTTAATCAGTTTTCTCCATAGAAAATGACCCGAGGGACATGGATTAGGGCACCAGGGTGGGGTGCATGTATAGACATCTTCATCTGAGCTAGTTACTTCAGTCTCTCTTTACTGTCAATGGAGAAAAATAGGCACTTTAGTGACATGATTCATCTGTCACTGAAGTTTGTGGCTAAAACAGGTTGAATGAATCATACCTCAAAAGTGTCTGTCTCTCTTTATTGACTCTGAAGGTGCCTGAGGTGACTAACTCAGAGACAAGCTTCTATGCTGTTGATAACAAGGTTAGACGGGTGAGGCTCACTTGGTTGTTTGTCTGAACAGGATRAATTAAACCGAAAATTAACTTTTCTGTTCCTTCCTTCTTAAAGCCAAGCTCTCGGTCAAACATTTTGACAATGAAATAAAGTTGCCTTCGCTATGCCATGAATGCCACTGTCCTGTTTGCAGTGGGAGAGGGAAGGGAAGAAAGGCAGGGAAAGGGAACATGGCTGTTCCCTTTTCCATGAAAAGTTGGCCAAGAGCTTTGCCTTCTGTTGCTCAGATTGACACTGATGAATCAGCGTCCCCAGGTAAGACCTGGCATAGAAGTGTCGTCATGCTCTAGGTGCCCTGCTTATTCCTCTACTTTTGTTCTCTTGCTGCCAGTAGTAAATTATGTTTGCCTACTCGGGACACTRTTGCTTTTTTTCATGTAAGAACAGTGTCTTGCAGTAGATACTTCAGATCAAATGTTTGCTAAGGATCTCAGACTGTTTTTTACTTCTAAGGCTAGACATATCAGYGGGCTGCAAGTAGGTTAGAAGTCTAACCACCACTTAAAATCACGGCTGGGCACTTAGTCTTGCGGTGTCCTTTGAAAAACCTCAAACTGAAYAGACAGCAGATGAATGAAGAAAAGTAGACAGTGCACAGTAAAAATCAAGAAAGAATTCAGGCTCCCTGTAAATTTGTTTATCTGTCYCTTGACTTAACATTCCTTTGCAGAAGAAACCTAAATTTTAAAAGTCTTGTTAAGAGCATATTAACAGGACTTATACTTCCTGCTAGGTTTTTAGACTAAATCAATTAATAAGGAGAAGAAATATTTGTACAAGTACTGGTCTTAAAGTGTTTTCCTTTAAAATTTTATAATATTAAATATGATGTTTTGCTGCAGTATTCTCACTAGTTTAGTTTCAAAGTTCATAAAGATATCATAAAATACTCCTTGACTAYACTTTGAATCAGATCTGCATTATACGATGTGACAGTAGTAATTAGAGCCAATTTGATAACTTACAATAACAGAAAGTAGGATACAGTTTTTCCACTGTACTAAAGAAAATCTCAACAGTTTTACACTAAACAAAGATTTTCCTGATGCAGCCAAGTTCCCCAAAGGAATTTCTACCTCGTATACATTTTTTGTGTGCTTCAAAGCAGAACAGGCAATTCAGCCTTTAAACTTCTGTTTACAGCCTTCTGTTTACAGATAGGTTGACTCTGTTTTATGTTAAAATCATGGTTCGTTTCTAGATCCTCTTTTCAGATCCACTTACACTGTGGGAAAAGTAAGACCTTAAAGTAAACAAAGAGTTATATACAGATTTTATGAACATATTGATCTACAGTTTTTCAATATTAAGGTTCTATGCATTGTCTGCAAACTCATTTGTTACCTATTGAGATGTGATATTTGCAGTTCACATTGCGATAGTGAAATGTGGCTGATCACCTGMGTGGTCTTGTCTGCTCTGTCTCTCTCTCCTGTTAAACATAATGGAGTTAGGAAAAGGATAGGGAGAAACATTGGAGCTTTAAATCTATGAAATAAAAGTATATCATATTAGAAAGCGATGATTCTTTCCCCATCTACACTTCATAGGATAACATTCCTTTAGATATTTATTAAATTTTCTTGACTGAATGTGGTATTTAAATTTAGTCTCCTCTTGTCACAGTCAGGCAAATTCTACACATACTGAAGTACTCCCTCTAAAGAATACAGGCAGTTACTTGTCTTTTTCTTCCTGTATTCATGTAAACATATTCATGTTTAGAGTTGTGAGAAGCATTATCTCTAGTGGGGTAATTTCCCCCTGCTCACACTATTGAAAATACAGAGTGGACAAAYGAATCTTACATCATTCGTGCAATGGTCCCTTCCAACCTCAACTATTTTGTGATTCTATGACTACATCTGAACCACACAAATATTCTCAGAAAACAAATAAAAGGCAAACACAGACAAGACTCAGATCCATTTATTTATTTGTTTTCATTTAAGTAAATACTTTCAGAATTTGTCTTTAGATGCAGCATGTGTCCAGTTTTACTGGACAAATAAACGAACAAATATTGCAGAACTAAAAAACAGGGCTAAATTAAATCATGTAACTGGTAGGAAAAGCAAAAGTAACCATTGTGAGAGCACATATAACTCTTTGGTCAAATAAACCCTTCTCTGCTCTTGCTCCCAAAATCAAAAATTCTGTACTGGAAAAATAAATTTAGTAGTTTTGCCGACAGGGAAAGAAAGAAGTGCTGTGGCAGTCAGGAAAATCCCAGTACCAGCTGGTAGTCCGCCAGGAGTCTTAACAACCCTCACCCTGAGCTGGTGGAAGAGGAGTGACGCAGCTGAGCTCACTCCAGAGCCTGGGGATCGGTGTCACCACAGGAAAACGTGGCGGGGAGCGAGCTGCCCTCCGCTGCTTGCTTGTGTTAGCAGCAAATTTCGTCTATTCTTCCTACAAGTCCTTGCTCCCTTGTAACGTTGTTTCTAGGCTGTTTCATAATGATTTTGTAACAGAATTGAGGTATCATTTCAATGGGAGTTAACTATCCAGGGTTGAAAATCTTGTATGTGTCTAAATGCCTAAATACCTTAATAAAACAGATCTTTCATGGCTACTTAGAAAACAAACAAACAAAGAAAAAAACTCAGCATACCCAAATGYCATATTCGTCAGTTATTTATGTCATATGGCAAACTCAGAGCACAGGAAGCAGAAGCAGCCAAACCTACAGTTTTTCTCCAAATTTTCTATCTATACCATGTTATTCCCCAAAACAGTTGAAAAGCATTGTGTTCAAAACTTTCTCTTTTCCTCCATTGAGGAATGTTTTTCTTTATTTYTGGTAGTGTTTTTAGTAAGTTTTTAGGTTTTAGTAGAAATAATAATAAATATATTTTCAGTTTAAAAATATTACCTAAATTGATGGAAACACTGAAAAATGGTTATTTAATAAGTAGCAAACTGTGGTAGTAATTTTGAAAAGGGCATAATTTATTTTATCTTTTATTCATTTCATTCATTTATTGTTGGAGGGTTTTTTTTGAACATTGTTTTTTTAATGTTACAGTCAGGCTTATTTGTTTCCCGAGGGGTGTGATAATGTAACTGAGAGATAATTCTCCTATTTATTTTCTGTCATTTGGCATCTGGATTGGTGTTTTTCTTTTTCCAGTCATTTAGATAGATCTTGTGCAGTAGTGCCAGAGGAGAACAGAAAATGAAATAGTTTTATCTGGAATTAATATTAAGCCATCTCAATATTACTCTAAAATTTGTCATATTCTAGACATAGTTTAGTAAGAACAGCTTAGTCTCACAGCAGGTATCCTGCTGACTGCAGTGCAGATATTTCTAGGGTACCTGAGGGCTTTGATTTGCTTTCATATTCTCTCCTACCCTTGCGGGTTTCTGGTTTTGAGTTTCTGGAAATAAAGAAAAAAAAAAAAGATCCCACTCAGGTTATTTACACAGGTGAAAGCTGGGACTGGAGATAGCTAAGTTAATTTCTCTTTCTAAAGGGGAAACTCTGAGCACACTTGCAAACTGTGAAGCCATGAAATAGGCTTATTAGAGGTCAARCATATTGACCAAAAGGCGCAGAGAAGAGAAGGGCACTTGCAACTGTCATTTTTGCATGCTCTTTCCCAACTCTGCRTCTCTGAAGAGTTTAGAAAAGAATCAAGGTTGAAACTGAGTTACAGAAAGGCATTCAACAGTTATTTATGGCCAGAAGGACTGTTCAAGAAAAGCTGCTCAAGTGCCCAAATACCTTAGGTTTCAGGACAAGACTTTGCTCAGTACCCAAGTCTCTGCCATTAGACAAGTACAGTTTGCCAAACAGTGCACCGGTTTGTACCAGCAGTATTCAGAATGCAGAAAACCTCTTGTTGTCCTAATATCTTGTCCTAACATCACAGTTAAACTCCCCCAGTAATAAACATAAGTCTATGCGTTAAGTGTGCTCAGAAAACAGCAAAATCTTTAAAAAGCAACAAGTTCATCTAAGAGGGTGGTGGYACTCTTCCCATCTTAGAGTAACAAATGGCTGTTTACAAACTTAGTTTCTCACCTAAATCCTYAGTTGCCTCTTTTAGTTAATAACTTGCTAAAAGACAAGAAAACTCTACAAGGATCTGGAGTCTCAACAATTCAGTGAGCTGGGAAAAATACTGATGATTCAAGGGAGTAAAGCAGAAATTCACACAGAAGGCAAGTTGCAGAGGATTTCATGGGATTAAGTAACAGTGATGACATTCAGTTCATATCAATGCAGATAAAATGATATCTACTCTAGATAAATGCAAAAGAACCTCAATGATGAATAAACAAACCTAACTCTATCAACACATTGGTAGACTTGAAATTACTTGTTATCGCTAAGGAAGAGATCTTGAAGCCACTGAAGATAGTTCTCTGAAAATGTCACTTTCATAATTGTAGTGTCAAAGCATAAACAGAACTATAGAAATTATTAGGACAGAAACAGGAATAGGAATAGAATAGAAAATACTATATGCTAGTGTATCTATCCATGGCATATCTATATCCTGATTCCTGTATGGAGTCCTAGTCACACATTTCAAAATGGATGCAAWAAAGTTAGGAAAAATACAGACAATAGTGAGAAGGGTGATCAAAGGTAAAGAAYGACTTCTGTATGAGGAGAGACTAAATTAACTAGAACTGTTAAGGTGGCAAAAGAGAGGACTACAGGTGTGAATACAGTAGAGGTATATAAAATAATGAGCAGCATGAAGAAGAAATATTATTCAGATTTTCCTAATGTCAGAACAAAGGGGCACCAAATTAAATTATCAAGYGGCAGACTTAAAGCAGAGCATAGTTAAACTACAGAACTGTCTGCCTCCAGGAGGCTGTGGAGGCCAAAACTCTAAATGGGATCAAAAAGTAATTAGATCTAGGGAATAAAAGTTAAGGTCTATTAAATATAAAATACTACCCTTGGTTCAGGAAGTCCCTAAACCATGAGCTCCAGAATCTGAAAAGGCAGAATCAGAGAATGCTTACTCTGCTCTTATCTTCTGTCCCAGACATCTGCTACAAGTTACGGTTGGAAACCCCCTGTGAAGTTAAGTAAATACAGTACAACTGCCTTACATTCTGAAGATCGAGTGTGGAGACTTTTGACCCTTAGTTTTTCTACGTAAGGYCTACAAATCCCAATTTTCCACTGTTTCTGTGAATGCAATAACTACAAGGCTATGAGGGAGAATATAAGGGCAAGAAGTCATTTTATCCTCTGGTTCTCTCAGTTTCATAAAGATGCTTTGCAGATAAAGTTGCAGACATACTCCACTCAGTATTTCAGTGCAGRTATCACTGCACTCACTGTGCTATTGTGTTACCTAATACTGAGCTCTTGCTCTTCGCACTATAGTGTAACGCCATATTTTTATTCATAAACTGACCATATGAGGTCTGCCMCCAGAGCTCGGCACCTACATTTTAGTGGTACTGAGCTCTACAACACCTAAAAATGTTCAGCAAAGCCAGACCAGAACTTCCTTCTTGTGAATCCTGAATGCTCAGTTTCACYGGGCTACATATGACACAGAAAACAATGAGACCACCTGTGACAAAACAGAATACACAGGGTGAAAGCAAGGCAGAGTATCACCTGCTTTTGGATAATAACTGTCCCATGAACCACTGAAGCACTTCTGATGCTATCTAGTCAAGGTGTCCAGGACCTGAAAAGGGGAAAAAATAGAATAGCTGAGATCAAAAAAGTGGAAGCAGGATGGGATGGAACAGCTCATTCTGGATGTCATCTCCAGGCATACGGAGGAAAAGAAGATGAGCAGGAGTAGCCAGTATGGATTCACCAAGGGGAAATCCTGCTTAACCAATCTGATAGTCTTCTGTGATGGAGTGACTGGCTGGGTAGATGAGGGTCAGAGCAGTGGACGTTGTGTACCTTGACTTCAGCAAGGCTTTTGACACTGTCTCCCAGAACATTCTCCTAGATAAGCTCTGGAAATGTGGGTTAGATGAGTGGACAGTGAGGTGGATTGAGAACTGGCTGAAAGGCAGAGCTTAGAGGGTCATCATCAGTGGCGTGGAGTCTAGCTGGAGGCCTGTGGCTAGTGGCACCCCCCCAGGGCTCAGGACTGGGTCCCATCCTGTTCAACTTCTTCATCAGCGACCTGGATGAGGGGACAGAGTGCMTCCTCAGCAAGTTKRCTGATGMTACCAAGCTGGGAGGAGTGGCTGACACACCTGAGGGCTGTGCTGCCATTCAGAGAGACCTGGACAGGCTGGAGAGCTGGGAGGAGAGGAACCTCCTGAGGTTCAACAAGGGCAAGTGCAGAGTCCTGCACCTAGGGAGAAATAACTCTAGGCACCAGTACAAGCTGGGGGCTGACCTGCTGGAGAGCAGCTCTGCAGAGAAGGACCTGGGAGTGCTGGTGGATGACAAGTTGACCGTGATCCAGC
>NW_028185228.1:1729261-1777790 GCF_003343005.1 Rhea americana | reverse complement strand
TGATCTCCAGAGGTCTCTTCCAACCTTACTGATTCTATGATTCTATGATATCTGAATAAACAGAACAAGTGCAGCTAGCCAGTGAACAAAAGAGAAGGAATAGCTCTAATTTCAGTGCAGATTTACCATGAAATGAGCCCTGAAATAGGCCATATTTAGAAAAACGAGAAATAGATTAATATTTCAGTTCAGTCTGAGACATTCCCACTGTGAAGAGGACATGGCACTCTCTGAAACCCATATGTATTTGAAAGAGAAAAAGGTTAGAAAGTGAAAAAGGAAGTCAAAAACTGAGGCCAGTGTTCGTACCTCCTGCTGCTGCTGCTGCTATTTTTGCTTCATTCAAAGTTCCATACTTACCTCAGAAAACAAATATTCTTACGGCAGTCARTATAGAAAAATGCCATATAGAAAAATGGTTATTTCATTACCTCTGCGGAGCAGAAAATAGCAGTTATCTCAAATTCTTTCTTGTATGAGACATGAAGTTGCATCTTAGCCCCAAATCCTGCCTTTTCCAAATTGACACATTCTGCAGGTACTTATGTATCTTGAGCATCCAACATTATCACTCAGGAAATGATTCAACACAGGGTGCAGTYGCATTAAACACAACAACCTAGATTCACTGCCTGACATATTAACATATTTTTAAAATAATACTGTGCCTGTATACCCCTGACGACATGAACAAGGCAAGCGAGAACCAGGATATTTGGACACAAGACCCACAGCAGCTGTATCGATGTTCCTCTCACTTCCCTCACACTGTGCTCTGAGTAGGGACAGTGAAAGCAGCCAGTCCTAACTCTCCATTTCATAGCCATTAGCAATCTTAGATGAAATTTTAGTCAGATATCCTGTATAGGAGCCCTAGAGCAATCTCTTTGTCAGTGCACTCAGTACATTACCCCCTGTTTTTGTGAGTTCTGTTCATATATTGGAAACTACTACTGGCTGACGCCACAAGAGCAGCTCTGAATCTTCAAACTGTTGTTTACTAACACAGCTAGAAACAGAGAATRGAAATTCTGCTTGGATTTCTAAAAAGGCTATCAGTGGCATAAACCTGACTGGAAGAAATCATTGATTGCCAGAGCTGTATGTAAACGTTTGACACTTCTCTCCACTGACTTCTCATTCGGCCACTCAGAACGCAGAGTTTCGCGTTTGTCCCTGCAGCAGGGAAGAAGGGGATTGTGCTSTGAGTGCACGACAACAGGCAGCAATGCAAGCAGCCAGCACTGGCAGCAAGGCAGGTAYGAACCACCTGGCCTGGCAGCCAGACTCCATCAAATGTCATTGGCATGAAACAAGAACCCACATAGCCAGGAGCTAGCAATGGTGAAGGAGGTTTGGCCATTTTATGAACRTCTTAGGACTGTGTGGGGAAAGTATAAATGCTTACTGAGGAAATGGAGCTGGAACCTATCCCAAAGCACAGCCAGCATGAGTATAGTCTTTGTTACTCTTTGGTGAAGTCTGGTAGAGCTCATCTGAGCAGGAAGAAAAATGAACAAACAGAAATCAGTTCTACAGGGTTACTCCACAGATGGATCAACAAATGAAAAATCAAAAGGAAAGAAAAAGGAGAAATAAAAACCCAAAACAGACTACCCCAGGAACAAAGCAAATGGCTTTGTTTGGGCTCAGCTGGACTAACCTGTGGGATCCATCTTGTATGTCACCCAGTATGTCCCCTCTACCCATGAAGGCGAGAAAAGATGGAGAGCTATTTCCCAGTTCTTTGTAAGTCCAACTCAGGCACAAACAGTTCAGCATTAAAGATATCTAGGAAAGGAAACAGAAGATGATTTTTCTTTTTTATTTTTTTTCAGCATAGTTATCTGGCAAAGAGTTATACATCATGATTTTAAAAAAATCCTTCAAAATAACTCTGATGTCTTTGGCAGAAAAATACAGAAACTCAAAAAACACACAATAAAACTCTTGATCTTTGGGATGTATGAGAGCTGAGCACAACCCATTCCCTTACAGAACCAAAAGCAAGGGCATGAGCCTTGCTTCCCTCATGACCCAGGTGGACACCATCGTTGGGAGCATTCCCTAAACTGCATCCAGGAATGAAGTCACCCTTGTGACTGCTAAGCCTTTATGTAACCATTCCCAGTTATATAAGCCATTCTGTGTGAGCTGGAAAGGCACATAACAGAACACCAAGCATGAAGGACATTTAATCCTGTTGCCAAGAAACAGACAGTCCTACCGGATGGTTTGATTTTCCTGACTGGAGGATGCAAGTCTTTTGTACACATGATAGATACCACCTAGTAAAAAAAAAAGGAAAAGGTGATTTTCAAAAGCATGTACCTAATTCACAAAAGTGGCTTCTAATTTTCTATACAGTTGTAGAGGGTTATTTACCACATCTCCTGATGTAAATATACCATTAACATAGTATATATAAAACTTTTATAACCAYATTGTAGATTTCTAAAGTTGTGTATCCCTACAGCGACTGGGTTCAGTCAGAAGAGACGAGGAAGAATTAAATGTTGCCAGGGTTCAAATAGAATCTGAAATAGAAATWACAGATAATAACTTAAACATTACTTAATTAACATAAATTATTTCCAGATAAATGAGTAAAATAGCATTTTAGTTTCCTATTGTGAAAAATGTGATTTCACCTGGAGTGTCTCAGTTAGCTGAACAGTAGCTGAAACATATGTGAGAATGCAAAATGCTCTACGCTCGCTAAAAACAATATTTGTGAATGGAAAAAGATGCACCATGCACCATTGGTACTACGGTGGGCCTTACTGAAACAGTGCTAAGTACATGTAAAAGCTTTGCTGATGCTTTGACCTATGTGAGCCTCAAAAGAGCTGTTAACTGCACAAAACCCATAAACTTTAACGAGCTTAAATGTAAAAGGAGAACAGTGAAGCATGCGCAGTCCTGTCCAAGGGTGAGTAAGCGAGACAATGGGAACTAAGCAGAGGGCATCTGATGCAAGGATCAGCACAAAAACAGGACGGATCCTGCTTTGTAGCTGTTGTCCAGTCTGAAGGTGGAAGACAGTATCTAATCCATTCTGATCTTTGTGTCTTATTTTGATCAGTATATGAAAGGAAAGTAAGTTGAAAGCTGCACAGCTATTTATTAGCTTATGGAATGTGATTTGTTTGGTGTCAGTGTCTTGTCATGGCATATGCTAGCTAATGCCTTGTCAGGTCCTTACTACGTGCCTCAGCCTTTGCTTCTCAACTGAGAGTGTGGTCTTTTTTCATGGAATAAAGTCCACAGTGGAGTCTCAATACAGCTGACATATCTGCAGGAGGGGCTCTGAAACCACAGTGATACATGGTATTTCTCTTCACTGATCATGCAACTGTACTTTATATCACAGTACATACTCTAGTAGCTAAGTAGTCACTCCTAATTCCCTCCATTGGGAAAGAGAAAGAAAAAAGCCCATCAGTGATTGTCCTTTCCAAGACTGTAAAGCCAAAGAGYTGTGTCCTTATGAAGTCTGGAGAAGAGGAAATGCTTAGATCTGAATTCTTAAAAGGGCACAGTGTCTGCAGTGTACAGACTGCAGACACTGTACACTGTGAAAGAAAACAAATGTTTTCTTTCAGCATAGACTTCAATTCCCACCMAACCAGTGAGTTATGATGGATATTTGACTCATAAACCAAGCTTTCAAGCAGAAAACTTACTTGGTAAAAAGGAGTCTGTATCCCCTTCACAAGAGATAAGTAAAAAGATCCTAGACAAGAACAAGTGGTAGGCCCAAAGTTGCAYGGACTTTGGTGATCACTGCTACCATCGATATTGTTGCTGTTGTGCAGGATGCAGAGCTGGAGTCCTGCTGAGTCTAGAAAGCACTAGAAGAGGCAAAGTGCTTTAGCAATGGAGATGCTGGAGAGCTGAGCCTTGAATACTAAAATATCCCTGTACATCTATGCCCATCACCTCAACAATCAAGCAGATCATGAAAAAATATTTTTAATGTCTCAGTTGAATGTCATTCATAAATTCTCTTCTCATGTTAGGAAAARGGCTGAGATGTTGGAGGACAGTAAACTGCTATGCAGTGGTGTTCAGTCTGGCAAAGCGCAAATGAATGGAAAAGGATATTCTACAAGAAGGAACAGGAAGATAATGCTCCTTCCACTATTCATCCTTGGTAGGCRTGGAGATGTGCATGTAATATCCTGGGCACCAACTGTTTTGTCTCAAGGACAAAAGGAACATATGCTCCACTTATTCATTACCCCTGATCTGCTCACCTGATTTCTTTTCTTGTCCTTGATTGTCTTGTCCATCTGTGGTTCTATAACTTCAACACTTCTATAGATCCGTTGTAAGTTGCTTCCAAACTMAAGACAATTTTAACACAATTTTCTGATATATTTGTTTCAAAGCACCTTTCAACGTGCTGTGAAATCATCTGGATTCATTATGGTTTTAATAYAATGTCTCATATTTGTGTATTATTTTAATGTGCTTGAACACCAGTAGAATATTTAAGAAGGAAATTCATCGCTTTTAATGCAAAGAAAGAGGTTTGGAGGTGGAATTTTTGTGTACCAGAAAGCAGTTTCTGCTGGTAAACAGTTGTATGAACAAAGACTTTGTACAATCTTAGTCAAAAATAATCTGTATCTGTACGACAAAAGTAGCGTTGCAATTAAAAAYGAGTGCTTCAGTGGTACACCATCACTTTTTATTTTATTTATTTTTAACAGGAAGGAGGTAATCACCACTACCAACAAACATGAGTCATTAAATGATTAGGATTCCTAGCTCCGTCCTTGCTAAGCTCTGACCAGCTTTCAACACTGCACATAAATGTATTTCCCATTCATTGTAAGCACTGTTATGGATTACATGAAATACTTTCATTACATCTAGAGAAAGGAGCACTTATGCTTTAATGTATTTGCTCTTTACATGAATCATTTTTGCAGCTCTGGCAGCAATGATGGCTGCCCTGAGTGACAGTATGTGATATCTTGACATCCATTTTATACTCCTGGATCATTAGGAGCCAGAACAACACTGTTTTTAGATACATCTCCCTACCCCTGCTTGGCGAGCAAAAATAATTTACAGGCATTTGAATGCTGTGAGCATTAGCTACTGTCATTACAAAAGTCTCTTCTTCCTAGCAGCAAGAAAATGCAAGGCATTTGGGCTGCCTAGTTTCTCCACTAAATTGGTTTTGTAAGTGTTGTTTACAACTTATCTTTGTTGCATGAATGTAAATGGATTAAACAACAGATGTGGTAGAAACATGCCTGATGTGGTATCAGGAAAAAAAAATCAGATGAGGATATTCCTTCTCTCACTTTCTTATTTCTATAAAGTACTATATTATATGAATCTAAGTGGAGCTGTAGAGCTTCAAACAGGAAAAGTGAGAACAGTGTTACTGAGCAAAGATTGTTTTGTTGTTTTTTGTAAATGATACAAAACAACCCTAAGCTTGAATGTGCCCTGGCTGCAAGACTCATCATTAGTCCAAGAGTCAGACCTGATGAACACAGAAAAGTTTTTCTGGAATATCACTTCAGTCTTGCTCATATCTGCTACAACTACAGAGTTAAAACCATTTAACTAAACCARGTGCATCCTATTTCCCTCGCTCCCTTATCACAGCTGTATGTCCTGTTCCCTGCAAACAAGTAGCAGAGTGACTGCCCTACTAGGTTGTGTTCAATAATAGTGGTTGAAAACCTGCCCAAGACTCTGTGTCTCACATTTCCTGCTGGTTGCCTCTCTGTTGCTTTCTACTGTAAGTTGCAGCTTAGCTAGGCTGCCCAAATCATGTTTGAGTGGCTGCCAGATACTCCCGATCCTCTTTGCTAGCCAGGCACAGGGATATGGGGGAAGGTGGATTTTCTGCTCTTCCAGCCCATCCTTTCCTCTGTAGTATTTTCACCCCTGCTGCTGGTCCTGCCTTGTAAACGCTGAGCCACACATAGCTCCTGGTCGCCATCAGGACTTAGTGCTGTAAGCCTCAGGTGTGGCATGCTACAAGAGTTAATAAGAATTTGCCTGACTTCTGTCTTAAGCTAAAGACTTGTTTTTTGTGTAAAGCCTGAACTTACGAGGAGCTGATTTTCTTTAATTCCTCTCCTTTGGCAGTTTGCAATGTGTGATTCACTATGTTGGAGGTCAGGCTGCGATATCACAATCTTTCCCTGTCAGAATAGCCCTTTGATACTAGGTGCTGTGTACTGCATATCACAGAATATGTGTACCACATATCACAGATCGCTGAGGCTGGAAGCGGCCTGCAGAGATTGTCTGGTCCAAACCCTGCTTGAGCAGGGTCAGCTACAGCAGGTRCCCAGCTAGGTTTCCAGTATTGCCAARGATGGAGACTCCACAGCCTCTCTGGGCAGCCTGGGCCAGTGCACAGCTCCATCAAAGCGAAGAAGTGTTTTCTGACGTTCAGRTGAAGTTTCCTGTCTGTCAGTTTGTGCCCGTTGCCTCTCATCTTGTCATTGGGCAACACTAAGAGGAAACAGGCCCTGTCTTCCTTACTCCCTCCCTTCAGATATTTATAAACACTGATACTCCCTCCTTGAGCCCCCTCTCAGTTGCTCCAGTCAATCTTCTCTGAGGCCCTATACTGGCCTCGCTCCAGTGTGCCCATGTCTTTCTTGTACTGAGGAGCCCAGAACTCCAGGTGTGACCTCACCAGTGCTGAGCACAGGGGAAGTTTGCAAGTCTGGGTCCGGTTTGTTTAAACATTTCCTATCCTGATCCTCCTCCACTAAGGGCAAGAAAAATAAGGTCTCACATAGTGCATTTTTCCTTAAGCAGGATCCTCATCCTTGCCTAGTTTTGACCTCTCTGAAGATGCTTTCTCCGCCATTTTTACAAAAATCTGGCACAAATGATTTCCCTTTCATTAACACAGGATTGCAACAAGGTCTTCACTGAACAGATGAAGCTGAATTACAATATCCCAGTCAATAGCTTGCATATGAGATAAGTATATGCTGAAATCCATCTTCCAATTAGTAGTGGTGCCAGTCATAGAAACATGCCTCACAACAGCAGTCTCCTGAGCATCATACTATCAATGACATTCTGTTGCTGAAACCACTCCCAGACTAGAATTAAACTGCAGTATAGAAATCCCCCAGTTTTGACAGATGTTGGTTAAATAGGTTTATGTTTCATTCCTCTCTGGCATGTATAATCTCACCTGCCAAATTCATCATTACCTCCACCTGGTTCCGTACATATTGTCCATTATACTCAGAACGAGCTTTTGTGCACCACATAGGCCAGCCTTGCAAACTTGGATGTCTAAAATTTGCCCCAGATCTATACTTAGGGTCTCATCAAGCTTCTAATAGCTTCAGATGAGTTGAATTCATTCCTAAACAACAAAGTTAGTTCAAGTCGCATTTTAGTTCCTATTTTGCACTTTTATCAAAAGTATGAAAAACAGTGATTTACTGTTCGTACTTCAGCCTCCCTCCAGATTCAGCTGGCCTAGTTAGCACATTGTGACCCTTGGACCCTATCTACYCCTTCCTTGCCTACCTGTGTTTGTTACAGTAGCTGCAATCCCTTTCTCAGTATAGATAACCAGTACAGAAGTGCCTTACTCTGCTGCAAATCTTCACTAAATCCTGTGAAAGTCTTGTTACAAATTACTTCTTAAGGGCATTTTGGAACAAAATCTTCACAGGTTATAGTGTTTACTGCAGCCTAAGAATTGAAAATCATGCTGAATATTATTTCTGCTTCTTAGGTGTCAGTATGTTGGAAGGAGTTTGTAATTTCTAACAGTGCTCTATGAGTATCTATTAGTTTGCTGCCAAAAGTTGTTTTCTTAGAAAAGTCTGTACCATTATGTATCTGGTCACTTGCATCACAGCATACTCTCTATAAGAGATTAAAATTTTCAGGACAACGAAGTCACTTCAAATGTTTGCCAAGAACAGTTAGGCCTCTGATGATTCATTAAAGCATAGTAGCATCATCTTTCTCAGATAGTTTAAGCCACAGGTTTTTTATTCCTTGTCTTAAAGCATTTGTAATTTTCCCTCTAAAAGAAAAAAACAGCATAATTTGGAGGAAGAACCAGAGACTATCTCAAAAAAGACTGCCCTCCATGCCACAGGAAAATGCTCTCTACCTGGCAGAGACAGGCCAATTATTTTCACTTATAAAGATTTCATCTACTTATTATCTTTTCCATAAAATTATGTTTTGACTTCAGCTCGAAAAGAATGAAAAAGGAATTGCAGCTACCATTTGTTACTCAAAAGCAGTGAAGCATCAAATCATACCAGACTCATAAGAATACAAGACTTTTGAAAGATCAAAAGCTATGCAAATCCTGCTTTGCAGCTCAGGTATGTCATATTAGGAGGACCACAAGAGTACAGTCTTCAAATCATAATAAAAAAGGTTAAGTGTATGTACCTTTTTCTGTTCTTATTACAATCATGCATATTCATGAAAAAATTCTTTTTTTTTCCCTGCTTTCTACAGTAATGGTACAAGAAATCTGAAATAATATGCCTAGCAACATCTGTTAAAGATAGTTATGAAGATGCCGGATTGGTTTAACCTTTTCAATGTCCCATAATTTTGACTAGCTGGCATTCAGTTCCTATCTCATAGTCCGGAAACCGAAGCCACAAGTGTTAAGAAATCAATGGAGCCGTGAAGGAACTTTGAAAAGGTCACTACACTACAGTCAGCTCCATCTTTCACAGCTTGTATGGGGGCTTGAAATCACATTCCTGCACCAAAGATAGCAAGTAGAATCCAGAAGAACAGATATGGCTATATTGTGGTTTGTAGGCAGACAAAAAAATTATTCTGCCCACACTCCAAGGTAGTTGGATAAGAGCCAGCTATGACCTGGAAGCTGTACAGATAGGTTTGTATAGCAGTATGGCCCTGTGTTTGAGCAGAGCCCTCWGAGGCACAAACGCAATGCGGAGGTGAAATGTTTCACTGCATACTCCATCTAGCTGAAATGTAAGTCCCAGGAAGAGCAACCTTAAGTAACRTCACCCCCGTGAAACACTTTGAGAAAAAGAGAGGAAGAGTAATCAAAATCTTTTCCATGACTCCCTTCTTCACAGAAAGATTTCAAAGACTTCATTAATAATACAGAATCTTCAGTACTGTACCAGGCAATTTCAACCAGCATTGGACCAGTTCATAGAATATCAAAACATTACTTCTATTTGACTTTTGCATCATGGCAGAGGACAGTATTTCAAAGCAGGGAATATATATTTGAAGACTGACATCATATTACAGACCAATACGAGAAATAGAGAGAAAAAGAGCCTATGAGGACATGCAGCATTTCCAGAAAATAGTAATTTGAATTGGGATATTTGCAAGGATAATGTTGCCATTTTGTTGGACATTGATATCAGAAGTACATTCAAGTACCACCTGTTTACAGAAGGCTCTGGCCTTTCAACGCTTTTTCACAGGTATATCCAAAGTTAAAAGTGATCACTTTTCTTCAAGCTTGTTTCACACGAATACTTCAGAGCACACACAATCTCTCTTGTACACAGACCAGTGAGAAGACAGGATATACAGGATGAGGAAACACAAACCCACAGATGGGATCTAGAACAGAAGGTTGCATTTTATTATCTCTCAACTTTAATGTAGAGCCTTCTCCATCTCAAAGTACCTGGCTTTCTTTGAGTCCGCTGGAACATTAAAGCAGCCTTGTGCCAAGTAGCAACTTTAGAGATTGGCCTTTTCATCCTCCACTATCAGCTGTCGGACACAGTTTACCTCTGGCTCTTCTCATCTTCTCCCTGCAGTGAGAAATGGGATACAGATGAAGGTAGCTGGAGCGAGATGGTAAGATCTCTCCTTCATACCAGTTAGCTATCAGTGATTATTTCAAAGGTTTCATTTTCACCTRTGGGAGTTGATTCCTTTGAACTTCTCACTTGTTCTGACCAAGTTTAAACAAAACAGCAATCTCCACTTTATAGGTGAATACATTTTTATTTGTGCTTTTTATTAAATTAACACTGGCATTCTGGCAGAGAAATTGAAAAATCCACCAATTACYTTATCCTGAGAGGAAGAAAAGTTCTTCTGGATTCCAAATTCTAGTGATTCATATGATTAAAACATATCATCAGAGATTCTTGGAAATGCTGTTCAAGCACCATTTTTGGAGCAGGAAGCGTAATACATGCAGAGAAGATTTCTTACTACATGGCCCGATTTCATTCACGTACAACTAAATCTCCCTCCTTTCCTGCCTTCTACCTCATTCAAAGGCAGCAGGTACGTGCATATATACAGCCTGTTGTTATCCAAGCAGGAGCACTATCTATCATTATCAGGTGCCCTGAGGAAATAGAGAGGAGGAAATATCCAGAGTAGCTGAGCCTGCCTCTCCGCTTCGRGTCTTATGATGTGCACTGTCCTCAGATAACATAGTTCAACTTGCCTGCATTTGTTGAGACATGGATTGTGTTGTGCTATTCTCTGTTACTGCAGCAGCAGCCTGTGGAAGAACAACYGAATGCCAGTATATCATATGTGGGTATATATGGCGTGGTTTCATAACTCTGAACAATATTCTCCACTTTACATTGAATAATCAAACTGCCTAAAAGCATAGGAGAGAATGTACATTGTATTATCAATTACTCTGGTGAAGACAACTGACTGAAATCAGGATAATTTGTGGGAGATTAAACTGGCCCCATTAAGAGAACTGTGTCAAACCAGCCTAAACTGATATCTCTAAGATACAGCCAGCTCTTCCTATTCCATACCCAGACCATGAGTGCAGAAGTTGGGGGAGACAAACTGATACTTTTAGCTCTTCAGCAAAGATAATAACACGTCATAAGAGAAAAAACCTGAAACAAGATAAGCAGCAATGCAACTTCAACTCAGTGAATATGATTTCTGGGTTGAAATCAAGTCCAATATCCCTGACTGAAACTTTATCTAGTGCTGATAGTGATCAAGGGCATCTTGACATAGACTCAAAACCAGTCTGCCATTGACATAAATTATAAGCCAGAAAAGTGTGGAGTACTGATGTTCCAAACAAATACAAAGACTTTGCCCTCAGCATAGCTGATTATTTTTTTTCTTTTTTATGTGGCTCAAACAGAATACATTTATTTCAAAAAGCCTGTGTAGACATGCTTATTGTTTTGTTTCTGGAGTTTCTTCATAATGGAAGCAGATACTCTGCCCTTCCGAGTCCATGCACCCTAAAATATGAGAAAGATAAGGCAAAGTACCAGRCATCTCTTCTGCTACTCTGCCTTTCTATTTGTCTGCCATCTGTAATTTCCAACAACATGACACTGTTTAAGGYATAGAGGAAGACTGCCCTCCCTGTGGCAAAAGAAACTTTGCAAAAGATGAATATGACACCACACGTCTCCCTTGTGCTGGGCTGCATGTTTTCTGCATGCTTCAGCAAAGAAGTCTATTGAGATATTTATTAGGATAAGAAAATTTCTTTATTAGAAGAGATCCTTTTCATCTCCATCCTGCTCTCTACCTTCGCTGTTTAACTTCACATAACTTATCATTTACTCATTGCCTCTTCTAATGGAGAATGAAATAATCTCTTTTTACATATGTGACTAAATAGAAAGGGCGTAGGTTTTCTTTTCCTTTTATTTTCATAAGATTTTCCACTGAGCCGAGAATGCCTGAACATTTATGATTAAATGCTATCTTACATTTAAATTAGATATTAATGATATATATGATTCATGCTTTACAAACTGCCTATTCCATGGGGAGAGCCTTCTGTAAGGGTCACAATAAAGTGAGTATCTGGGTAGAACAAGATCTGTCTAATAAATGGAACAAGAAGCAGATAGACAGCCTGAGGAGCTTTTCAAGTAGAGATGAAAGTCACAAGTGTGTGTGTGAATTAAAAAAGAGCAGATCTGTTTACCTCTGTCTTTTTACACATGGGCTGAATGCTAAGAACCACCTGTCAAAGCTGCATGCGAGGCAGTAAAGAGCGTTTTGTTTATCTGTGAATAAATTAARGGACTCGGACATGATTTCAGCAAAAAGAAGGTAAGCTACATTGATTCTATCCCAATCCACTCTGGCAGTTGTCCTTTCCGAGAAACCCCAGGAGGGYTTTTGATGCACCTGCTCAGATGTAGAAGGTGTTATTTCACGAACATTTCTTTACTTTCAGTACTTGTCTTCATGATTGTCACCACTTTCCTTTCAGACCAAACAGATGTTATGGCTCTGAAGAGGGAACAGACTACCTGAAGTTGCTAGAAACTGCTCAGCACTATCCCAGTAAAGGATGAGTGGATCTGAGAAACAAAGAAGCTGCTGGTTTTGAAGCCTCTGAACATTACTGTACCCATTATCACTGAGGGTACATGTTTCTGCATCGGAGCTGAGGGATCTATTCATGGAAAAACCCCAATGTACTGACACTAGTGGGAATTCTTCAACAGACTTTTGATCCAGCCCCAGTTAGGCCTCCTAACTAAAAACACAGGACTGTGAATTACAGCAGTTTACAGCTGTGCTGTAAATGAAGTGCAATTTTGGGCCAATTATTTAACCTCTGGCTTTCTCTCCTCTCTGCTGGAGCTATCAGAAAAAAAGAATTTCTGTCTTGTCTAGAGCATATTCTATGATCTGTATGCTTGATACCTCCTCAGGCAGAGAGACACTGCAACAAACTTTCAMAATAATCCTGAAATCTATAAATAAACAGTTCCTGGGTACTAAAATA
Organism: Rhea americana; assembly: GCF_003343005.1. Lineage (NCBI taxonomy): Eukaryota > Metazoa > Chordata > Aves > Rheiformes > Rheidae > Rhea > Rhea americana. The sequence goes on along the minus strand of NW_028185228.1, from coordinate 1,765,048 downwards.
AATCTATTCAAAACTGCAGAATGGACCCCAGACCAAAGAAAGACTGATAAAGTTTGGAATAAGAGAGATTGGATGGAAAGAGAGATAGAAGCTGCCCAGGGAAGAACTGGAGAGGAAAAAATATCTAATTAAATGTTTGGAGTCCTTTCTCATGGAAGCATGACCTTGCAGTTACAGTACTGAGATCTACAGTACTGAGTGAGCCAGGTTCAGTTCCTGTCTCTTCCACAGACTTCTGGCACAGCCTTGGCTAATTAACCAAATTCCTCTGTATCACAGAATAAGCAGGCATAATTTTAGTCCTCCCCACTGCCTTGTCATGTCTTCTTAGACTGTTGAAATGAATAGTTCCTTATGAGTTACATTTTGTGYTTTTGTGCAGCAGGACACTTAGCACAGTTGGAATAAATACTTTAAGTTCTACAAATAAAAAACAAGGCTGGGGAAGGAACTTGCTGCTTTTTATAATTATTCCAGCCTCTTGCTGGAATGTATGAACTTTTCTTCTAAAGGCAGATTTTGCAGAATGACATCAAATGACACCAAATTCTCAGAATGGCAGACCTTGCCATCTCAGCAATGCAAATAAGGAGCAGAGTATTTGCACAWGAAGTGATAGGAGCAGCATATGACTGGACCCTGTGTGGAGAAGCGGCAAGGACTAAGAGTATCCTGGTATCCACAGTTCATTATCCACTGTGWGATTTTTGAGAATTTTTAGCAATTYCCTTGTGGAGAAGCAGAGGATAAATTGTTGTCTGGAAGGTTATGGTAAGGATTTCAGTGTTTGTCATTCACATAAGATGAGAAGGATGGATATTGAGCACATGTATATAAGTATAAGGCTTCCTTGACTGCTAATGCTCAGTGATGAAATTTTCCAAATGTGCGCTGTAACTGTCCGTGCTATGCTAACAGTACTTTAAAYAGTTTTCAGACTGACTTAATTAGGCTGACCCTGCTTGGGGTCCTTGCACAAATTAGCAGCTTCTGTTACTATCTCCCATTTACCCACACACAAATCTAGTATGGTGGCTGGAGCTGTCATTCTACTCTTCTTATTTAGAAAATATATACCTTTTGTAGCCTCTGGGTACATCTGATGGCCTCTTCTCTCCCTTACCCCAAGAAAAAGTAACAAGAGCATAAAACTGTGTGTATAAACCTATTTATGTGTCTTGACTGTCTTCCCATGAAATGTGGAAGAGCACTCTGTATTAAAGGAAATACTTGGTGTTGCTCTGTTGTCTATGGTAAATTAAAATAGATCCTCATCTATTGGTGGTCTTTTATGGCCTTTGCATCCTTGTGTATGTGAATATAATAGGCATATTCTCAATGTCTCTGGATGTGTTGTAAGCACAAAATAATTTGCAGGTGTAGGTGATGACTGTCTGTTACTCATTGCTTTACTCATCATCTCATTTGCCTTCTTACCCCTAGCTTTAGCTCTCTGGAATTCACTGTAATGTTCCAAGTCTGAGCAACTTCAACTGAGGTGTCTCAAAATGACTGACCTGCAAAAGAAGATGTTTCAATGTCTGAACTCCAAAAGCAAGTTTAATTCTATTGATTCCCCTCTGCTTTGAGTACTTGCCATGARGTTCATGGTTTTATGTCAACCTGGACTCCAGGACAGAGAATTCTTCTTCTAGATCAGACACAGATAATCTCATCACACTTCACATTTTAAAAGCCTTCTGTTGCAACAAATGGACAATTTACAAGTTGAGCAGTGGAGATTCCACACTCCTATCTTTGTAATGAGTGCTGGAATTTAAAGTCATTAACTATACACAAAAAAAATGTATGTTGTATTTTTCAAAAAGGTTCATTTTTTTGTTTACTTTTTTCTCTACTACAGAATCTCTTTGACTTTTTGGCAGGAATAAAAACTGTGGTCAGAGAAAAGCATACAGACTTGGGAAGGGACACTAAAATATACATGTCTTKCCAAGCCTGGACTGGTCCAGAAGACATGGAGCCTCCAGTGAGGCTTACGCAACCTATATAAACTACATAAGCAAAACGAGGCCAGCCTCTGGCTTTAGAGTTCTCAAGTTTGCTCACAAAAATATGTGCTAGAGTATGGCTTCTAATATATTCTAGCTTCTTTGTCAACAAAATCTTTACCTGCAATGTCCAAATTTTTTTCATCTGATAGCTGTCACTGACTAAGGTGATTGAGATAAGCRTGCTGTAGCAGGATGTCTGTATGCAGGCAAGATATTGTCAAGCTCTCACTGGAAATGTCACTGTAAACTCAACAGAAGCAAGTGCCTTGTTCCAAAGGGAGTTTGAAGCAGACTTAAAACACTCCTACTATTTCTAAACTGGCTTTTCTAACATGGGTCAAGTACAGAAGCAATGTATATCGTAGGGCAATGTTCCAGCACTCCCCTTTCTTTGCTGTACTTCATTCACATTTGTTCCAACTTCAGGTAGTGTGATGACAAAGTATTCATGGCACATCACAGTCTCTTCCTGGTTCTGTATATAGTTACACCTGCCTAAGAAAATAACAGTGCTGGTTATAATAAACATCCCAAGCCTTTCTTGTCTGAGGGAAATAACTCCCCCCAGGGATCAAATACTGTATGAGATTAAACATTCACATAGATCTCAGTAGTCCAGAAGGAATGTGAATGAAGAAGGAATTGCTTTGAATTTTAGAAGAAATGTATTTTTAAGCCAGTATACCCAAGATTAAGTTTTTTTTCTCTGAAGTTACTTTAGAATTTACTTGTAGATCTCAGTAGGGAAAAACATTAGCATTGGCTCATTCTGATGTAGGTCTGACTGGCCCAACATACCCTCTATTCCTAAGGTGTTTTCATAGAATCGTAGAGTCAGTAAGGTTGGAAGGGACCTCTGGAGATCATCTAGTCCAACCTTCCTGCTCAGCAGGGTCACCTAGAGCATGTAAAGAGTTTTTGAGAAACTATTTACCTTTTTTTTTTTTAAAGTTAGCTCTTTAGAACCCCATTAGCTTCATCTCAGTTACGTTTTACAAGGGTGATCCATAAACATGTTCTGGTCAGAATGCTCTCACTTTTATTTCCTTAAGTCAGGCTGTTGCAGATACTAGTTAGACTGATAGGACATAAAGCATCAGGAAGAAACTAGTGCATTAAAATCTAGATTTCCAAAGCAAATAGGTTCATTGGCTCTTGCAGTCCCAAGAACATTTACAGGTTACTGTTTCAAAAAAGGAAGAAATACTTTTGTGGATAGAGAATCTACTAAAACATTTGATTTAGGACATTAAAATACTTAGGCAAAATTCTTTTAAACATTATCTTCCTAGGTGCGTTTTGTTCAGCTGAAAGTGATTTTTGTTGTTATCTGAGTTGGACACATGCCATTGTCATCTAGTGTACCAAAAGAGATTGCATAAGACAGTAATGAATGCATATTTCATTCCAGATTCTGCTATTATTTCAGCAGGGCAAGATATTGTTCCCACCATGGAAGCTTCAACGTGAGCAGCATGAATGCAGAATTATTACAGRTGAAAGGCATCTTTCTGTCTCAGATCTCATTCCAGCTTGCACAACTATTCTATTCTGTGCAAAGGAAAATACTCAGACCCAAAATATTTTGGGTTACCATAAGCTACTGAAAGTCACAAAGTTTATCGTAACAAGTTTGCACATATGGTCGCAACAGGGTGASGGTAAATAAGGAGGATAAGCTGGTTCATTTGATGAACTCAGTGACTTGCAGGACTAGCTTAATGTAATTCAAAAAGGTAAAYTACTTTATACCAACCAAGGAACATGAATAGGTGATATATTTTGTAGCCGTAATCCATCTGGCCATTCAAAAACTAAGGAGATGAAGCTGAAAAGTTCTTGCAAACATCCATTCAAACATCCAAAGCTGTTTGGCTCAACAATTGTTTTTTGTTTATATTATTTTTTTTCCTATTAATATCGCTCCATCCCTGTTCATATGCAAAGCCACGTATATTTGTTTATGTGCCAGAAGATTCTTAACTTTTTTTTGTTCATTATTGATCAGACATAGGTTTTTAGAAGATATATTCAGGCAGGTGGGAAACAGAAACAGTACCTGATAAGTGACCTTAAAGAATTCAGATGCAAATTTTGCAAATAATCCATACCACAAAGTGTGTTTCCTGCCTGGCAAACGCTTGCAAGTTTCCATAGAACTTCAGCTATGCTTATGAACATGACAAAGGGCTACATTCTGTCAAATAATTCACAGTTGTATTTGATGGAAATAGTAGCGTCATTACTCTTGAAGAAAGCTACAATAGATTTGGTACTTCCTTGATAATATCATTTAAGCATTTATTGCATTGTTCACAAGATCCAGGATCATTACAATTAAAACAGATCAAAAAGTTAAACAAATATGTCATAAATATCTTCTATGCCTAGAGGCAGATCAGAAAAACAGATTAAAACAAAGTAAGGCAATCTCATTTTTCAGCATTACCAGTGCTCTACCATGCTCTACCAATGACAGAAAAAGTGCCCAGATAAATTTCAAAAATGAGCCAAATCCTAATTGGAAAGAGCCTAAGAGCTGTTTTTTCTACTAGTAAAAAAAACTAATAAAATTTTGCAGTATCATTTCTCTCATTAGACATTTTCACATTCAGTGCTCTGCTCTATTTTCTTTCCTTTTTTTTTTTTTTTTTTTTTTTTTTTTAAGTAGACAGCCTAGACAGGACATCCAAAAAAAGCTTTTGATTTTCTTATATTTGTTTAAACCAATTAAAATTGTTTAATCCCTTAGCGGTTTGTTGTGGGTAATTGCTTGTTATTCATACCTTATTCTGTTTACACACTGCTCTTGGAAGATTTAAGCACAAATAAAAAATGTACTGTAGTCATAAACAACTAACGCTTTATGGGTTAAGTACTACCATTACTGAAAACAAAAACCTAAAAAATTGAAAAAGAGGTTTGAGCTATTCTCCTTTATGTAAAAGAATAGAGAAACTCAGGAATCAAACTTYAAGTAAACTGTTAGAAAGAAAGGCATTTTCCACCTGTAACGGCATATATTAAAGTCTCTGTTGATTTTATATGTAAAATGGAGTTTTCCCTTTGTTCTGAATAAGATATCCTATCACTCATGCATGCTAGTAGCAATTCATGAGATGCATTAACCAAAGAAAAAACCAATACTGATAAGCTTTTTTTTAATAAGAAAAGAAAAGGAGTCCTAAATGAAAAAAATCTAATTATTGATCTCCTTACCTGCAGCAGGTTTCCATGCATGAGAAATGTGCATATTTAGGATGGAGCAGACTCCCTATCTTAAGCAATATTTTACTTTCAAAATGCAYTCTCCAGTTAAATGGAACCAACATTAAGCTTAAAATAAAAGTTAATCTATACATTTATCAATATRTTGATATATTAACATTTGTTAATACAGTTTTATTTTCCAGTGTATCTTTTTTTTTCCTTTCTTTTAATTCAATTTTTGCAGTATACCTACATGTACTTCTGAGAAATGTAAAGCTGTTATTCTAAGGCTTTGTACAATAGAGGCATTCCAAATTGAGCACCAAGAGTAAAAAATTAATTTGCATATACTGGTTGGTCATAGCAGCAGAAGAAATGCTGAAACCCCTAAGCTCAGCCACATCAATGAGTCGAACACTGATGACTTCCTGTTACACAGAGATAGTTTGAGTCCTCGACTGACCCCAAARTCTAGATGCTGTGTCAGAGACCTCCAGTGACCTGACTTATCATCTTCACATACTCTCCAATTAAAAAAAAAATGAAGTCAGTGTTAAGGAGATTTGAGTTAAGGAACAATTCTAATCCAAAAGCAAAATTAAATTTGGTATTCAGATATCAAATGGAACCACTCAAATTTAGTGAATGCTTGGTGGAAAAATCCAGCTCGACAAAATATACATGAATATCATGGATTTTTGCTTCACCTTGTTGAAGAGAGAGGCTGAGTGTATGCAAATTACTTCATTATATCCTACTGCTTTAGAAAATTTTCAGGAAGTAAGAGTTTTGTAAGTACCCATACATGCTCATGATTTATTACAAGAAGGAGAAAGCTCAGGGAATATCATGTAKCTCACCTTTCTCTATGTTCAGAAATCAAAAGCTCGTCGTTGAGCTTTTGTGTATGTGGCCCTCTTTCCCTCAGCCACTCTGACTGTGGCTGCCCCAGTACTCCATCTCTAAAGTATAAAGAGGATTGAGGAGAAAAACTCTGGCAAAAACAGCAAGGAAATATGGGGTGCTGATTTAATCCCATTTTTGCTTATTTTGGAGGCTTTACAGTCAGTATGAGGTGGAAATCTAGGAGATCATTTCGAGAGATCTGCTTATTTCTGCTCTCAGAAATAATAGCTTTGTAACGCAGGTAAAGAAAAAAAATCTTTTTAATGAATTTTTAAAGTGATCAAAATGCTATTTCTTGTCCTGGGAGGGCATCTGCAAGGAGATTGGGCCTGCATTTTATTCAGCATTGGGAAATGTGGAATCATACTTATATCTGACAAACTGTTCTTTGCTTCCCCTTGAGAACGCAGCAGGTGCTGGTCTCCCAGATGAATGCCAATGAGGATGCTACATGGCTGTGGAGAAGTCTCACTGTCCTCATATCCTCAGAGCTCAACATCAGAATCCGGRCACTGAATTTAATCTGGGAATAGAGACAGGGAAACGTGCTGCATCCCCAGAGCGAGAGACATTTGTTATCTCACTGTGCTTTTGAGAAGAGCCACTCTGCACTGCACAGTGCCCTCCTGACACGCAGCCCTCCTTCTAAACAGTCCCTCTGGCTACCCTTGACTGGCCAACATCTGTCACTCGCAAGAGCAGGGAATTGCTCGACACTACACTAGCACAGTATCCTAGCCCTTGCAGCAAAAACTGTCACATCCAGAAAGTCCAGCAACATTTCCGGAGACGCACCAGGCTGCCCTGATGGCATTCAGTCCAGCCCTGACTGAATCTGCCCTAGCAGAACGAGCAGATGGCTGCAGCCACCAGCTTTCCCCAGAGAGGATTTGCTCAGCTTGTTCCACCTGCTTGCAGAGGCAGAGCCGAGGAGCGTGCAGCGGGGCTGGCAGCCAGACCTGGGGCAATGCCCTGGCTCTCGTAAGGGACGCAGTGTGCAGGGTGAGACTTCCAGGTTCATAACTATAACAGTGAAGGAGGGAAGCACTCAGCTAAGCCATGCAAAAGAGGTACAGCTCCTGGGAGCAGGGAGTGGAGGCAGAAAGCCAGATTTTAACAGCCAGTTGTACTAAACTAGACAGAATGTCTTGTAGCGCAGCCACAGCCTGCGTCTAGGGTCCCACTGGCCTCTCCTCAGCAGCTTGCTCCATCTCCATGCACACAGTATGTCCTGTATACAAACTGATATAAACCGTCCTGCACCTCAGAAGGAAAGACATTACTGCATTGCTACATATTTCAGGCTTATAGTATTTCTGTAGTAAGTACTCATTTAACTTCGTACAGGACTATCAGAAAGCTGTGTAGCTTTTAAGAAGAATTTGAAATTTTAATTTATAAACTGTTAGAACCTCTTTTTATACAGTCAGTGGAAAAAGGACATTAAATGTGGAGGGGGTTCCACTCCCATTGTYTTCAAACATCTTTACATTCAGCTAATTTCCTTGAGACCTTTGAAAATTCAGTCTTCCATTCCCATGTGGAGTAGCCTATCTCCTAGGTAGCGCGACAAAAAGAGAGCACATCACTCCAGTGCACAACACCTTTTGCTGCTTGGCTGTCCAGATTAAGAGCTCCAGATAATTCCATATCTACTTTCTTGCAGCAGTCAGAAGTCAGCTTTTCTTCAAGAATATCGTACAGTAAAGTATCCCCAAGAAAACTGCCATATTTGCAATTTGCTTCCTGACAGGTATATATTAAACACAGTAAAAAGAGAAAGTCATCAAGTCATCAAAGGTATCATCCACCATCACTTGTGGGTATGTTGAATGACTGGTGCTGCAGACACATCTCCACTGAAAATATTACACACCAGATCAGTTCTTCCYTGTCTTTCARCTCCATGGCTACCCTTGAGATTGCAGATTTCACTTATTATTATTCACTTCCTGTGCTTCTTAAATATTGGTTTTTMTTTTCCTTTGTTTTTTTTTTTTCATCTCTCACCATATCTGAGTTCTTTGGCAAGGGACCCTAGTGGATCTTGTCTTTTTCTACATCTTTCTGGGTATTTCTGGAATCCTTGGAGTCAGCCAGCATTACCATATCAGGTCTCCTGAGGCCATTCATTCCCATCCCCTCCAAAGCTTCGACAAATCAGACTGCCAGTTTTTTATTAAACTAACACTTTTAAATTACTTCCATTCACACTTTTCAGCATATTCTACATTGCTGAGGAAGACTTCAGGACATATCTCGATGGTTTGCCTGCCTGAACAGGTTATTTGTTTTTTCTTCCTATAGTGCCCCTCACAGCAAGATTCCAYCAGTAAAAAAACACCATCCCAAAGAAAATTTATGGCAGAAACAAGTCAGTCTACTTTCATTTAGTTTACTGAAAAACAGACTTTGAGGAAGAAAATGCAAAAGATTCTTTCTGAGAGACAACTAAAATGAGGTTTGAGTAAATACTTGTATGCATACCATTACTGAAGTACTAAGCCTGCCTATAGTACACTCTGGTTTTGATAGGCTCAGAATGTGCTGAAAATAGGTTCTTTTGCTTTATTTTAAAAGCAGACCAAAGACAGGCAGAAAAATGTTTATAGCACTCAATTAAGCAAGCACAGATATAGGTATGAAGATATAGAAAGGGGTAGCAAGACAAAAATCTGAGCAAAAGATGGACAGAATTCTAATTTAATCTGAAGCGTGTTAACCTTCTCTGCAAACAGAACTCTTGATTTCTTTTTGCTCATTAATAGAGGCTTAAAATGAAATCTGTTCAATGGCTGGTCTGCCAAGGGCTAAATTAAAAATAAAAATAAAAAATAACCACAAGACTTTTTTTAATAACTGAACATATGAAAAATGCAGAATATATATGTGCTATACAATGCTCATTTATTATGAAGTCACTAGGCTATGAACAAATTTTATTTATTCTGTGCAAAGAGCACAAAACAGCTATAAAGCATACAGCACACATTTTTTGAGAGCTGTAATACGGTAATCTCCCAGTTCAAATTTCCACACCCTTGCTCTGGTCTAGCCCTTTTCTGCTAAGGAAAGGATACTGAAACARCCTAAAGGAGTTTTAAAAGAAGGATATGTCAAAGTTAGGCTGCAATAAGTACCACTTCAGATATTCCAGATGTTTTTGTAGCTGTTGTAATTCAATATGTTTCTAATAACAACGGGGCAGCCTCAGAACATACCACCACTGAAAGGGCACAAAGTAGTTCATAGCCATTTTTTGCTACTTCCTCTCAGGCTGCAAGCTTTCAGCTGTGCTGCAAAGGCTCCTAGTTCATCATTACCTCCTGCAGTAATTTTGCTTCTAGGCTTAGGGGAAACAAGAAAGTTATGATGTATATGGAAAAAAAATCAGTAAGAAAAAAATTAAATTCATCTAGAGTTTTGGCCAGAAACCCTGAGTGACCTTTAGTTTAATCTGACTGACTTTTTTCTTCTCTAGTTTTAGTCATGGATGGCAGCAGAACTGTTTATAGAAAACAAGTCTGATATGGAAGAAGATGTTTCAAAAGATCCAAATCCCATTTCCTTCTTGTAATAATGATAACGCTTGATCTTCCTATTAGTCACCCTAAACCAAATGATTATCAGCACTTTCCTCTTTTTAAGCCCATGTTATGTTAATGGACACAATTGATTAGATTCAAAGATTGAGGCCAGAACTTGAATATGTGATAGGCTATTTCAAGGACCCTATTAGTATTTAAAGAATTAGTATAAAATAAACCAACAGACATGTTTTATTAAGCAGCATCTGGTTTTCCAGTGGGGGAAAAAAATTGACATCTAGGTAGCTGCTGTCTCCAAGCCCAGGGTCACTATACAAGCTTAACATTCAGAGAAGCAAAATCAGACTGACGRTCCTTGAATAGAATACGTTACCTGTTTAAGAAAATGCTTTCACTGAWTCTTTGATATTTAAGTTAATATTCACTGAATAATATGTAAACTGAAAATAATTTGACCGAAGGGCTTACCAGTATTAATGGTGAACAACGAATATGACAGAGCTTTGAAGAGCCAGATGACCCTGTGCCAGCATTAGTACTGCACTAATACAGAAGGGAGTGACTTAACTCTTTGAAAAAATCTTCCATTAAATGTCGAGAGTTGAAAAAAAATTATAAGACATATTGAACAAAATACTAGATGATGGTTTGGGGAAGTTCCTGCTATCTCTGGAGAAGCAGCTAAATAATTACTGTTCCTAGGATGGCAATCTTCCTTGGTCATAGTAGAAATGAATATTCACTTACTGTCAACCCATCTAATAGAAAATATGGAAGAAAAGGTCTACTGCAAAGTGATTTTATGTGGGGTAGCCAAAAAGAGCGGTACAAAATGTCACTAGTAGTAACAGCAACAGATGCCAAATTCATCTTTCATAGCTTAGGATGTCAAAAAATGTCTCTGAGTCTCAACTAATCACCTTCAGCTCCCCTTACAATCAATAAAAAAGAAAAACAAAACAAGCACATAATTCATCTGAACTACCTTAGATATCTGTCTTAGGCATTTGTATCCTACAGCTACATAAGAGAAAATCTTGGATTGTTGCACTATAATTAATGTGTCAGTGCCTAAGTAATAATCTCCATTTTGTATGTAATTTCATTTTCTTTTAAATAAATGTTATTGACATTTATGGGTTTAAAAGCTCATGGCAGGGGAAGGGTCTGGGGAAGCTTGTCTCTGAGATCTGTTAGTGCACCTCATTTATCTCCTGATTTACAATATGTATTCTAAAAGTGAAATAACACCACTGACAACAATTCTAAGCAATTAAGATTATAACACAACCTCCATTAGATAATTCATCRAAATTATAAGAATGTTTGAGGAGAGAGGAGTTGGAAATATGCTTGAGTAGGCTTTACAATATGTATTGCTTTTAAAATAAATGGAGAGTTAAACAAGAGAAGAAATAAAATAAGTTTTCTCAAAATAAGATATTTAACCTTTCTGCCTCRGTTTCTCTAGGTATAACAGCCTGGGATAATACCTTGCTTTTGTCTTGTTTATTAAATACTGGTRAGATTAGGAATGGGCTTTATATGATCAATACAGAACTGATTAGTAATTCTGTAGCAGAACACTTTCCCACCATGAGTGAAATACGAATACATTTCTGTTGGCAAGTGATTTATGAATAGTTCAGACCTTTGGTTAGGCAAGTACATAACATAAACTCACCTTCTGGTATTTCAACAGACACAAATCCTATTTACTTTCCCTTTAATTTAAAAAATTACCAAAAGATTTGAAAGCTCCTACCACTTTTTCAGACTATAAACTATACACTATAATCAGTGTATCATTTCAATAATACAAAATATAAACCCAATTATATGGAGCATATCACTTCTGTACTTAAGAAAACTAGAAGCTAGAAAGATTACTGGAATTCTCTATGGTAGTACGCATTAGAAGTGAATTATTAATTATTAAATCTTTTCTATTATGTCCTGCTTTTCAGATTTTCAAAAGGTATCTAAACCCTTTAATATTTCCYTTTTATCCTATTGGCTGTATGTTATGCACAGCAAAGTTGAAAAGTCTCATCCCTCTCCTACCTTAATTTTTTTCACTTCTGTTACTGTTATTACCTGAGGCAGAAAGGCATACATGTGAAGGAGTATCTAGGGCTTGTCACCAGCATTTATCACACTCCATTCCTCTTCTGTACACATATGTACATACAAATACCCATGAGGGCTTAACTCCTGGTATCCAATGCACTAGCACACATCAATACATATCCTGAAAAATCAGCTTTGCTTAAATCCATTTGCACAGAGGATAGAATTAGAAGCAATCCACATAGAGACTGCATTTCCTCTACTGAAGAAAAATATTTGCRTACATTGGAGCTGGTTGAGTAAGCTTAAATCCCCCCAAGTTTCCCATATTAGTCAAAATTAGGAGTTAAAGAAATAAAAACCAATGTGGYAGACTGAAAATCAACTTTTTATTCATGCCTCCACTAGTCTTGATCATTCCAGAATGTAAATTGACTCTTTTATAAGCATTCTTTCACAGCAAGTCGCTTTTATATGACTTATATATCACTAGTAATCGTAGACTACAGTTAGGGAACATCATTTAYCCTCAAAAGCCATCATTTGAATAGCTGATACTAATGAAGGAAACAGATAGAAACAAATACTGAAGTGGTAGAGCAAAAACTGTATACACTGAAATTTGTAAAAATCATATACTACTTTGTTTTTACATACCATGATCTTATATWTAAGTTCATTTACCCTGTCCTATGATTGACATTTTCCCTTTACAAAACCTCAGCCTTTTGGATAAGAATRTTTTCTTCTCACATTTTGCTTATGTTCACAAAGTGAAAACTTGTGATTGTTGCATTTTTCAGCACAGTAATATTTTGTTTGTAGTTGAATAAGAAGAGATGTTTTTCGYTTTAATGTTAAGTTCACAACATAGCCTGCTTGTTTGCAGAATTTCYGCTTGAAACTCCTGGAGGATTTGTGTGGAAAGCCATTTTTATTGCTTCAGATTGCAATAGACCCTTTCACATTTAAGGATGAAGATATACCAAAATGTAGGAAATCACCTTAGTTTCTGTTCTCCTGTACACCRCAGCTGGGAGAGGTGGAACAATAACTAACAACCTGCAGGCTTCTGCAGAGGCTTCTGCTTCACTCCTAGCTTATTTCAGCTTCTCAGTAAAGCATCTGRAAGAGGTTGGTCCCAAACCACCTATTGTCCTCTTTCATTCTGGRCTACACGCACGTGCCAACTGACCTCACAGCTATTTCATACTTCAGATGCGATGGGTTCACACATAGAGCTATCAGGTCCGAGTGGTGTCTGGTTTATACATTTTGCTTGCTGTGAATTCATTCAAGGTTTCACAAAAACCTTAGGACTTTTACAGAAATCAGCCAAGAATCTCTGGGTCTGCCTCGCTTCTGTGCGAGTCAGCACTACGTACAGATTCACCGTCCCTGTGAAACTCAGAACTTTTTGCATTCATTTTTTTTTTTCCTAAAGGACTGCATTTCCAGGGCCTGCGGATAGAGCAGGCTGGTCTTTACCTTGTACTGGGGTTCTGAGGTGGGGATGGACTGCTAGACTCCCTCACTGAACATAAATGCTATTGAGTTGTGTTTCAGGGTTATTTGAAAGTTGAATACTTTCCTGAGGAATTGTTTCTGCAGTGATTGCCAATTTTCTGCTTGAGAGGTTTATGATCAAATAGTCTCTGGCAGGAGTTTTTTGTTGGGTCCTTTCAACTGCTGGCTTTCCGAGGACATTTGCTAGGGAATGTTCAAATTTCTTCTGCCTTTTCTGTTAACATTTACAGAACAAATTTCAGCACCTGCTAGATGTGAAGCACTGACAACACATAGACGGAGAGGACAGGGGATCAGCTGTGGCAGGAAATAAGAAATAGAGTACTTTGACTACACAGCAGAAGATAAAGGTACAAATCAAGTGAYGGATGCTAAATAATTTAACATTGAAAAGAAAAGGCTTGATACTTATTTTGAGCCAACTTCAAAAGAGATCTGACTGGCTAGTAGGAGACATCTGTCCCCAATATCCTCTCAGGGTGAGTTTATGTCCAGTGCAGTTTTCAAGAAATGCCTGCTGAGCTCATTTTTAGCCATCAAATCTAAATTTTAATATTTATACTAAGATATACTTGTGAAATCAAGGGCAATTAAAAACTCACACAGTTAATACACAGCAGACATAAAAAATGTGCATATTCTGGGGGATTCATGATAAAATGAGACACACTGACACTTACAGGGGGCAATGTTATAATAATAACTATTTGATTCCTCCGCTGTATGCAGCAGAATGCAGTAAATGAGACATACTTAAGTTAATACTGGACATAGAAATAAGCCATTAAGGGGCCATTTTACAAGGAACATTGTTTTAAAAGATATATACTTAGAAAATTGAGACTCACCGTGGGGACTTGAGATAAGCTGAAAAAACAGTAGTTACCATTATTCTCTTGAGATAATCCCAGCTGATGAGGAAGTGGTAGGGCCATTACAGCAGAAAGTAAGCAGCTATATTCATTGTGGATCCTTCTTTTCAYGATTTGTTTTAAATTGGTTTTGGTTTTCTTCCTAATTGAATGTAATGYTTGTGAGAGTAGCTGGGCTGACAACACTGGAAAATTAAGTCCAATATGCTCTTTCCTAAAAGCAGCACAGCAAAGGTAAAAACTAAGCAGCCTTGCCCAGCAAAATGTGCCCTCTGTGTTTTTCCACTGTGAGTTGGGGAGGAAAACCATCAGCATAACTCCTAAAATGTTCATGATTTCTGTGATACAAATATCTTGCTCCAGCAGTTGCATTAAAACCATGCATTTACTGGGTAAATACAGCTCTCATTCACTTTCAGAATCAATTATATCTAACCTGGAGATCTATCTGTAAATCATTTACTGTTATAATTGTCAGCATTATCATTATTATTGTTATCACTATCCTCAGAGCCAACAGATTTGAGATAGGCTAGATGCTGTGTGTATATATATATATTTAGAGAGAAAAACATGTAGATTATAGGCTAAAKGCTCTGCTCTGAGGCAGACTGAGGTCACAACTCAGAATTTTCTACTGAGAAAACCTATTATGCACAAGTGAAAGTCTTTTTTCATATTGTTATGATTTCTGCTCATGAACAAGTTACAAACGAAGTAAGACCATTTTATAGAAGTCTTAAAGCACAGACAAATAAAATGATTTGCCAGTATTCATCTTAAGACAGAAACTATGAATGGTCTTTTTGGAGTACCGTAAAAAAACCTTTGATGTCTTTATTGTGTACAGACCTTTCCCTCTTTCTCTTYTCCTTCCTGCCAGCCTAAACCCCTACTTTATATTGCATACTGTGTTCCTTTTAACAGCAACACCTGGCTGACAGGGAGTGCTAGACAGACTCAAGTYACAGCTGACCACTCTGCCACTATAGCATTTTCCTTTGCTGTCTTCTGCCCAGGTAAGCATATTCCCACCTGGGGAGGCTCCTTGGACAGAAAGAACTCAACAGTTGAATTGTTTCCCCACCTTTGTCTTAGATATTCTCTTTCTTCATTTCTTTTTTAATGAACCCTTTTACTCTCCCCATGTCAACGTTGCCACACAAGGCACGAACATCTTGTTCTGTTCACTGACATTTGCACCTTCTTGCTCCTCTCCTGCAGCAGTTTAAACAGTTAGTCTGCTCTCCTTATTGAGGGATCTGCTTTAAGTTTCTTGTAACTATCACTTACTCAAAATTTTTGGCTTCTACTTTGTGGCTTCTTGTAGGAAACCGTAGTTAGTATTTGCCATACAATTTYCACATCTTTGCAGAACTTTCTCATGATTCTTTAGAAGCAGCACTACTAATTTCTATAAGAAACCTAAAGTGAAAGATCCTCTACCTTACTGTTGTTAACATTTTTCTAATATTTGATATATCATGTTTCAAACCTGCCATTCCCTAGTTTTGCCTTAGCCGAACCAAAGAGAGAAAGAAAAAAAWTAACTATTTGAGATAAATGTAATGCTTGCCCTGTATCTTTTTCAAGCACTTTTTTTTTCAAACTAAGCCAGAGGAAGGACAACCGGTGATAACACATAATTAGTGATGGGGCAGAGATGACAGGAGGACACTGAACTTTTCCAGCAGGGGAGCAAACATTCCTTTCCAAGTAAAATCTTAGGTAGTATTTCAGTTAATTCTTCTCAAGAGTGAAAAATCTGTTCAAAATAAGGCAAACAAGAAAGCACCAAGTCCCAGATGAATATATTTATTACATTCTGTAACCTTCTCAACACAGCTATCAAGGCTAATGGTAGCATTAATAGGAGAATGCAAATCAAAAGCAATCCCTGGAGTGATTTATATCCAGTCAGCATTAAGGAATGCAAGTAGTCTCTGAAAATTAACACCTTGCCGGGTGGGAATAATAATGAAAGAAGCTCAGAATTATAGTTTGATAGTTAAAACATATAYATCAAGACACTTTTTTCTTCACCGGTTTCATGTTACAGTCCTTCATCTTTAATGAATGATCAAGTCAAAGATCAGCCCCTGTTAATTGGGATTGGGATGCTTGCAGGTCTACCTGCTGTAGAGAGTCACTAATTCAAAATTATTACTTTCCAGCTTGATGTTGTGAGCCATGGTTACAGCACCATGTATGAATCATAAAGTTTCAGAGGAGAACACCTATGAAGTCTGCACATATCAGGAAAAAAAGGGGGGACATACTGTACTGTTTATATACTAGTTTTGTCATAATTAAATCACTATTATGCAACTACTCACAGGAACAAAGAAAAGAAGCTACTTAATGACATTAGCCTTCTAATAAAACAGAGCAGAAATGTAGTCAGTCTTTTTGGGAATATGTAGGTGAGCGTCTTAAGATTGGCTGTTGCCAAACAAAGGTAGTTTCTTGCTGAATCAAATAACTTATTTAAAGTATTAAGTGAAATGCTAGAATTCTAGCATGGATATGAAAAGGGACTTCTATATATATTATATAATAAAAATATTTGCAGCTTTAAAGTTAAGGCCTGGAGAATGGTTTGAAGCATCTTGCAGGACTGAGCCCGTAATCTCAAATATAATAATGAATATCTGTGTCAGGATATTTTGGAGCTTAAATTTCAGAAGACTGACTATTTTTATTTCTATATTTCCCTCTTGTGTTCTATATATTCGCTTCCTTGTTTTTAGGGAGCCTAACAAAGTAACTTTTCCAATATAAGCCTGATTCTTGGTAGAACACCTTCCACCAGAAATACCTGCTTTCAAGATGGCCATGTAATAAACTTTAACCATTCTGAGGAAGAGATACCAAAAATGTRTTTTATAACATCTAGATAAAGAATGCAGAAATTATTCCTTTTTTTTCAGTGAATCCTACTGCATGGGACTGAACACACTTTTCTCTTCTACACAGTAACATGGAATTACTTTCCTTACCATCCATGAGGAATCAGTGAAGTAATGTATTTATATAGGTCTTTTACATAGGTATTCATTGTACCTTTCTCTTGGTSTTTCTAAAGGGGCATAAATGTCTAAAAGGACATTAGTGGTGCCCTTAAAATTTATATTTCCTTTTTTGGGGAGGGAAAAAAGACTTTGCTGTTTCATACTACAGATTCCAGATGTGTATGATCTGTTTGCAAGTGCTGGTGATTCTGTAAAATGTATGCAGAGGTGGGACCAATGGGGCATTTTACTTAAAGTAATCACAACTCAGACATAGCAAACTGTTTATGCTAATCAGCAAAAATATTGTTTATATTTTTATTTAGAGGCAAGAGAAAATAAGAATATTGATTTGAAGTTATGTTATGCAACTTCATAATCACCTTAAAATGCCTCATACTTTGTGCTGAAACTACCTTACATTAGTCATTTCAGTGCACACAGCCAGGACATATTTAAATTAGATCTTAAAATAAAATCCTTACACTACCATGCCATGCCCAAGCAATACACATGTCTCTACCTTCTCTGGGTCTTGACATTTTTAACTGGATTTTAGGAGTCCGGCATCCACATCTGAAATCAGAATCACTCATAAAAATAGCAGAAATATTCATGAGTGCAACAAAGAATCATAATGACAATGCATCTACTGCAGTTGAGGGTACTCAAGGAGTCCTGGGAATTAGGAAAGCAGTTTTTCAGAACTTAACAAGGCAAGTCCTTCAAGGAGTAGGATATTTATTGTTATAATTACCATCTCCATTAGTGAGAATGAAAATGATTTAATAATAACTTTTATTTTAAGAGAATGTAGAGGCCTCTAGCAATTCAGATGCTATTATGTCACACCTGCTGTAAATCTAAAGTAAATGCTCATGTCAGATGCAAGGAATATGTCTACACTACTAAATAAAAGGAGTAAAAAGTAAGAGATGGCTGGCTGTGGTAGCTGTGATGAAGTCCCTCCTGGACAGAGAAAGACAGTTCTGGTTGACATTTGTGGACTTATAAACATGACTAGTAAGGTAGGAAAATGGAAGGAAGAAAACAGCAGAGAACACAGTTCTCTTCTAAGGAAGGACCAGCACCAGGACCCATACACCAGACCCAAGACTTGACACAGGCCCAGAGAGGCCCACGTGCAAGTGTTACCTATGGTGCACATAGTCTACTCTGGGACATGTTAGCCTTAACCAGCATGGATGTATGCCACTTTTTCTCATGGTCAGAGACTATACATTGTTTGTCAAGCTTTTATTTTAGCAGGATAAAGTGTGGTGTTTGCACTTCATTTTCTATTTTTGACTTTGTTGCACTTAAGCCAAATCTAATTTGTGTAAAYACTTACTTAATGTCTACTGTAAATCATGGAACAAGAAGTGCTTGCAAGACTGCAGTTAAAACTGAGCTTTTTCTCTCTTGGGATGCCATTACTTCAGTAAACATGGATTCAGCTTCTCACAGTATGTGGAAAATGTGCCATAGAAATACAACTAAATGTTAGATTTACCCTGCGGTGCCTTTCTCCAGCATGTTRTAGGAACAGTAGCAGCCACTAAGGAAAGCATAAGAGGTGCAGAAATTTTTAAGTCACTTACAGAGCAGGAATTAAACCTGTCAGGAATATTGTTGCAATATTCTGTGAAATAAGAGATGACTAGAAATGTTCCATAATTTTTGGCATCACACACAGTACCCAACACTTGATGGATATCTGTGTGCAGTACCACTGTAATCTTATATTTGTCTGCATTCTAGTCCCATCTACATTTCCTCGTATAATAACTTCCTTAAACTTTTCACTGGTGAAAATTTTCCACATTTCTCTTTCTTCACCTTTAGGAATAGGCAAAAGTAGATCTGTCATTTGGAAAAGAAAGGAGAATGAAATTTAGCAAATGTGGAAAGCAGTGTTAAAAGTACTCAAAATTATGAAAGCTTTATCACAGATCTTGAAATAACAATACTGAAAAAATAAAACCAAGACCTGTCTGCACACTTGGAATGTTTCTATATTTCATTCATCTGCATATTGCATATCTCTTCACCCCTTTTGTCCGTGGGATTAGAACTGTACCTTTTATGTATCCATATTTGCCATAGTGCCTAACTGTGGCATAACAGGATCCCAATGTTTGTCTGGTCCTCTAGACTCACTCAAATAAATAAATAATGTTAAGAACATTGAAACTAGGAAATATCAATGCCTGGGTTAGAACAGATTAGTTATGGACATTCAGTCTCCAGCTGTGGTGTAATCTGTTGTATCTCAAGCACAGAGTCCCTGCCAGTCCCACAACAAGGCAGCTGGGATGGGTTGGACGGCTGCGGGGAGCCTTGCTGAACTCTCTAGGGTGCAGCACCAGCCATCTTTGGATGTGTCTCAGGCTCAGTGGCAAAAGGTAAAATGCTTGGTGTTTGGATTTTACTGCGGGGAACACTGAAAATTGGGAGTTGAGTTGTTTTTCATTTTCGTTTCCCATCAAAGTTTCACTGTGAAGGTTTTTGGTCTTGTAAAATATTGATAACTGAAGGAATTGTAATTTTGCCATAAAAAGTGTAAAGCTTGAACATCAAAAAAGTTTTATGACCTGATATTTCAAGCTGAACTTAGTGCTAGCACTTTTAAATGGACAGATATTTGTACATGATACTCTTTGGTCCATGCTCTATATGYAATATATGTAGGTTAGATAGAGGTTGTTAAATGTGAAAAAATACGTAGCTGGCTGCCCTGTGCTATGGCACACTATGCAGAATATTCACTATACACTATGCCCTGGCCTAAGGTAGCCAGTCAAATTCAACCCAGAATTATTTTTTCACACAGTATTTCACACATATGAAAGTTATTCCCAGTAGCTGGAAATGAAAATGTGGAATATTAATATTCACCATAAAATAACTTTACACAGACAAGATTTAAATAAAAATAAATAAATTAAGAATTTTTTTCATTTAAGACTAGCTTATTTCATAGATGAAAATAGATTAATTATACATCATCATCCAATGAACTTGAGGACTATAAAGAATAAGTAGCAATGGAAAGTCCTAGGAGAGACAAGAAGGAAAAAAATGTATATATCCAAATAGGGAAAAGGGGGAAAGACTCCAGAGAAGGGGAGTGAAAGAAAACTTTGAGAGTTAATGCTACAACAATTCAAGCTATACTGAGGAGGGAAGAAGGAAGGAGCAATCAAAATGAAGGAAATCAAAATGAAGGGAAAAGACAACAGCTCCTAAGATTTACTGCAATTTATATAAACATGAAATTATTAAACCTATAGTTTTTATTTTGGGGGTGGTCTAAGAGCATAGTCTCAGTTTTTAATTAGGGTAGGCAAAATGAGCTCTTAACATTGCAAGCTTGTGTTATGAGTCTTTGATTGTTTTTAATTAGAACATTCATTCAGATAATAAAAATATCCATACTATTTCTGCATACAAATTAAGCCTAAAAGAGAAAACAGATTGATCAAATTACTGTTATTATGAGATGGATTTCCTGGCTTCAATTTCAATTTTTTTTTCTATTATTACTCCCCTCACTAGCACATGTATTTTCTAAAGATAGCAGATCTTCAGCTAGTATAAACTGGAATTGCTGTACAGTCTTCAGTACACTGATTTACACCATCTTAGCATCTGGTTTGTTATTGTTTCTATTACCATTTTTCTATTTTTTCATGCTGCTGCAATTTTCTTTTAAACCAGAGATCTAAGTTATAATAGACAGTTACTTATACTATTAGTAGATAATAAAATAGCAATAAATGGTTCTAATTGTTTCTATGCCACTTTATGAGTATGTAGCAAAAAAAGACAAGAGTGTTACTSTGATGAGATTGCATTCTATGTTATATGTAGGGAAAATCATACCCTGTTTGAATTTTCTGGTGCTTCACATTCATAGGTCCAAATTCTGCAGATTGCTTTGGCTGAAATGTTATGAGGGAATGACAATYAACAGCTGAGATGGATCAAGGATAAACAGGACATTTACCAAGCAAGCAAAAAAGGTGAAACAGACTGGGACCAGGGGCTAATAAAAGAAATGGAAAAGCCTGGGATCCATTGCACCAGCTTGGATAAAGAGATGAAAAACATGCAGAAGATTGTTGCAAGAGTTTAAGCAATGTAGGCCAGGAAAAGACAGGATATGGGGAAATAATAGAGGGAAGAACTGTATGAGACATATTGGGATGCAAAAGGGTAGGAAATGGCCAGAGAGAGAGAGAGAGGAGAAGAAGGAGAAGGAGAAGGAGAAGGAGAAGGAGAAGGAGAAGGAGAAGGAGAAGGAGAAGAAGGAGGAGGAGAAGAAGAAGAAGAAGAAGAAGAAGAAGAAGAAGAAGAAGAAGAAGAAGAAGAAGAAAGACTACTAAAAGAACCAAGTAGAGAATGGGGAAGTGTCCTGTTGAAAGGCTCAGGGAGAAAGACCAGGACTGGGAATCAAGGAAGGAGGGAGGTGCATGTCAGAGAGGAGCACTGGACCTGGACGGGCCACTGAAACTGGTACAAGACCTCTAAAGATGAACGATTTGTGGGCAAAGAAACTGGGATTGGAGAGAAGAACCCAGAAGAGGAAAAATAGAGCTTGAACAGGGTCAAGTGGTAGAAATTTAGACTTGAAGAAACAGGAAACTAGCTGAAGTATCTTCTGCAGAATGCCCTGGGTAAACCATGGCTCCCAGTTCTTTGTGGTCAGCCAGGACTTATGAAACCAGTCTGTCCAGTGGYAGAGTCGGTGAGAAGCACCTAGAGATCCTCATTCTTCCCTGTGGGGAAGATGTCACACAGCACAACAGTGTCATCTTCCAGTCCATCAACAGTTCCCATGAAGGTGAAGCACTCTACTTAATAATATACTCAATATATGAGGGGGRAAAAAAAAACTACACACAAAGTCAAGATAGTCTATTCCTGGTCCCACAATGCTTCCAAGGACCATGCAGAACAAAACACGGGAAACTACCATAGACTGCAGTACCAACCTTGAAACTGAGAGATCCTTTTCTGGAACTCCCAAGTTAATGGTCTTTTGAAGAGAACATCACCCCATCTTGTCCCAGAAGAATAAATAAACCTCATTATACATTTTTATTCACATAACTAAAAATCCAGATCCCCTCATTGAAAAATTTTAGATTTACCAAAAACTAAAGCCTTCTTTCACTTATGATTTTTTCACAATAAAAAATGCATGAAGTGTTATCATTTTTTTCTTTGAAAAAGTGTATAAAATCTATTTCTGAATAGTGATAACCTTTACTCTGTCACTAGTCAGTGTGTATATCTCATACATCCAGAGACTGGGTGAACACAATGGAGTATTATATAATACATACACTTCTGAGTATGGTTCTGGGGAGGGGAAGTTTCAGATTGCCTCCTTTCTTTTTTCTCTGAGTCTGAGCATTCTGTCATAATCCTCAAGGTGAAAGTTGGTACAGCTTTGAACCAGATGCTACATAGAGAAACAATGTGGCAGATAAGAAAGAGAACACTACAGAGTATGTAAAGAAACTACATATAAAAYGTAACTGGCCAAACTCTGCTAATGCTATTTCCGGAGATGCCACCCGGCAAAGGCAAAAGTAAGACCTTAATTTTTTTTAGGAATACACTCTTTCTGCTTGGCTTCTTGTTTTTGTCTTGGTCAGGGCAATATATCCAAAACTTCTGTCCCCACCACCAGATCCAGTCACTCTTCATTCACAATACTGAAATAGTTTTCAAATTACTCTAAGATTCTTCACTTATTCCCACAGCACTCATTCCCTTCAGAAGATGAGTATGCAGACAATAAATCAGTGGTTTTCTTCTATGTTCTGGTACAAATTCAGAATTTCAGATATTGTCTAAATCAAAGACTGTCCTCTGGAGAGGGGGAGTTCTGCTGAACCTTGCTTTCTGGACACTTTTCTTATTTTCTTTTCAAATAAATCTCCTGCAGCCAGGACCACTTCTTTTCTGGCATAGTCATTCATAAAGCTATAATAGTTGAAATAGAATTCATAGACATATCACAGATATCTTGTAGCTGCCTGTAGCTTTGTGTCCATGCCTGACTCATGTGACTTCTRTCTTTCACTGTGCCTTCATCCCTGCAGGAAGAGATGGGACGAGCAGGAGCCCAAGCCATCCTCCCCTCAGATGAAGGATCAAGGGACCAGGAGTGTGGGACACACTGCAGGATGCACCTGCTCATCCAGACATAGCCTGTGGGAAACTCTTTTCTCAATTTCTGCATCTTAAATAGTCAGCRTAATAGCCTCTTTCACTTTCTCCCTTTTGATGTTGACATTGTAATTAATATCCTATATAATGCTATTTCTATCTCTTACAAATAATTTCTTCTGCATATGTCTGTCATATTTTCAACCCAGGAACACTTGCAGTTGTGGTCAAAATACCACRTATGAAAGACTGTAAAAACCCCACATTATTCTGTTTAACATGGCTCTGTGGGCTGCTTGTATAGCACGTATAGCCTTGGAGCTGTACATGTTTGGTGAGCAGTTTGGGAATTACTAATCTAGATGAAACAGGAACACTTTTCTGTAACCATCATAGTAGAATAAACAGCAAGCAAGAAGGAGAGTCCGAGAAATGATTGAAAATTCATGGGGGAAAATGTTTCAACAGCTTACCAGAAAAGTACATTAAAAAAGCAGTCCTTCAGATCAGCTCCTTCCACATCGCACTGCTGCACAACCAATACAGTTATTTTTTTGATTGGCTTTGAACCTTTGGTTCCAAATGAAGCTTTTGTCTTGTTTTTCTCATTTCTTAAACTCTTGGGGAAAAAAAAAATACTTTTTAAAGAGGGTTTTCCTTCTTAGCAGAGTTTTTTTTTTTTTTTCCTATGTGTGTGTGTGTGTGTGCTTCTTGGGTGATAAAGGAAGGAAAACTGAGGGCATCTGTGTTTTGCCTACAATAGCCCTAAACAGTCCTCTTCCTCCAGCCTCTAAAATCCTTGTCTGAGGGAAATGCTGAAGATTGCTCGTACTGAAGGAGAAGTGGGGGCTGCTTTTATTATAGCAGTACTCTGACAGAGTCACCTGAAATAGAAGTGCTGCGCTACCTTTGCAACACTGCTGCCTGAGTGACTGACAAACCTGTCACAGCACATTCAACAAACAGCAGAGAAAGGCACATATTTTTCCATGTAAGTGGATAGTTTTTGCAGAAATTTTGCACTGCGGCTCAATTATCCCTTCTCCTAAAAAATAAGCCCCATTCTCCAGATATGACTAATACCCMTCTGAGTAATTTTTTATCTAAGTTTTTACAGTTTCAGCATTTATATCTGCAAAATTCCATTACTTTAGTGAAAAATCACGTATCTTTGAGCTACTTGGCATTTGTTTACTATATCCATTTTTAGTTTTATTACTTTGGAGCGGTTAATTCTTTGGCACAATGTGTTTCCTGTAAATTCCTGTATATTTTTGTCATGAATTTTATATAATATATGGATGAGTTTGTGAGCTTTTTAATGAGTTTACATAAAAAGCATCTTCTTTCCTTTTCTTTTTCTATGAAAAGACTGACTGAAAGGAGTGGAAGATGAAGCAAAGCTGCCATCTCCTTAAAGTGAAAGTTTGAATTTATGGGTGACAACAGATAAAACAGACATTATTTCCCTCTGCTTTAGACCTATTCTTTTCTCCCCTTTTCCTCTCTATTGCTACTGCTTTCAAGTCTTCTACTCTTCTAAGAGCTTAACAGGCCCTGGCCAAGAATTTAAGGTGGTTTTAAGCAGCTGCTGTACTTTGGAAGTCTGTTGAATCTGTTCAGTCTCTTTACTGGCATATTGAAAGGAAACTGCACTTTTGAGAAACTTTTGATGCATAAATCAAAAGCAATGGAAACAATAAATTAAAGGGGTCAAATAAATTAAAAAAGACAAAAAAAACTTGCATCAGAGAGATTACTCTACTTACATGGACAGAAAGCAAAATGAAATGTTACTAAAATATTCTGGATGAAAAGGTGAAGCTTAAAGTTAAAAGCTCCATCTGAGTAGTTGAATCTCTTTGGAAACGTAGAAGAAACTGGAAGAAAACTCAAATGATGTTTTCCTCTGTATGTTATGAAGACAAGCAAATGGACGTCAGACAGGTGGTAGCTTTATTTTTCCGCAGTTAGGAGGTTCCAAAGCACCGAATGTGTCTAACAGCCTATACAGAAGCTCAAGTAGTACAGTCGTCCATGTTAAAAATATATTGCAGATACATCTGATTTTTATCAGAGGAAACAAAGGGAAAGTGAAACTACAGAAAACTTTAATAGTGATCTGAGGCTGAAAAGTCCAGTTACTACCCTCCAGAGRCTGAGCTCATGACTGGATTTGGAATAAAATAACTCAGAGTAAGACTATCAGGACTTAACCCCCTGCTATTTGCTGTACAACARGAGTTACACATTTCTAGGCAGACTCTGACCTTGCAATGATGAGTGAGACTCCAAAAAATCCCAGGAACTTATGGCACAAGGACCACAAAACTCAGTGTTTAAGACAAACAACCTACAGCATGGTACTTTCTCTGACACATTGGCTTAGGCATTGCCTAACAAATAGGGAACATATAGTAGAATAAAAGGAGTGACTTTATTTCGCAAAATTTCCAAGCACTGCCAGCACCCAGGCAAAGAGAATTAGTGGCTCTTTTAGCACACAGAAATTCCTTATTGGGCTATAGACAACGTTGCCATAGAAGCCRAGTTTGCAATCCATCTAAAAGCAAATGAAAAAGTACTTCTCCTAAACTGAGTACTGGTGTTTAAGTCAGTGTGTTGTTATAGGATTTTTAGCGATTTTAATTTTTATACTTAGACAGTACAATATAGTATCTAATATTTCTATTTGGTATAATTTACAGTTATGTCATTCTACAAGTTATTTTTCCTACTCTAAATTATGACAGTGCCATGAACTTTCCTTATAGTATGAAACAATGATTTTGGAGAGCTATGAAGAAGGCAAGACTTTGGGAAACTAAATAAGATAACTTTAAATAGGTCCCAGTCCTGAGGAACTGGGATAGGGAAGAGGAAAAACCTGCTGAAAACAGATGTCTTCTAAGCAGGGTGTTGCACAGTCTGCTTTCAGTAGTAAGACAAAATGTGTAGGATTACTGATCTGGGACAAAAGGAACCAAATCTAAGTGTAGGTAAGTGTAGAAACTTCCATGCTTCTTCCTCTGGTGGCTGAGGTTATCTSAGACAAACTAAAAATTGCTTTCCAGTTCTAACAAAGGAAACCAGCAAGTTGCCCTCAGAGCACAAATCTTACGTTTTCAGTTAAAATTATGTRGTTTACAAATTGAACATAAACTTAGGAGAACACTGATAGCTGCAAGCACATTCTCTAGAGCATATGAGAAAAACACACTAAAGTCTGATTTAAAAAAAAAAAAAACTGTTAGATGAATGGTGGATGGAGGAGCATTTCTGGGTCAAGGAAACAATTAGGCTGTGGGCACATGCTGGCTGGACCCTCCTGCTCAAAACCACTAGCATCAAGTCAAGGGGGAGCTCTCAAACCTAAAAGGAGTTTGATTTAAAGACAACAGAGAACAATACGTTTAACATACTATGTAAAGCTCCTTTAATACTGTAAAAAAAAAACATAAAAACATTCAAATGAATAGCAGTACTGGAAAGTGATCAGGACGTATTTTATATGCAAGAAAATCCAAGTCAAAGCAGGGTATAGAGAAATATGCTTTCATTCATTACTATTGTTCATTTTTTCCATGAAACAGTTTTTCTAAAACACAGTGACTRCACATGTCAAAGGTAGTTTTTTAGATATAGTGCGGACATAAATTTAACCAGTTTTCAGCAATATTTAGTTATTCATCCATTAGCCTCAGAAACCCTGATGTGATTGACTGGTAAATTAAGGAGTAAAAATGGTTAAAAAGTAAGATTCAGGTCATACATCTCATTTTTCAGGCTCAGGGTGGAAGATACAGTGATGTATGAATTGCTACCTTCTGACCCCTGTTGAACACAACACTGGGAACATGAGGTCTTTGATGTTAAGAAGAATTCAGTAAACACAGAAACATAAAAGAAGTAGACAAAGCTAAATATAACAAGAGTTAGTGTGATATGGGCTCCTGGAAGCAGTGGTCATTTCAGGCAAATGATGAAATATGAATTTCTATTCGGCATCAGTGACTGCAGGCCATACAATTCCAGTGGGTTGGTCACGGTCTTGTAAGGTTGTTATCTTCTCTGGATACATCCTGAAGAGGAACGGACAACTCCAGCCAGAGGGAAACAAACTAAAAGTGTGCTCCAGCTTGTCTGCTAAGGTCACAGCCGGATAAAAGTCAAAGATAGGCAAGGAAGCTCCAAGACATTATCTTGTCAGAACAAAGGAACTTAGTAGAATCRTAGACTCATAGAATCAGTAAGGTTGGAAGGGACCTCTGGAGATCATCTAGTCCAACCTCCCTGCTCAGCACGGTCACCTACACATGGTAGACAGGGTTGCATCCAGGCGGGMCTTGAAGATCTCCAGAGAAGGAGACTCCACAACCTCTCTGGGCAGCCTGGTCCAGGGCTCCGTCACTCTCACAGGGAAGAAATTCCCCCTCACGSTCAGGYGGAACTKCCTGCACTTCAATTTCTGCCCATTGCCTCTTGTCCTGTTGCATGGGACAACTGAAAAGAGGTTGTCCM
This sequence comes from Rhea americana, assembly GCF_003343005.1. NCBI lineage: Eukaryota > Metazoa > Chordata > Aves > Rheiformes > Rheidae > Rhea > Rhea americana. The sequence continues at coordinate 1,737,185 of NW_028185228.1, read as the reverse complement.
TCTCCCCCTGACACCCTCCTTTCAGGTACTTGTACACATTGATAAGATCCCCCCTCAGTCTTCTCTTCCCCAGGCCCAGCTCTCACAGCCATTCCTCGTAGGGCAGRTGMTCCAGCCCTCTGRTCATCTTCATWGCYCTACGCTGGACTCTCTCCAGTAGCTCCATGTCTCTTTTGGACTGGGGAGCCCAGAACTGGACACAGGACTTGAGATGAGGCCTCCCCAGGGCTGAGTAGAGAGGCAGGATCACCTCCCTCGACCTGCTGGCAACACTCTTCCTAATGCACCCAAGGAGACTATTGGCTTTCTTGGCCACAAGGGCACATTGCTGGCTCATGGTCAACTTGTCATCCACCAGCACTCCCGGGTCTTTCTCCACAGAGCTGCTCTCCAGAATGTCAGCCTCCAGCTTGTACTGGTGCCTAGGATTATTTCTCCCTAGGTGCRGGACTCTGCACTTGCCCTTGCTGAACCTCACGAGATTCCTCTCCTCCCGGCTTTCTAGCCTGTCCAGGTCTCTCTGAATGGCAGCACAGCCCTCAGGTGTGTCAGCCCCTCCTCCCAGCTTGGTAGAATCAGCAGACTTGCTGAGGATGCACTCTGTCCCCTCATCCAGGTCACTGATGAAGAAGTTGAACAGGATGGGACCCAGTGCTGAGCCCTGGGGACGCCACTAGCCACAGGCCTCCAACTAGACTCCACACCACTGATGACGACCCTCTGAGATCTGCCTTTCATCCAATTCTCAATCCACCTCACTGTCCACTCATCTAACCCCCACCTCCTGAGCTTATCTAGGAGGATGTTCTGGGAGACAGTGTCAAAAGCTTTGCTGAAGTCAAGGTACACAATGTCCACTGCTCTGCCCTCATCTACCCAGCCARTCACTYCATCRYAGAAGGCTCTCAGATTGGTTAAGCAGGATTTCTCCTTTGTGAATCCATGYTGGCTACTCCTGATCACMTTCTTCTCCTCCATATGCCTGGAGATGACATCCAGAATGAGCTGTTCCATCAYCTTACCAGGGATGGAAGTGAGGCTGACCAGCCTATAGTTGCCTGGGTCGTCCTTCTTGCCCTTCTTGAAGACTGGAGTGACTTTGGCTTTCCTCCAGTCCTCAGACACCTCCCCAGTTCTCCAGGACCTTTCAAAGATGATGGAGAGCAGCCTGGCAACAACATCCACCAGCTCCCTCAGTACCCGTGGGTGCATCCCGTCTAGGCCCAATGGATTTGTGGATGTCTAGCCTGCCCAGAAGGTCTCTAATCCTATCCTTCTCAACCAAAGGAAAGTCTTCCCTTCTCCGGACTTTCTCCCTCACATCCAGGCTGCAGGATTCATGAGGGCTGCCCTTAGCAGTGTAGACTGAAGCAAAGAAGGCATTCAGTAATTCTGCCTTCTCTGTATCCCTTGTCACCAGGGCCCCTGCCCCATTCAGCAGTGGGCCCACATTTTTCCTAGTCTTCCTCTTGCTGCTGATGTATTTGAAGAAGCCCTTCCTGTTGTCCTTGACATCCCTTGACAGACTCAATTCCAGCTGGGCCTTAGCCTTCCTCGCAGCATCTCTACATACTCTGACTGCATTCCTATAATTCTCCCAAGTAGCCTGCCCCCTCTTCCACAGTCTGTGTATTTTCTTCTTCTGTCTGAATTTGGCCAAGAGCTCCTTGCTCACCCATGCAGGTCTCCTGCCCCTTTTGCTGCACTTCTTACTCAGAGGGATGCACTGCTCTTGAGCTCGGAGGAAGTGATGTTTGAATACTAGCCAGCTCTCCTGGACCACCCCCCCTTCCCTCTAGNAAGAAGTCCTTCCTGTTGTCCTTGACATCCCTTGACAGACTCAATTCCAGCTGGGCCTTAGCCTTCCTCGCTGTATCTCTACATACTCTGACTGCATTCCTRTAATTCTCCCAAGTAGCCTGTCCCCTCTTCCACAGTCTGTGTATTTTCTTCTTCTGTCTGAATTTGGCCAAGAGCTCCTTGCTCACCCATGCAAGTCTCCTGCCCCTTTTGCTGTACTTCTTACTCAGAGGGAGGCACCGCTTTTGAGCTTGGAGGAAGTGATGTTTGAATACTAGCCAGCTCTCCTGGACCACCCCCCCTTCCCTCTAGGGCCTTAACCCATGGGATTCCTCCAAGTAGGTCTCCGAAGAGCCCGAAGTTCGCTCTCCTGAAGTCCAGGGTTGCAATCCTGCTTGTTGCCTTAGGTCTTTCCTGCAGGATCCTGAACTCCACCGTCTCATGGCCACTGCAGCCAAGGCTGTCCCCAACCTTCACATCTCTAACCAGTCCCTGTCCGTTGGTAAAGACAAGGTCCAGCAGGACACCCTTCCTCGTAGGCTCCTCCACCACCTGTGACAAGAAGTTATCATCAGTGCATTGCAGGAGCCTCCTGGRCTGTTTGTGCCTTGCTGTGTAGTCCTTCCAGCAGATGTCAGGGTGGTTGAAGTACCCCATGAGAACCACAGGGCCTGTGATCTTGAGGCTACTTCCAGCTGTCTATAGAAGGCCTCATCAACTTTCTCTTCTTGGTCAGGTGGCCTGTGGTAGACAATCACAACAGTGTCCCCCATGTTAGTCTGCCCTTTGATCTTTACCCATAAGCTCTCAACTGCCTCCTCCTCCTCCACCYCTAGGCAGAGCTCGATGCATTCCAGTTGCTCTCTCACATGAAGAGCAACTCCACCACCTCGCCTCCCTGGCCTGTCTCTCCTAAAAAGCACATATCCATCCATGGCAGCATTCCAGTCAGGTGAGCTATCCCACCACGTCTCTGTGATTGCAACAAGATCATGGCCCTGTGATCGCACACAGATCTCCAGCTCCTCCTGTTTGTTCCCCACGCTGCGTGCGTTGGTGTACAGGCATTTCAAAGAGGTGGTCATCCATGCAGGTTTCCCAGGAAGGGTGCATGAGGGTCGCCCATAGCCATGTCCCAAACGCACACCCCCAGCTGCATGCACCCGTTGGAGGCCCCCCAACCCAACTTGTGTTTTGTTGTCTACCCTGTCTCTATGACACCCCCTCTCCTCCCTCCTACCTAGTACCAGCATCCCCAAAGTTACATGCTGCAATTCCAAGCATAATAGTGCTTCAAATCTAATTTTATAACAGGATTTGTGTTTTTAGGAAGAAAAAAAAAAGAATAGTCTAAATGCAGATGTCAGAGGAAAGGCAAGGATGGGAGAGGAGGAATTAAATTGTACAAGTAGGAGCTACGAGACCCTGCCTAAAATAGGATTAATTGTATTRCCTTCACATGCTAACTTTTACCTCAGGGATAAGTAAAGCTTAAAAAGATGATATGGAGTTAGAAAGCAATTCAAGTTGCAGAAGAGAAATTCGTACTTAATTCTCAGATAGCTAATGAAAAAAAATATATATAGGTCAGATAAATACTGATAAATRTTATTACTTTGCTGTGTGCCCTTAAAAGAGACTCAGTTGTTCAGATGTATGTAACACAAAGGTTAATGCATACAAATGAGTAAAACATGCCTTTTAAAGTCCTTTTAAATACTATTTTTCCTACAGCATTAGCAGAAAGTATATGGAGATAATGCTCTTACCTATTTCATTGTGTGTTTGGAACATTAATTAGTTAATATTTATATGATTCTTTGAAGATGAAAGCAGTGTATAAGCATTAAGTGTTACTGTAATAGGCAACATGAAGCAGGAAATGAGAAACCTCCATCTCATCAAAGGCAAGAGTTTGGTGCTTGTTAAATACCAAGTGTTCCTCTTATTTGCTAGAGCTTTCATTCAGGGATACCGCCATATATTCTTTATGTTGCTAAGGGTTACATTTCATCGGGTGTGAATTAAACTAGCTCTTTAGATCATTAGACAGTGGGGAAGAATATCATAATATCACTACTACTAAACTGCACCTTCTGCTTCCTCTCAGTGAAGGAAAAAGCAGAGGAAAAGGTGCATTAACACAGTAGTTAGGGTATGGTAACCCTGGTGTAAATATCCAAAAATCTGTTACAAGCTTAGAGCTAAAATAGTGGTTGACAGTAAATAACACTGCCCAAAAGATGTTTTCAATAACACATTCTCCTTCAKCTGAAGTCTTTAAATCACAACAGTTTGTCCTTCTGAAAGATCAAGCACAAATTGTTGGCTTCAATAGTTTCACCAACTAGCACACTTACTCAGGAAAGCAACTCTATTCAAGCAAACACATAACAGACTCTATATTAAGCAGAAAATTAACTACTTTCTTACAAAAATAAGGCCACTCTTTCCATGTTCCTGCTCACAGCAGGGTTGAACCTGGGGATGTGCAGCACCTAAGGAGAACATTCAGAATGAGAGCACAGCCCATAGCGTGAGGACCTGCATTTCAAACGAGCTGCTATCCATCTATATGGGCACACTGTGGTCACCTTGCAGACCTGCAGGTATGCAGCATTTATGGCTAAGTTTTCTCATCTATGAGGAAAACCAGGTGGTCAGGAAGGCTCTACAAAACCAAATAAATTTCCAGACAGAAAAAAAAAGAGGACTTACTCAAGAAATCTCAGGCACATGGAAGTCCATTCCAGCCTGCCTTAGGTCAGATTTGAAAATTACTGTGGTCCGAGTTGGCCAAAACTAAGGTAAAGAAAGTGCCTGTCCTTGTGGTGTTATAAAAGCAGAGAACTTCCTAACTGGGATTCTCATCTGCTAACAGAAACTCAGCTCAAGGATCCAAAAACTCTTTCTGAGCTGTTGGGCTTTTTAAATAAAAATATTTAAAAAGGTGTTCCCACTTTCTGATCTGTTCACAGTGATACTTCATTTTTCATTTCAAGTTTTTCACCATCCCTTGACTCAACTAAATATATGATTTTAATTGTATATGCTGGGAAAGAGAGCAAAAAATTTATTAGCAGCCACTTGTATTTTAGTATTCTACCTAGCACTACCTACAGTCCCAGTTGCATTTACTACCGGTGAAAAGACAGTCTAGAGCTCTTTTATGCACAAACGTGCAGCACACATACCCTAAGGAAAAACAAAGCAAATGAGCTTAAAATGCCTTCAGGGTAGTGTTCAGTACTTCTGTTCAGATATCCCATCGCTCCACTGGCTTCATCAAAGTATCGCAAGTTGAACTACTTCCTCTGTAAGTAACACAAAAATCATGAGGTTTATCTGAAGTGAAGATGCTGGGAAAAGACAGAAGCACATGGAATTTAATGACTTTCCAAGGATCCTGGACTGGGCTGACTTTTGGCCTGTCTTGGACATATTTGTTTTACTTTTAATGCCTGAAGTGTAGAAACCACACACCGTCTTCCAAAAAGATGAATTCCTAGGTAGAAAGATTTCTATCTGGCAACAGAATAGGATTTTGTCAGCGAAAATTGTTATTCTGAAGCTTCCTCATAAGTTCTGCTTTCAGTCTTACTTCTAATTAAACAGGATCACTCCAAAAAAGAAAGACTTAAGCAACATTTGTTTTGATGTTAAATGATTGGCTCTTAAATAGAGCTTTTGGGTCACAGAGAACCTAAGTGAACTCAACTGTCAGATGCATCATAATTTCATTAATTCAACACAAGGACACAGCAGCAAAATAGTTAAAGTGTTTTGTTTTAGAYCCTATTGCATGAGTTCAAGACTCACAAAAAAACTATTCCCATTTTACCTGGCTGCAAATAAATATCTGTCATCAAGTAGGACAGTTAAATGCTGGCCCCCATGCCTTCCTTGAGCAGAGCTGGCTACAAATACAAGTCTGCTTAATCCAAATTAATCTGATAGAATGACCTGGCTTGAAGCAGCCAGAAGGTAGCAATAAGCCTGGAGAATTTGCTCAACAGTCTCTTTGGCTGTAGACTACTCAGCAACCATAGATCTTATGGTAACACAAGTTACTAGAAGATTGGGAGTGTTTCCCAGATGATTCAAAATCTTGTTCAGTGAAGAGACACCACCTAGAWATAATGAATCTTTTTTTAGTGCTGGAGTTAACACACTTCTTTTTCTTTCAACAAAACTTGGGCAGGTCCACCAGTTCTAAAAGCATAAGCTTTGCACAGAACAAAAAAGCATGCTGAAAAGGCAGCTGTGTCCTCCTCCCTCCACCTTGAGAAGGGACTGCTCCTGAAAGGATTAATGTTTCCAAATAGTTGTGGGGAAAGTTGTAATCTGCATTTAAATAGAAAGATTCCCAACTCCCCAGGTATTCATTTTTCTTCTTACAGCAGGATGCTGAGCATTTTTTATGTGTATGTTCCAATATTAAAAAGCCACTGTGGTCTGTGTTTTATCTCAGTAGTGCACAGCCAGATGGATATAAATTTAGACAGCAGACTACTGCTRAGTGTTTGTGCTGAGCAACATACTAAGCAACAAATATGGTCAAAAGGCAGAATTGTGTGAGACTATTATTGTGCAGCTAATGTAGAAAACATGACACTATGCAGTGGAAGGTCAGGTTGGAGCCCCGAGCAAAGTAAGAATTGGGAATGTAGACTAGGAAGAGCTGTCTGACTCATCAAATCCTGTCCCTTGCTATTCAGGTGATTCACACCTTCCCCACCTTGAAAATAGGAAAAAAGGAAAAAAAAAAAAAAAAAAAAAAAAAAAAAAAAAAAAAAAAAAAAAAAAAAAGAAAAAGAAAAAGAAAAAATCTCCGGTGAGCTCTTATACTAATATACACCAGAAAACAAAACAAAATAAAACAAAGCAAAAAGTCTATGTAATACCCAGTAAAAAACCTGCAGAGACCACATACAAATGATAGCAAAAAACTCAAGGGATTCAAAAAAATCTGAACAGATTTCCATGAGTATTAAAATCCCTCACTGCACTACTGATGAGTTAATATTCAGATAACCATGTCAGGTGAAATTGCTTAATTAGAGTTCTAATTAGTTTCCAACCATTCAGAAAACCATTAAGAAGAATCTTCTGTTTTAATTAAGAATTCATTTTCGATAAGCAGGTGATTCTATCAGTCACTGACAGCTTCATGGAGGATGGTTATGTGTTTATATTTTTGCATCTCTATATATTCACACCCACAACTAGGTTGGATGTGTGACACGTTTAAGGCTCATTTCTGATAGAAGCTTAATTGCATGAGTAATCACATGGATTTACATGAGCAAATGTTTGTGATGTGGAGACCCATTTAGACTTCATTGCTATTATGTGAATTCCCATGGTGACTATGATCTCCCCCCATGAATGCCTCAGWCTCCATGTACTGTGTGTTTCATGTTCAAGCAAATCACCAGGATCTAATACAGAATAGTCCTACATAGGAGAGCATGTTCCCTTTCTCCAGTGTACTGAAGATTAGACAGCTTATGGGAAGTGGAGCAGCTTTTATAAGTGTTCTTTGAGAACAAAACACCTGAAGTCTCCTTACTTACTGCATTCTCCTGAAAGGTGAATGTGGAGAGATGAATGTGTGAAATGTGGAGAGAGAGAGTGCATGAGCGGGCTTGGCTCTCCCCCTGCCCAGAAGAGTTTTCCCAGCACTCTCTGCCAAGCTTTAATAAAATAGTTGTTTCTTTTGCCTTTGGTATAGATCCTCATGCTGTAGTTATTCTCAGTACATACCTCTCAGTCTGAATCACTTTGAAGAGAAAGGTAGAAGAATGTTTTAACTGTCTGTCCTAATCCAACTTAAGTGTGAGCTAGATGTGGAACTGTGCAGGAACGAAAAAAAAAAAAAGTTGTTTTTCTGATATACACAATAGGAGGTATTTTGGAAACCTCCCAATAAGAAAATAGAAGTGTTTACAGTGTTTTAAATACCTACAGGGCATCAAGGAATACCTTGCACACCATTTTGTATCTGCATATTTAAATGATCTTTTAGGCAGCTACACCCCTCTTGGATCCAACCTTATATCGTTATTTGTACTGTCCAGTGCCCAAAAAACTTTTATAGAATATACTATAATAACATTACGAA
>NW_028185228.1:1726677-1729193 GCF_003343005.1 Rhea americana | reverse complement strand
AAAAAAAAAAAAAAAAAAAAAAAAATCACAAAAAGTCCTGCTGAAACAACTTGGCAGGAATTAGCCAAAGTTAATACATTGTGAGACATCATTACCCACTTTTATATCCTAATTTCTAAGAAAGTCTCACTTCATATTATTTGAGTTTTCCCTTTTGTTCTTTTAAAGCACAACACTAATGAAATGATGATTAAATAGTTTTCACCCTCTTCTTCCTTTCTTATTGTTGCATTGAACCTGCTTTTCCTAATTGCTAAAATATTTTAAAATCATTAAAGTTGTTATCTTCTTACTAGCAAAACATCTGTTATTACCGAAGTTTTAGGAGCCTGATATAGACTGATACTTAGTGAGATTCACAAAGATGTGAAGATGTCTTTCAGGCACATGTTCATCCCAAACCCTTATCCACCATACACCCCCTTCTGTTTATTTATCATCCTAAATTTTGCCAAAATTTTCTCCTACCTATAAAAAAGCAATATAAAAGTGCTTTTCCCTCATTTCAGCAAAATTTCTACATTCACACTGTTAAAATGCTGCCTAACCACTGGACAAGACAGAACTGAGCTCTGCCTGTAACAGAGCTTTGTGCATGATGAGGCAGTGGCAGCTTGGGGACCAGACTCAGATAATTTTGTGGATCCAAGCATATTGCAGAGTATTTTTTCACATATTTAATGGTCAGAACCGTTCTGCGGCCTAAGAAGAGTTTATGCCTCAGATACACAGTAATTGTTAATAAATAACTGTTAAGATGTTTAAAAATTCTAAAAAGTCTGATGTTAATATCCATAATAGTGAAGAATGTTCGTTTTCATTTAGACAGTAATATGCAGTAAATGTGTGATTTTAACGGTAATTAGGTGAGATATGAAATGAAAACCAATTCAGTCAGCAGTATTAAACTAACATTCCCTTCCTGGTCCACCTCCAGGCTGTAGAGTACCGAGGCTCCCATGGGGGCATTCAAGAGCTGCTAACCCCAAACTTAGACCAGGCATTAACACTGAGAAAGCACATGGCTCTTGCCTGAGTGGAGGAAGGGCGAGTAATCTTCTGTTCCTTCCACTGCTGCTGACAAACCTTCTTTCTTTGGGGAAGAAAGACTTTTTTGTCTTTTTTTCCCCCCAAATGAAAAATGCTTAAATTGGGAAACAATGAGACGAGCAGAAAAGCTGTAGGTGAGGAATGTATGGATGATATCAGCCCAAGGTTTGGGATAGGTTTTGCTTTGTTGTACCTGAATGGTGATAGTGTTTACTTTAAAATTAATCTGCCTTCAGACCACTCCAGATGCATACACTCACACATGGAGTAATATTCTGATAGAGACATCTCTGCCTTGGGTGAGTTAATCAGTAATACTGATTCATCTATCTCACTGTCCTTCCCAAACCTCCTCATTTTTACCATAATGTAATTCCATTTTGTAGCCAGATCACTGGTTTTCACTTATCATGAYCAGATTACACTTGGAAAGTTTATGTTTTAAAGCATAATTTAAAGCAAATTTCATATTTCCCATAAATCAGAGTAATACATATCCTAAGCAAAATTTATTTTAAAATTGACCCAGTTCAAAGCCCAACAAGGCAATATAGCAATGAGGAAAGTGCCTGCTTTGAGTCACACTGTGTATTGGGTGACCTCTGAGACTTGCAGTCACCGTTTTTTTGAATTTTAAAGTGAATCGTGCTGTGAAGCACGCCTCATCAGCTTCTGCATGTATGGTGTGTGTTCCCTACATGGAGCTTGTTTTGCCAGAAAGACAGCATCCTGCAGTGCTGCTGAATACAATTTGCCAGTTTGCAAATAAAAGCCAAAATTAATAAAGTGTTTAGAAACACTTGCTTGTTTTAGATTTACACAATTGAACCAAAAACATTGCTGTTTTAAATTAGAATTGGGCCTGAACTAAAACGTAGCATCTCAACTTCCCCACCCTTCTGAGGATTCAAAATGTGAATCAGCCTTTGAATTCTAAATTTTAAGTTAAATCTCCCTATTCTTGGCCCCTTGAGACTGGATATCCAGCAACATTATTAAAGTTTGGGGATTTTTGGATAATAGGGTTTATGTTATGATGGTTTTTAGGGCAACCTAAAGGTCATTTTGTAACAGAGTTAGAGTTCAGTAGGTCTTCTCTCCTATTCAAAAGGCAAAGTAGTATGGTTATGTTGTGGATTTGTAAGAAAAATTAGAACAAAATAGGCATTATATTTCTTATCGATGAACATTACATAAAATAAAGTATTCTGATTCCTGGTTTAAATATATTAGTTGGCGTGCCAGATGTCATTACTTTTCATCTTGAAGAGTGACTCAGGCCATATTCTCAGTTAGCAAAGATATAAATGGATTCCCTTAACTTAGTGAAGAAAAATACACTCCATATATTCTTTCAAGTACTTCACAAGTATACCACATACATAAAATCATATCTCAGTTTTGACTGTAGTATATGAAACAGGTTGATTTCCATCTCGCTCACATAGTCAATGTATTATCTATAA
>NW_028185228.1:1604967-1726482 GCF_003343005.1 Rhea americana | reverse complement strand
GTAATGGATTTCTTTGTATTTATAAAAATCATACCGTATCCATCATACAGATAGTAATGAGGAAACATATATAAAGTGTATACAGGATAAACAAACACCAAGGAAAAGTATTTCCTGACTCACTCACTCTGCCRGGGCTAATCCACCTCCCTTTTCTACTGAGGACAGTTCAGCCTGACTCAACACCTTGGGACAAGTTTGCTGCAAGTGAGCATGCCGTGGGGCTCCTGTCGGACCACGTGGGGAAACAAGCTCCAAGAACCAACAACAGCAGCTGGTTTAGACCTAGGGACGTGACAGGGAGTGCGCCCAGTGCCATGGCTGCAGAGGCACATTGGTGGAAGCAAGCTCTTTCTTCAGCACAGCACCCAAACCRTTAAAAGCTTTATAAATGGGAACTCAAATCTTTGCAAAATATGCCTTTCACCTGTGAAGAACACATCTTCCACTCATTTTGATTTTGCACCACGACATTTCAATAGCTGATTTTTTCCAAAATATGGAGGTGGTCTAGTCCTTGAGTGCTAAGAAAATTACATATTGAATTGCCTGGACTGTACACTTACGAATTTAGTAAACACCACTTAAGACTAGCTATTTGTTACAGACACATTTTACCTCAGGTTGTGTTAAAATTTTCTTTAAAATGCTTGATTGTTATTTATCAGATTACTAATCTCAGAGAGGATATAAGGTCTCATATTTTAAACTTTGGTATCTGAGTCTGTGACTCAATATGATCTCTTGGAAAATTAAATTTTATATAAGTTAAAAACATATACGTTTTATAACAGTGATAACTTCTTATGAAAAAAGTGATATATTTTTATTATATAAGGGACATTGCTAATTCATAAGGGACTCACAATATGCAGTAATTCAACAGCTGCTATGTACTTAAAGTGTTTTGTAGAGTACTTCAGTGTGTTTGCCTAAGAAGTAAAAATTGCTGTAAAAATGTAAGTTGTGGTAACAGTGCTATTGCAAGACATTCTTGCCAGTCAGAATGAATGATTTCTAAATGTCACAGTGTGATTAAGCTGTAAGGCACAACAGGTTATATTACAGCGTGAAGCCCTAGGTGTGCTGAAATTACCTTTCAACAGCTCACCCGGGAGTATCTTTGGGAGATTATAGCATGACAACTTTACTGTTTTTTAAAAATGAATAAATGAAGTCATTAAAAAGCATTTTTTCCCAGATAAGTGAAGTGCCTTCCATCACGCACTGTACAGTCATTAGGTCTAATGTGCTCTTCTGCAGAAATATTTCAAAATGATCCAGCTTCCTCCCTGTTGTGGCAATAGGAAGATTTGTTACAGAAATCTTGGTTCTTCCTGAATGGAGGACATACGCGCATTATCCAACATGCTCAAGCTCCAGATTCAACACAACTGCACTACCAATAGACCCTCTGTGTTTTCTAATACACTGTTTACCTTGAAGCTCTTGCTATTTAGTCAGTGCTTTCCTCCCCTTTTCTTTCTTCTAAGGGCAAATATTGCCATGGACCTCAGTAACTGCCTGCCTGATAACATATCTGATTCCTCAGGAGCTGTTTTCTGTGGAGAGCCTTTTGAAAGCTCGTAGTGCAAGACCCCCTGAGTTTTGGATGTAATTATTTTTGTTTTTAATCAAATAATGCAACTGATCAGTCTTCTTACTCTGGGGAACACACGCTTTAGGAAGACATGCAGAAGGTACAAACTACTGACTTGTGTGCTGGTTATGCACAGAGACACTGTGCTGCAGTGACTCCAGCCCAGCTAACTGCAAGTCCTTTGCAGAACATAGGTGACCGCCCAAGGGTAAAATTAAAAAAATGTAATTTTTTTTATACAATTAAATACAATTAAATTGTAATTTAATACAATTAAAAAGAATGTAAGGTATCCCAGCCTCTGCAGCAATTTTGGGGACCCCAACATTTGACTGTAAGCCCAACCCTCTAGCACAGCACAKCATCAACTTTTTGTTCAGGTCTTACCAATGACCCTCAAGAAAAAAATGATGAGCTTTTTCATTCTTCCCTCTGCTCCAGCACCAGAGCCCTGCTGATTCATGGCACGGAGCTGGAAAGCGAGCTGCGGAGGAGGAGGCAGCAGGGCAGGTAGGGATGCCGATGCTTCTGGCATCACTTTCACAGCCTCCGGCAGCCGTGCAGGAATGCTTAAACCTGCAGTCCTGTGAAAAAMCATCTGTCCTCTCTGCAGCTCCGCAATGAAACATCTGTCCTCTCTGTTGCATCCTGCGCCCTAGAGAGCAGCCAGGAGGGTTGTCTTATGGGGGAAATATGAAGATAATTTATTTAAAGTAAAGGAATTGAAAGTTATACRTAAAGGCAAGCTTAGGAGTAGCATATAAGGAAGAGAAGAGCTAAAGTGCAAGGGCAACAGGTTTGGAGTGTTTCATTAAACGTGCTTAAAAACTTCTGTTTTAGTATATAGAAACCATCAAGCTCTGCCTGCTGTCAAATAAGTCACAGTGCTACCACACTTGCTATTGCTATTGCAGTTGCCCCATCTCTGCTTCTTGACCATGTTCTACTTTTCGTTGAATCCATATACCAACTTTTAARGTGGCTGTATGTTCTTAAAGAACAAGATTAGAGCAACCTCTGTGTTTATAATTTGTTTAACATACCGAAATCTTTGAGCATTGCTATCCAATATAGTGAAGAATTGGTACAGAGGCAGGAGCGTAGCACCCCCTATGGGCTCTGCGGGAAAAAAATCCTAAACGGATTCAATGAACCCAGATCTCTTCAACCTGTGTGCGGGGCAGCAGAGATATAGGGCTAGTCACCTGCAGCAGCTATGCCTTTCAAACTCAGGCCTGTGCATGACTGAAGAAGAAAAACGAAATAAACGCAGTTAATATGAAGAATGGCACTCTTTAACTAAACAAATCTGTAGCGCTGTTATTTACATTTCATGGTTTGCGCCGCAGGTAAAGTCATGGTGTTAAACACCCACCACTATCTTTTCACAGCACAGATGGCAAGAGCTCACCCTTGCGTGGCTGTCAGAAAGAATCATACTTATGGTGGAGCATTTTGGTAATGCCTCGCTGGTGGCATTACCAACCAACATAAACTCTATGTTCATCCAAGTCCAAACAGMAGTTTCTATTTCTTCTCACCTACTAGGGCTGTTACAAGTATTTGAGATTTTCTTCCTACAAGAAATAGAGGTGCTTAGTTGTTTGTRAAATTCCTAAACTACCTCCTGTACCGCCCTGTGTTTCATTTGGAAAACATTCTAATTTAAATAAATGAAGATACTACTCTAATATAAAATAACAGCGTACTCTAGAACATAACACAGTATGTGAAAATTAATTTGAGTTTCTTTTGTCTCATTGTGGCCCACATGATGTTGCTACAAAATAAAGCTAAATTTATTTCCCACTCTAAAGGGCATTTCAGACTTCATTTTGGAAATTCRTAGTTTACAAACCTGGAAGTATATTATCTTGTACACAGATGGTTTCATACATTTTGAAAAATGCTACCTTTTCAAGTTTTATTTTGGTACCTAAATTTGACTGAATTATTTGTGATGATGGACAAAGCTATAAGAAGAAATCCCTCCACTAGAAGAAAAGAGTTGCCATAAATTTGATGGCATATATGCAGCTCATAAATAAAAGCATTTAATACAGTATAGCTCTCTCTCATGTGTGACCAAATTAGCCAGTTTTGTTGGATGCCTTGYCTAAGAGAAAGTCAAGTATGCTGTAGCTGTCCCTGACTTGGGGAATTTAGAGCTGGAAAAGACAAACTCCTTTTTTCAGCTGTCCTCTGCCAGCGCAGACCTCTTCACTTTCTCACATTTGATTACGTTCTCAAGTGCTTTATCAGACCGATTTTTAAATGATTCACTGCTGGAGTTTCTACTGCTTCCCTCGAGAGACTGTGTCACTCTGATAGATGTCGCTGTTAGAAGTGCAGCAGAGGCCAGGCTCAAGCAGCTTTTGTCCAGTCTCATCTCCAAATGACTTCCTGGACCACATGACAGAAATCCTGTCCTTCCTTGGCCTGCACATTGCTTCTTTTCGCATTATTCTAATCTCTGGAAATTGAGGTCAGGACTGAGGTCTCGTTGAACCATATTGTTGGTATAAATGCCTAATAACTGATTGTTCCTACCTTGCCAGTCTGCAGTCTCTTCAGAGACGTCACTTGGCAAATATGAAGTGTTGAGAAGACAGACGTAATATGAAAACAAACCTATGCAAGTGTTTTGGTACTTACAAACAAACAAGTGTACTGACATTTAACCTACCTTTCCGTCTGTTAAATGTTCCTTTCTCATCAGCTGTYGTAGGCTTGTTTGCTGCAGATTAGCCAAACTCTGCAAATTTTTGGCATAACTGGGGCCTTACATAATGGCCTTTCTATATCCCTAGCTGCTGTTTCCTGTCAGCATTTTTCTTGTACACAAGCATATTTATAATATGTCACACAATATTATTCAGGGACAGTGGAGGAACTTAAATTAACTATTTGATTCCCACAAAGAAGCACCATTACCAACATCTGAAAATTCTTGTGTCAATATGCAATGTTTATCACAAAAGCTAAGGTGGTAGGATGTAYATAGAAAGGACTGAAAAATGGAATTAAAATCATATGACGTTAGAAACCCATGGTGYCTCCCCATCTAGAATACAGGATCCAGGTCACAGGATCTCAGAGAAGGAAGCTGCAGAATTAAGGTGATACTCAAGACTTGGAAAAAGACTGGAAAAAAAAGGTAGACAAGAATAGGATGGTTAATCTTGCAAGGAGATGAATAAAACAAGACACAAGAAAGGAATGAAAGGTAGTATGTGCCACAGAATAATGGTTTTCAGCCAGAACATATCAAGGATAAGGGATCATAAATGGTAATCAAAGGGTCCTACAACATTCGAAACTATATTATAATTTGAAATTAATAAAATCTTGTTCACCTTTATCCACACATCCTTACCCTTCAAGACCAAATACTCTCAAAACAAACAYAAAAATAAATGACATATGGCTTTATCAGTGTTATAATGGATGTATATTTTGCTCTTTCAGTAAAAAATAATGAATCAGTTGAAAAATATTCTGAATATAGGTTTACCAACCCACAGGGATAGCTTGGRAATACCTGTCCATCCTCTTTAGTTCTTCACCACATTTAGAGATCTGTTTTTTTTATGAAAGAATTTAATAATTGCTAGAAAAACTAGCTGAAATGGTTGATTCTAATTCACCAAATGTACGACTTTTTCAGCTGATTCTCTTGGGGTAACAAGAAAAGAAATCTGTCAGCCTGTTTTACCTGATTAATCAGCAAATCATGTACACTAGCCAGGACAAAGGTCATTATAGTTGCCACCTGCCCAGGAAGCTGTCCTAAGGACCTGGCTGCTAGCACGCTAGGGCAGAGTGATGACAGGTTCTCAAATTCTCCTGCTGAGGCTTTTCAACCTTGCATAAAATAATTAAAGATTCATTGTGTGCAGATATTCCACCTCCCTAGCAAGTACTCTGCCTGCCAGGGTGAAGCATCATTCCCAGGGACTTTGACCTGATTAATATTTAAAATATTTTATACAAAATCAAATAGCTCTAGTAAGTGAGACCAGGGAAGACTTGTCCCTATGACCCCAGTGGTACATCACTGAGGACCTCTCCCAGCAACTTGGGATCTTGTCTCCCTTCCTGTTCAGAACAAGYCGTGAGTAAAGCTGAGTAAAGTCTTGTTTTGCTTGAGAGTATAAGTACTTTATACACAGATCACAGGGAGATTGAGGGCACTTCAGCCATTCCATCCTTCTGTGCCATGAGGCACAGGGAGCAAGTGATAGGATATACAAAAGAGTCTGGGCTGATACACTAGCAACACTATAGGAACACTATAGGTATCTTAAGCAGATACTGACTTTGCCAAGCTAGCAGACAATTTCTGCTTAATCTCTCACTGCACATCCGTCTCTCCAGATAAGCAGGTAGCTCAGGCCTCAGTGCCCATTCGTGGTGCCACTACTGCTCCATAGACATCCCTCTTGGACAGCTGTGGTAGTTCCTCTGTCTGCACTTTCTCTGACTCCAGCTGAACTGAGACCCTACATCACTTGGTACAAGCTGCAAACCAGCCAGCTGGTATCACCCTAAATCAAAAAGTGTTGGCTCTAAATCCTATTCAAATTCAATTCAAGGATCATTCTTGTTACTTGGATCCAAACAAAAAATATTTAGGAAAAAATACTTTTATTCTCAGATTTTCCTTTTAAAAGCTAAATAACTAAAACACAAGTATTAAATACCTCAGACTGAAAAATATTATTTTTGACACACTATGCTGAACTAATTCAAGTAGAAGCATTTCCAAGTGGCAAGTTTCTTTCTAGCTCCTGTACTCATGGTTCTTCAAGGGTTAAAGTCATGGTAACAATTCAGTCACTATCATCTTTAAATAAAACTATACATATGGACTCCTCCATACTTCTCTAAAATGCACTAATTTTAATAGTATTTGTGTTATATGCTGTTACAGGAAAAACCCATAAATATTTAAAAATAAGTCCTTAGCAAAATAGTGAAATTCAAGCTACTTGGCGCCAGGCTTCAGGAGATTTCAGGAGCACTGAAGCATTTTTATATAAGCACATCAGAGACTACACTAAGGCCAGAGCTTGTTTATTTAAAAAAAAAAAAAAAAAAAAAAAAAAGGTCCTGGAAGATGAATAGCCTAAATATGTAAACAAAACCCATGTTCGTTTGAATCTAGCATTAAGAAGAAAGGTGAAAACGAAAACATTCCTATTCTTCTAGTTTTGCCCTGAGACCAAAACCATGGATATTTTTGTTCTAGTATGCCTAAAGCTCTACAGGTGTTGTTAGTACCAAAACATTGCCTTTTGTTGTGATGGATAAGCTCTTGCAGCACTGACAGCTTCCAGGTAAGAGTTAGAATATTCTCTTCTCAAACCCTTGGCTATTCGCACACATCTCTCATTGTTAAATTATCTCCTTCTCTTTGTCTCAAAAGCCTAGGAACATAGCCCTCTGCTGCAAATCAGCAATTAGTTTATTACTCTATTTGAATTTCCATTCTGTTGTGAATTTATTTCAGCATCAATAATTTTTGTTAGCATATTATAGCTTGATTGATATACAACAGATTTTTATCCATGCTTATACAGAAGATATAAGGCTCATATACACTGGCAGCAACTACTTTTTAGATTGTGCCTTGGCATAATCCACCCCAGACTGTCTAAAACCCGGTCTAAGGCATAGTTCCTGCCTTCGGTTCGGTTCCAGCCTGGGCTGTGAGGATGAAGGAAATTCACATCTCCAATTAATCCTGGATGYTGTCCAAGCATCATCTCTGTAAATTCTTTCTGTTTGATTGGTATAATGATATTTTGGAGATGTATRGCAAAAACGTGTAAGTTGAGATTGCTGAATTCAGGAATGGCAGGAAGGTGAGCTTGTGCAACTTGGGATACACAGGGCAGTGGTTTCTATTGACTCAGGCAGACTGAAGTGCGGTGTATTATACTAATGAAAGTGTAGCCTGGATACTGTTAAAATAAACTATTACCTTATAACACAGATTCCTGCAAAATCAGTTTCAACAAAGAGCTCTAATTAAACTGTGGTTCTCTAGATTACTTAAATTTTTGTGATCCTATCATTTGTGATCCTATCATATGTGGCACTCTGCCATTAAAATTACTTGATAATGTTAGTAATGAGCTCTGACGTCATGTACAGAAACAGCTCTATGTGAAAAGTTGTTCTCGTTCAGTTTCAAGATGAGATTTTTGCAAGCATGCCTCACAGTAAAATCAAGAGCTGGATTTCATTGCCAGTGCTTTTGCTCCCAAACTCTCATTTATTAGCCCACATACAAAAGCATGCATGAAAAGGAGCTGACAGAGCACAGTGAGGCATGAATTTCAAGTWTATTCCTGCATCAAAGGTCACAACCAGATCTTCTATTTGAGTAGCAATTATAAATAGCCATCAGAGGTGAAATGGGACTGAAATACTGGGTTATATTGTGTCTCCTGCTGATTTTGAAAGGTTAGCATTCTGAAGGAAAGAAGCAAAGCCCTTATTCTGCCTCCTTGAAAAAAAAAGCTCTCTTAAAAAAGATAGGAATGGGGTACCAAAACACTATCTTTTTTTTTTCCAAAAAGGTATTCACAGACTCATAGACTTTAAGGCCAGAAGGACAATTGCTGGAGGCCTTCCTATTCATTTACTATTCTCTTTCACTTTTTCTAGGCCAGATCCCTCAACACGGGGTCCAGCTGTTCCCACGCTCCACACCCCAAAGAAATAGACTATCTAGACTGAGCAGTAGATGAGTATTCAGACATGCCCTAAAGCCCTGCTCTCCTCACCATCCTTAGCTGTTGTGCCTACAAAATTTTTGTGTCCTGAAATTATTCTCTCATAACAGCCAAATCCAAGAAGGAGAAGTGAGGAAGGACCTTCAGGACCATAGGTTAATTATAATATATAATGCTCTTTCAGAACATGTGTTCCTTTACATATCTCCCAATATGAAATCTTTCATTCATYCTTTTTTTTCCCTCCATCCACTCAACTGGCCCACTCTCATGTCTCCTTGAACATCACTCTTTCTTCTCCTTCTAGGCTTTAGTTTCAATACATCATCTACAACTTCCTTGTTGTCACTCCAGTCCTTTTTTTCTCCACATTCCTTCCCTCACTCAAAATACAACACTTTTACCACCATAATCCACTAAGACAATAACCCTTGCAGGAGAGAAGAAGATAAGAGTAGAAACTTCTTTTCTACRCCCACTATTTTTTTGGTATTGTTTTACCACTGTTCAGCAAGAGTGCTTAGGAATACATAAGCACTGAAGGGATAAAAATGAGTCAGCACTGGGGCTCCTATCTAGTGTGAAAAACCTGGTGATTGTGAAATGTTTCATTAAACAGTTGCTGTAACTGTTCCCTGCTTTAGCATTTAGGAGAAATAACACAGGGATAGAAGTGCTTTGCTTAAGCTGACTTTGCACAGGCAAACTATGAAACGCATCATTATAAATTAAATGACTGACAAGTAACAACCCTCACAGCTATTCTAGCCTGATGCTCTCAGTGAGGGTCCCTGGGTATGGGGTTTATCCAGGTGCCATCACTGAGAAGCTAAGTAAGGAAATTAAATATATCCTAGGTGATTTCCTCTGAACTGGCTTTATGTGAAAGATGATAAACGGAGCCCTGAATTCTGAACAGGAGGTTGCAGCAGGGGCAGTACTGACTGGCTCTAGGCTTCATGCCAAGGTATTTATTTACTTATTGTGTCATGATAAACATTAAGCCACAATCTGAAGTGTCACAGAGCAGCTAAACCCTCCAAGGAGTTGGCACAAAAGATCTTGTTGTGTCTCTGTGTCTCCTTCCTGCAGGGAGTGAGGAGTCCATGTGTTTCATCAGTGTCCTGATGGCCAGGGTTTATACTTCACCATGGGAATGAAAACTATTGTATTTTTGTCAARGAATGACCTAAGTGCTTCTCTCATAACTGTTAATTTTTCACAATGTTCCACATTTCTGAAAAAGTTCAAAGCAAAACAATTTTAATGTAACAGTAAAAAAAAGTTTCAAATATGAATGGCTGTGTTTGGACGAGTGCTGGCCTGGATTTGCACATCAGGAAACGGCTCCTGTCAGATATTTGCTAAATAGAAAAYGAAACAAAATTTCACAGCCTATTGGTTAAACTACATGAACTACTGGTTAATTAAATGGTCACAGTCTGGTGACAGCAAACATATTACCTTTTACTGAGATGAGCTTTGTACATTACAAGAACAATAGTAAAAGAATTAGAAAGCAGATTCTTTGTGAGAAAAATGGTTCAGTTCATTTAARACAATTTACTACACTGGTTTGTGTAAGCACTGAAAATGGTTTCACTAGGATGCTATAAAAGCGTAATTTGGTATTATGGTAAGTTATCAGCCARTACAAATAATACTTTGTTCACATTGCATTTAAGATTTGAAGAGTACTCACAGCACTATTAGGAAGACACCAGCATTAGGCAGACTCTGAAAAAAAACTGTGAGCTTTAGTACAAATCACTGCAAAATTGTGTGCTGCATGAGGCTGTGAGATGAGGATGCATGCTCAAACCTCCGCTGAAGGAGTACAAAAGCAAGATTTAAACAATTTGTGCATGTTTTATGTCCTCAGACACTGAGTCATGAAACAGTATTTTAAAAATTATATGTGGCTTTTTTGTCCTTATTTGATTAAACAGGATGTCTTGGTAACTTCAGTAGCAGCTTGGTGATAAACTCTGCTGCCCTACCTGCAAAAGCGTTGTTGGGTCACTGTTTTCTTTC
The DNA here is from genome assembly GCF_003343005.1 of Rhea americana. Taxonomy (NCBI): domain Eukaryota; kingdom Metazoa; phylum Chordata; class Aves; order Rheiformes; family Rheidae; genus Rhea; species Rhea americana. The sequence goes on along the minus strand of NW_028185228.1, from coordinate 1,716,105 downwards.
CCTTGTCATTTACTTCTTGAGCCTAGGAGAATAGAAAGTACCATGAGATGAAGTTTTCTGAGCCTAATTCTCTATTGCTTCCCCAGTGTCATCACAGTAATATCCTGTGTCAATTTTGYTAAGTAGAAGGAATAAGGGATCAGATCTTCAAACAAAAGATGTTTTCAGCACCTGCTAGTAAAAGCCATTTTACAGCTTTTGAAGGAACTGCTTTTGAGGATTCATGTTCTGGATGAACATGAATCACAGCATTTGAACTAAGACTCGAAAGAAAGTGAGATTCAGACAACATCATCTGTTTCACAAAGCATAAGATTGAAGAAGACCCTGGACACAAAATGAAAAAGAGCACTATTAGGTGTGCAGGATCTGTGATGCAATTTTATCAGTCTAAATATAGAGGCTTAGCACCCTACAATAAGATGTAAAAGGTCACCCACTTGCCTCCATAAATCAACTTAAAGCAAGGAATTGAGACCTGGAGATACACTGGATGTTAATCTGTAGAGAGCATGACCTCGCATCCGGAGTGAGTGCAGAAAAGCAGGGGTGCAGGAGGCTGGCACGTTCACGAAGGGGATATGGGGTGGCTGTGCTGCCTTCCTCACTAAACTGCTGTCTCAGCTTGGTAACACTGGAAGGGAAGGGAAGGGAAGGCTATGAAATAACAAGGACGTGGGAAAAAACAACATCCAGCTACACAGCCTGGGTTGTCTGCTGATATTGTTTTTGTGTTCACAGGAAAAACAGTGGTGGAGGAACATTTTAACTCTCCACTAGCAGCAAAATGTCATTGAAGATTACCATTCGCCCAGACGCCTTCATAGTGTACACCACTGTTCTATTACCTGAATTTCAGCATGCAGTATTTTATTAATCTTCTCCAGCCCTCACCAGGTTTGATTCTAGAATCACTTGTTCAGGCAGTAACATTCAATTATCATTAATAAAATGTAACTCGTGTTATTGATAGTCTTCCACCCGTCAAATTAGTCCTAACTGGGTTAAGTCGTGTGTCTTCATTCAACAGTTTCTTCCCACTTTACACCTAGAAAATTGTTTAAAGATAAACAATCGGAATAGTATGCTGCTAGAGAGAGGCTAAGACTGCAAGCTGGAAAGACTACTCGAGCTGGAAAGATACCTCCACTAAAGGGTGCCCGGAACCAGCTGATCTCTCAGCATTTTAAGCTGCATGTTTGGTAGTAACTTCACTGTCCAAAACAACATGTGTAAAGATTTAGAAGGGAGATTCTTCCAATTGTGTGTGGTAGAAATATAATAGTATGGAAGTAGAAAAATAAAATTAAGAGGACATAAGAAATAAGTGGAAATAGCAAACTGGACTTTGGATGATCTGAACACGCAGTGCAAAACTCCCTGGCTCCTGTTTCGTGCTTGTGACCTAAGTTCAAAGCTAGTTTTTTCTCTTCATTATAACAAGCAAAGTGAGGTGGCACTTAAAGGAAGGACTACATGAAAAGCAGTGCCATGACAGACCTGTTCATCAGATGGCTCTGACTGTCCTGCCTTCTTGTGGGCTATGGAGTTTCCATCTCACGCCTGTCCTAAGTAAAGACAGTAACACGTGCCAAGAGCCATAGATGGGCCAGCATCTGACATATGTAAGATTTGTGTAACTGAGTACTTCCCAGCCAACCAGGCGGTTTTGGAAAACATTCAGGAAAGGCATTAGAAAGCTGCCCAGTGCCACTGATAACAAGAAGAATAACATTGCACAAAAGGCGTGCTGCCTCAGCCAGAATGTTGGCATGTGGTAAACATCACAAAACTTGCAACTTTTTCACTGCTAGTTCACCAGCCAAGTGTCGCCCACTTCCAAGGAAGTTCTCATAGCCATTTTATAAAAATAGAAAAAGATATTCGCTGACACAAATAAACTCCCCTACAATAGGCTCAGTACTGAAACAAAGCCATACTAACCATCCACCCCCACCCCTGACCCAGTGTCTTAAGTCACTGTCAGATTTGATAATGTTCTCCAGCTGAGAATAAGAGGACACTTGTTATAAAATTTAAACAGACACCAATAGTAACGTTCTCCATGAATTCACTGCTTCTTTTAAAATCATAATAGTTCTTGACATTATCTGTCACCAACTCATTCAGTAGATTAAAAGRTAGAGAGGAAGGAGGCAGTGTAGTGCTAGGATTATTCAACACTATCAAAAGCTTTTCTTCAGACATATTAGGTAATGTCCAAAAAGAAAAATCTGAAAACTTGATGTCCTCAACCTCCAAAGGGAGCACATGCCCTTCCGACTGTTCCTACAAGAGACTATCTTCAGGTAAATTATTTCCTTATAACATATTAGCCACTGCTGAATACGACGAAAATCTTACCAAAGTATTTGGAAAATGAAGCTAGCGAGGGAAGTACAACACAGCACATGCCTAGTAACATTTCTCATGGAGTCTGTTGACATTCTCGTGAGCCTCTTCCAATTACTCCTTAGAAATCTTCTGTGACACAACGCTTATCAAAACTAGACTGCAATTCAGTAACTGATTCGCTCCAATCGTTTTTTTCATATTGATCACTAACTTCTCACATGTTCTTGTACTGCCTTTTGCTGCATTATCCATTTGCCAGCTACCTCTTACACTTAAAATACACTTCTCAAAGCAAGTGCCAGCCCCTTAGTATGTATTTGTACAGTGCTTTGCACAGTAGGGCTCTAGCCTGTAGGTGTTACCATAATACAAAGAATAAACAAATACTCTATTTTGGGATACCCAGTCATTTTCCAAGCACAGATTAAGGCTTTGTGTAAATGATATGCAATTAATAACTATTATTTTTCATAGTAAACAATAGCACTGTGCAAAGCCAGCATTAACCATAGGAAAGAGTCTGTCTTATTTGTTCCAAGGGTTTAATCTAGGCTTGCTGAAGGTTCCTTTTATCAAAGATAGATGCTTTCTCAGGTGAATGGCATGACAGTGGAGATTGCCTGAAGTTTTAACAGAGCCCTAATGTAATTGAAAGGGGCTGAGGCAGAGTTTTCTGACTAAAAGGTCTCGAACTCCAGAACTTGTTTTTCCTATTGTTCCACAAAGCTTGAATTTGTTGACCTGTAGGTCATGCTACAAAGGATATCCTTTCTGCTAGGCTCTTTCTGGGAAAGCAGGATGAGTGGGTTGTGTTGAATGGTGGGCAAGACCTCATTTTCAGTATTTCCGGAAGGTTTTTATGTTATGGCACTGGTTCTAACTTGAGTTCTGTTTCATGTGCTTTCTTGGAGGTTTTGATAGGCTTATTTTTTTCACTAAATCAAAATAAGAAATAGTAGTGCAAAATAGTGCTATTGAAACTGCAGCATTTACTTTTACAATAGTTCTAGTAATTTTTGAACAGTAAGTTCCAAACAGAAGCAGGGGGGAGAAGAAGGAAGAAGAAGGGTGAGGCTGTCACCAACTATTGTTATGGTATGCAGACTAGTTTTCTTCAGCTATCTGCTCTCTGCTCGTGCTGACGCTGCGGCTACCTAATAAATGTTCTTTCAGTGGACATTATCCCGGCAGCGCTCTCCAGTGCTGCAGCAAAGGTGGCATCATGTTCTCTCAACTCAAACTCACTTTAGAGGCTGAGGAAAGGTGGAAGTGAAACTCACAAGAGGATATCTGGAAATAGCTTAAACACTGTCTTTTGGTATAGTTCAGTGAGAAAAGAGATGAGCCATAGGGCAGCCATAGTCTTCAACTCCTAATGGTATCAGTGGAACTGAGTTTGTTCAGTTTCTTCTAGGTCTCGAGGCTAGTTGCAGTTTGTCTAAGATGATTTTAAAAAAATGACATAGAAGCAGGTGGGAATACAGGATGAAGACAAAAAAAAGCAGGCTCATTAGGTGTCCTAGTAAAGTTTGTTTGCAAACGGAGTTGAGCTTAGGACAGACWGTTTTGTTGTGAAACCCCCATTCAATGTGTTTTAATAGTGCAGATCCTGGTGGATGCTGTAATGTGTCCATCTCATTAAACAGCTGTCTGCTAAGGGAGCTGGCAAGAAAAGTCCAACATATTTTGTCTATGTGCCCGAACTCTCAAGCAACATCTATATAAAGTGAGCTCTTAAATGCCTTTGATGGGAGCTTACCAATATAAGTGGCTAGTGCACTCCTTTCCAAAGACAGAAAAGGTCTTGCTTTGTGAATAAATTAAACTCTATCTGAACTGGTTTGCAATCCTGCTAACKTTTTTCATAAGAGACCTTCCGAAGCCATTTTTTTCTCTAGGCCATTCTCAGGTCTAGGACAAAGCTGCCTTTTGCTCTGTAGGCATATTATTTCTCTATAGCTGGCACCCTCCTTAGCAAGAATGACATAATTCAAAAATACAATCCAAAGTRTGTGTCCCTGTTCTTATTCATTATCGAGAATAATGTGCTGAGTCACAAAGTGCCTGGTGTGAGATGGGAATTACATAGGCAGTGGAAATTTTCTGTCCCACATCTTAAAAGAGAGAACCTGCTGTTCAAGTACTTCCTCCCTCTGCCACAGTTTTTACWGCATATGGAGACAGTCAAAGAAGCCTTCTAAATTTTTATTTGACTTGGGGTCTTTTTTTTAGTTATTTCAAAAGTTTCGTCCCCTGCAGTCAGTCTCTGCAAAGAGCAGCCAAGTGTCACCTCCCACTATTTTCCCTTTCATAATGCACAGGCCCTTGCTTTAGTGAGAACACTGCAGAACCCTCTAAACCCATAATAACAGATTTTTAGGCAGAGCTGTTAAAACAAAAACAAATGTATATCATCTTGCCACCAGAAGCACTGKGCAGAAGATCTGAGTTTTTGATATGAGTAAATGAGTTTACAGATTTKCATTTTATTCAGTACTATGACTGGTAATAGGACTAAGGAAGGTCTTTCTGCTGAACCAGGATGATCTTGGGGAAAATCTGATCCAGCTGTATTGATGCAATAATCATGGCAATTTCTTTCCACCTGGTAACACCTGCCTCCGTGGCRTGTCCTATTTCCACTATGGTGGGATACTGGCAATCACACTGTTACAGACATTCATCTGCTTGCCCTGGTGGGCTCTGATCTTTGCCCCTCACCACTAAACCAACTAATGCTGAAATTTCTGCACCGCTGACTTGCTCTGTTTTTGCTGTGTTCRACATCCAGTCCTCAGCTCGTGCTGAATAAGAAAATACTGAAGGAAGGAGAGTATTTATTAAATCTAGACTCCTGTGAGAAGGAGACCAGTAGCATTTTCCCTGTTGACACYTGATACAAACAAAACTGTATTTATACCTGGGGAGGATTCACAGTAACTGCAAGACAGACTCCTTAGCACCATATATGCCTCTCCTTGGGAAATTGCTCTGTCTACCCTAGCTGTATAAGGCCTGGGCTGCGTAAGTGAAAGGCATGATTCAAATGTTGTGATTTTATGCCAAATCAGTTTCAAGTAAACAAGAAAGCTTTTATCACACAGAAATAAGTGCATGCCCCAGCAGATTTCGTTGGCTTAAAGCTCAGTCATTTGAAGAAACACAAACTAAATTGGCACAATATCCTTATAGAAGATAAGGTCTTTCTTATGGTAAATGTCACATCATTAAGTTATAAGAAAGAAGATTTTCCCCTCCCACCTTCCCAGTGTCACCAAGGAGAGAGGAGCTCCAGGATGCGGGAGTGAAGAAACCCCATCCAGTCTTTTAAGTGCCTAAGCAAACACTACCTTCCTTTGCAAAGAAGAGTTGTCTTTTGTATCAGTTTACAGATAAGTTGAACATTTTCAAAGACTTCTACGAACAAAAAATAAACATTTCCTGAGACATACATTCTAGTTAAGCCTCAGGGCATGGTGTGAGCAGGTTTCTCAGAAGGACAGGGCTCATGAAAAGAGGAAATAACAGAAAGAAAAATAAGAGCACAGTAGTCTTCCAACACCATCAAGCCCCAGCTTTTGTTTCAAACAGAGATCGACACATCACTGTGAGCAATGCGGAGCATGATAAATTTACCACAGTGCAATAAAAATGATTGCAATAGGAACTATTCCCACTGCTCAGTAGATGTTAGTCTGGTGTTCTTTGGTTGTGGATCCARCCAAGACATCAGTGCCTAGTGTTTTCAGCTACTGAAGGCTAGAAAGAGAGTACAAGTTTATCTGAAATGAAAATAAAAATGAAATGCTTTTCTTCTTAAACAGTGGCTCAGTGGAACATGATCTCCTCCTACCCCTCTCTGCCATCTTACGTCCATTTGCCCTGCACATTAAAAAATGAGTTGGGAATTTTGAAGCCTGGTGAGTCCTACTTTATTCTTTATGAAAATATACTCACTGGAATCCAAAATATAGGCTTTTGAACTTATAGAGTTTTAAATGCATCTTGGAGTAGGGKTAATTTTTTTTTACATGATTATAAGTTCACAGAAAAAAAAAACATTTCAGTGGGAACAACACTGCTTCTGAAACTTAGAAATTAAAGTGTTTGAGTTGACTGAAGAAAAATGGAACAAATTTTTCTAACATCAAAATAAAAAATAGCAGCTTCAAGACCCTTCATTTAAGATTTTTCTAAAAAGAAAAAAAAACTTTGTGACTTTTCATTTTAAAATGAATAAGTTGTAATTTTAAAAGTAGCCTAAAAACTGATTTAAATAACCTGTAAAACAAACAACAAAATTTTTCCTTAGGTTGACCCAGAATGTAAATTTGAAGRGTTCTTTTCCCTTCAATGCAAATAGTTTTTTCTCCTCTACATTTTCTGGTTTATCTTTGAGTCACTTATCAGAAGTTTTTAAGAAATCTGATACATTTTTGCTCCATTCTTCATTCTCTCTTATTAAAAACAAGTCTTAAAACCCAGAGAAATATTTTGGAAGCATGAACCTTCAAAGAGCTGTCATGAAATAGCAAGATTTTACAAAAAAAAAAGCAAAAAGCAGCTTTTTTTGGGGGGGGGGATAGATTATTAAAGATCAGGACTTCTCCAGAAGAAGATCATTTCTTATTTTTGGTACCACATATCCACATATATCCACATAGGATATACTTATTAGGGCCACAGACAGCACCAGCAACCTCATTCTCTCTGGTCACTCAGGACAAGGGTCCATAAGTGTGATTATATATATGCATAAGCACAATGTGGATCCCTCCAGCAGCTGACTTAGATGCTTAGGCTACCCAGTAGCTGCCTCTAGATCCCCACTCACCTATGCATTCAAGTTCCCAAGGCCATGGTCCTATAGCAGCTTCTGGTACTCAATCTAAACACACACACACACACACACACACACACACACACACACCTGGCCTCAGTCTCTGTGCGCTTGCCTGTGTGTGGAGAGGAGTCTTTTGGGCTGATCCACTCTGTGATGGACCTGGGAGTAGTTGGAGCGGAGTATGATTGGGGTTCTCCCACCTGTCTATGCATGTGTGGAAACCAGCTTCTTGTCACACAACCAGGTAATACATAGCTTAAAAGGCTGTTTTGGAAGTACAGAGACCAAGAACTTGTATTTGGAGAGGAACTTAGACTCACACRCATTCATGTTCCCTTAGTAGTTGCATTTCTTTAAGCATTTGGACGCTTGCTTTCTTTGTATGGCTGCTTGGGGAATGTGAGTTCTAAAAAGAGATCAAAGTCCTACTCCTTCTGCTTTGGCAAAAGTTCAGCAATCGTTACAATGACTGGCCAGAGCCAGGAAAATGAGACAACTGGGGGAACTGGGCTGATGAAATACAAAATGAAAATTGCCAGGTGATGAAGGCATTCACTGGCCAGCTACAGATCGTGGAGCAGTGCCCTTGGGCCTCTGAAAGAACTGGGAGTTCATAGCAATCCAGACTTAGAGAAATAAGCAAAACTAGCAGATTTTTTGCAATATAGAAAAATCAAACCTCTGGTGGGTCTAATTGGGATAGTGTCCAAATTTACTCAGGAACAGCAGTAGCAGAAGACAATCCCAGATTTTCATCAGCCCTCTGCTTTGTGGTCAGACTGCAATTCTTTCTCCTTGACTAAGAGTCTTGTTTATTCATCTTTTTCATGCTTTGTTCAGCATTTGAATAAGCATAATTAATTCCCCTAGTTATTCAGCAGATATAACTGCACCATGGGCTGAAGAAAGAGAAGACTTCTTAGACACAGCGTGAGATCTTTTGTGTTGCCTCTGTGACTCCTGCAATACCTATGTTAGGTTAAAAAAAGTAGGTTAGGAGAAAAAGAGGTATTTCAAAAACACGGTAGAGACTAGAAGCTGGTCTCTGTAATTCCTGTGTTCTAAATCTTGGTTGTCCATTGATGCACAATCAATCAAAAACCCACTAACCTTTGCCTATGTCAGAAGTGAGTCCTTTAGCAATACTGAGCCTGCCAGTGGTTCCTTCCTCACCTAGAAGGAAATGGTCTCTCTTAAACAAATTGTTATATTTGGGGTTTTTTTACTAAATAATTGTCAGCACCAATAACACTGCATYCACACAGGACATTGTACTGTGACATGAAGGGCTTGTACCATTTAGGAAGTCATTTTTATTGGACTGGCATGAGTTAAGAGTTAATTATCAAAATCAAAATTGAGAATCAAAGGGTCATGTTAACATAAGGTAAGTTTTATTGGCCCAACATACTTCACACCACAGACAGGCTCAGTAAGAATGAGCATATAATATAAATGCCACATTTAACAGTTTGTCAACAATTTATACTTCCCTTATTCCTCAAAAAACATTTGCTGAAATGTCTGGATGACAAAATACATAAACAGAGTAAAAGAGACCAAATTTAAGCGATACTTTACTTTGCATTGAAACAAAATCAGTCTTACCTTTCCGTGCACATTCACATGATATCCTCGGGTGTCAGGCAATGATATGAACATTTTTTCTGATTAAATATGACACTATTTTCGTTTATAAATTAAAATATCTATGRTTTTGTATGCCTTTTGAAATCTGGAAATAGAATCTGCCCTACATTCCTTTAAATGGTAGCCAAACTTGTTGATTGACATAACAGTCTGAATTGTTTTCTGTCTCTTCATGACCTCAAGAGTTTCTTATTTTGCCTACTTGCTTTATTTTACAAGTTTAAAAGTCTCTGCTGCATTCTTGTCATTGAGATTGTTCTGAACATCTCAATTTCTTCCTTTTCCATCACCCATTTACTCTTGGGTTGCTAGAGTTCAGTGTGAACTTTGAAGGAAGGGAAGGCTCACAGTTCTGTATATTCAAGCACAAAACCAGCTGAAATTTCAAATATTTTTATGGGAAAATACAAAGCAAATCAGCCCACAGGACCACCTGGGTCAGTGCCCTGTCTCATAAGCTTTGTGAAAGATGATGTTTGGAGGCTCTTTTTCATGTCCAAAGAAGTGTCATCTCTTTCCTCTTTTACTGAGTTCTTAGTTATATTTATTACTTGGACTATGCACACTACAAGGCTTGAGCCTTGAGCAAGGCTAGCTCAGTACTGTTTATTGACAGTCAACGTACCACTTTATTTTACAGAAGCTATACTGATATGCCTCAAGCATATCATATTCTTCTAGATGCTTTTATATATAACTATGAATGATCATTTTAAATGATTTTCTGATATTGCTTGAGGATTTATTGGCCTGTAGTTCATGCAATCTTTCTTCACACTTCTTTTAATAATAGATTTTAGACCTTTGCTACAGAAAATAGCTGATTATAATGAGGCTGCAAAGCCTGATGACARCCTACCCCATTACAGAGGAAAGCTGATGGGTGTAGTAAGACACCAACTTCATCAGGAGCTCTTTAATGATTGGAAGGTGGGGGGGGGGGAGAGGACTCATATATGGTGGAAACAAGGACATGTTGCTAAAAAGGAACTTAAAAGAATAGCTCATGATGGAGGGAGAAACACAGAGGATTATGGCACAAAATGATTTACAGCTGCAAGGAAACATAAAAGGCAATCAGGAAATGCTCTGAAATGCATTAAAGTAATAAAGAGATGGGAGAAAGAAGGGCTTGTTATCTAAAGGAGGAAGGACTATTACAGGTGACAGAAAACTTGAAATTTTCAGTTTGGTTGCTTTGTTCTATATAAAATGGTTAAGTAAGATTTGACACTTAGCATGGTTAGAATTAATAACAAGGGATGAAGAATACAGACCATAATAGGGAAAGRACAGATTAATGATATTAAGGTAAAATACATTTTTAAAGTCATCAGGCCCTGGTGCGAATCACCCTAATCACTTAGGGGCAGCTAGTTTTAGCAATTTCCCTGCGAGACACAGGAGCAAACAGAGGACTGAAAAAGGGAAACAACTAGTACCCACTAGGAACAGAAGAGGAAAGGGAAAGGAGAAGAAAGAGTTAAGGAATTGTAGAGCCAAGATTATATGCAACTCTGACATCTGGAAAAATGTTAGGTACCACATTATTAAGCAACCAGTTTGTAAGCACCTCAAGAACAATCTAGTCATAACAAACAGCCAGCAACTGTTAGTCAGAAAAATTAATCAAAACAATCTTATTCCCTCTTGATGGGATAAATCTCCTAGAAGACACAGGGAAAAAGTAGATGTAATCTCTTYTGTCTTTAGTAATTCTTGTGATCCAGTTTCACATAGCGATCTTATAARAAGACTGGAAAAATTACTGGGAGGGAAGTGTGCAATTGGACAAAAATACTTAAAGAGCAGTTATTGAATTCAATGTCAAAGTAGAAGAGCATTCCAGTTTATGCTTCACAGTGGTCTCACTTAACATTAATATTATCTGATAYGCTTAACAGTGATTTAGACAATGAAAGAAAAGAGCACACCTCTAAGACTGGGAATGACACCAAACTACAAAGCAAGCATTTTAGAAGATAAGAATTCAGCTGATCTTCATAAATTGAAGAAACTATTTGAAACACAGTAAAATTCCATAATGACAAGAACAAAGTATTATATTTAAGAAGGGAAAAAAATATAACTTAAAAATATACATTAGTCCATAGCTAGCTAGACAGCTGTACTGCAGAAAGGGTTCTGGCACTTGCAGTAGATTGCGCACATCACAAGACTATGTTGTTGAAAATAAAGCAAACATGATTTTCAGAAGCATTACTTAGAGTTTTGTGTATATGACAAAAAGATAGGAGTTATAGCTTCCTACCCCACACTGCTCAAGCTTCTAATGGAAGACTACATCCCTTTTTGGATTTCGCAGAAAGATATGGACAAATTGGAGAGAAGAGTTAACTGTAAGAAGAGTTGACAAACATGGTCTCTCTGAGAAAGTTAGAAGCATGGGCTTTTTTTGTCTGGAGGAAAAAAGATTAGGAGAGAGGTATACATGTAAAAGGTTATTTTAAATAGGACAGAAATGTACTGATTTCTACATACAGGGRTTTGGGGAACAAGTCACAGGAGAGTCCTGTCTTGAAGCACAGGAGATTCAGCTTAGATGTAAAGCCATATTAAGCCATATTAAGCCATACAGAGAAGCTACCCAAGTATAAGATGGTTAAATATCAGAATCGATTATTTCGTATAATCACAGATTACCAATTTCGCAGATCTTGCAGATTTCTTATAATCACACATAAGATTGTATTTCAGAAAGTCTTCACAGGGAAGTTTTTACAAGCAGTTTGGTCAACATCTGCCAAGAACCAGCTAAGTGTGTGCAATACATACTTACTACATACTCATACTACATACTCAAAGTATGCACATAGACTAAATTTGATCTTTTCAAAGGCTGTTACTACTTTACATTTCTGTGATAGCAGCCACAGGCATTTCTCCAGTCCATGTAAGAATCTACAGTGGTTGACCTCTGGTTGTGAAATGGCTGATTTTAGTTGGAACAAGGCCAAGCCCACAGTATATCCCAGCACATCCTATCTGATATTCATTTTTCAACACTGTTTCAGTTTTATTGTATGAGAAACACTGGTTATGCTGGAAAAGTGAAAAAGATTTACCTTTCCTCCTGACTGAGTGAGTTAGAGTTGAAACTGATCTCAAACGAAAATTGCTCTTTGCGTGCCTTAACATTAACATATTTTTCCTTCCTAGGAGGTTTGCTTGACAGCCAATTCTACACTCATTTCAAATCTGTACCTTAACTGTTTAAAAAGTCRTTACACACAAAAGAAAACGAAGTGCTAGTTCTGGGCAGCAGAAACAGGACTTTAAGCTGACTGCTTAATATTCAGTTTGCCTGTTCCTAAAATGTTGAGATAAGTTTTTAAAATATATGCACTTCACCACCAAATTGCTAATGTCAAAGTTGTGTTTCCAGCTAGTGGGCATAAATGGGAATCTTCAAACCCAGTGGCTATGGTTTATAGCTTGTAGAAAGACCATTCTCGCCTCACTCCAGCTCAGCAAAACAGCTTTTAAGAAACATCTCATTTGAATCCCCTAGAGATTGGTAACTCTATGATTCTTCTATTTTCTGATGCTCTCTAAAATGAGAAGACTTTCTCAGAGAAGCTACACAAAATAAACCATACTGAGTAAAGTCTTCAGGGGTATTTGCTTGAATGCTTCCCTTTTTTGAAAAGAAAATAGAAAGGGCTACAACTTTTCTCTCCTCTGTGAACAGGCGCATTTCAGAAAAAAGAACAATAAGAACATTTCTACACTGGTTCATCAAAAAACATTCCCTTTGTCCCACCCGTTAGTAATACAAGAAGTAATAATTTTGTCATCTCATATACAAAAGTGGCCTCCATTTTCAGAGGTGGGGAGGCAGTGATGCTAGACTGAAAGAATAACAGGGACACAGATAAAAATCATTCCATTAATTCAACCACACACTTCACACAGTCACTTTAGAAAAGTCTCTTGTCGTCACTCAGAACTGTAGGGTGATTTTTTTTAATCTATAATTAATCTCAAATATGCCACTGTTTCAGAGAAAAAGGATAGACCCAAAGTGAAGATCAGACAATTATTTTTTTCATATTCTAATAGCTGGGCAAAAATAGCATTTTTGCAGAGCAGAAAGTACATTTTTATGGTACTATTCCATATCATCAATGAATATTTATCTTTAAAACAATAACTGGGGAGGAAATGGGACTAACATTTCAAAAACAAACAAAAGGGAAAAAAATATCTTGCATAATAAAGACATATAGGCACAACCAGTTTAAAGCTCTAGAGAAAATTAGAACTACTTCTATTTTATYTATTTATTTATTTATTTTTACCAAAAGGAACGTTTTGCTGTCCTAGTTTTATGTATGATTTTTTTATTCATAATTTTCCTTATTTTACTTTTTAAACTGTGTGTTATAATTCCTCCCTTTGTGCTTTGACAAACAACTATCAGCATAATAGAGTCTGGAGCTGAGTGAATGCCAGGGAACAGATGCTTGAAATGAAGTTTAGGCAACTAGAAACTGAGAACAGTATGTTGCACCACAGTATTAGCCATTTAACTCTTCCTCATCAACAGAGCTATGATTTCATTTTCTTTCTTACCCAGAAATATTATCTATGAAGATCAGTACCACGAGGTGAAATGCTGTGATGCTGTTTTGAGGAGACGAGGATACATGTTCCTGAAACCAAACTGCAAGTCATTGAGCCACATCAATCTGCAGTGGACTGAGCCACATCAATCTACAGTAAGTGGTTTACAGAAATTTKCACATCACTCTAGTTGATTTTCACTCCTGTGCTGAAGGCCTGTGCCTCGGTGATACCAGATCAAAGAATTTCACTAGCCACTCCGCAAAAATGAAATTAAGGCCATTATATTTGACTTTAGTCTTCCACTGTCTCTCATTTAATTTTACAAGCACTAAAATCCACCAAGTTCTTCCTTGTCTTCTCATCCATTCATTTTTTAAGAAAACAGATAAAGCAGTAACAGTGACTGCCTACTATAAAATACATCTGCAGCTGGAAACATTATGCYTTTAATCTGCCAGATGCCTTTAGGCAGAAAAGAGAGATTTTGCAATGTCTTGAAGAACTTTTGTTCATTCAGATACTCTGAAGAAAATTTATCCCATTTGGGATCTTGCTATACAGTTAGTCTGTCTTGTGAGGTTTTATGGAGAAAGCACATAGGGAAAAAAAAAAAAAAAAAAAAAAAAAAAAAAAGCTTTGCCCTGTCAGAGTCCATCAAGAACAACTCATCAATGAAAACATGCCATTATTTACAAGTGACAACAAAGTTTAGCCACTTCAGCATTTGTACCCTATCTGATGCTCCAAGGAGCTAATAATTATTTCTGTTCTGGGAGAAGGCTCATGTCACTGTTTTTTTTCCATCTCATAATTTAGCTCGATAGAAGTCCAGTCAAGCCATTTTTACCCCACTRGTCTGGCAGACTCGTGAGGGGATCTAAATGTTGCAAAGCAAGCAGAGAAATAACTTTGGAAGCAATCCATTTACAGATTATTTTTAAGATGTTAACTAGGCAATTTTAAAAACTGAAGACTGCTTCAGTTTTATCTTCCTCAGGGATTTGAAGAGTGCAGAAGAGTTACATGACCATTATGTAAAAAAGGTACAGATGGGMCATCTTCAAAAAATGATCAAAATTTCTTTTTCCATGTTGTGCCCTTCTGCTACTATGCAGTGGGTGCACTGGCTCACCTGTAGGACTGTTCCCACTCAAAAAACATGTCCTTGTGAGCAATGGATATGCTTATTAGCTTGGAATAAGTTTTCCATAGATCTTACTGCATCACCACTAGTCATTTATGGATTGGCATCCCCACAGAGCTAGGTACAGTGATGAAATGTCAGCCCAATACTTGTCTTGCTAGAACAGGAGCAAATGTAGGATTTTATCCAGAGAATTAGACAATAACGTAATCCATTCAGAACCTTCTGATGCCCTTTATGAACCCATTTAGCTTTATAGCAAGACACCTCTTTGTAAAGGCTTTGCCTTCTTCCTCCCTTCACTACAGGCTTTCATTTCCCTTCATCTTTCCCAGAAATCAGCYGCTGATGGTAGCCACCTGGAGGGAGCAGGAGCGGCAAAATCCTAACTTGAAGAGAAGGCAATATTGTACAAATATAGAGCGCATATAATAAAATATGAGGCACTTTACACCAAATTTATAGTCATGAGACAAGTAATTTATTTGCAGTTTCTAGCCAAAAAATTAGTGTCTTGCAAAATACATTTGCCAAGTACAGATCCTCTGCAGACTGCTAGCAGAAGAGCTCAAGTCCCATGAGAATGGTGAATGGACTATCATCATGTAAGAAGGGCATCAGTAAAATAAATTGTTTTTTGATATGTGATTAAGGGAACAGAAAGAGATGGTTATTCCTCAAAGTCCCTGATAAAACAGCTGTCACCAGAAGCAGCATCTAGCTTCACACAACTTCCCTGCAGAGGGAGGGCAACAGGCACTGACTCCTCCTTACTTGGTAGACCAGTGAGATCAAAGAAGCTGCATGCTTGTGCAAGGCAGCAAGGTCCTATTAGCATCAGCTGTTCCATCAGCATATCTGCAACATTCGGAAGCTGATCTTTTCTGCTTCTTCTTTATGTCACACGAGATTCTTAAAACTAAACAGGGATTCAGACAGTATGAAGGCAGTAGATTCTTTAAGAGAGAGGCCTAAATTTCTTGGATGTGCTACATTAAGAAATAAAATGGCTGATACCAGTCAGTAGGAATGCATWTTTTAAGCACAAAACAAATACATTTAGTAATGACTCAGCCGCACCAAAAAGTTTGGATACTATTGGCAAGAATTCATTAATTCAATATATTTTGATAGATATATTGATTGATTCTATTAGCTTTCAGATCAGTAATTTAAAGTGAGCAAATAATTTCGGGAAGGAGCTAAGCACATACAAGCAGCTGTTTGAAGGTGGTGCTTCTGGTTTTGTAACTCAGAGCAAGTTTCAGCTTCAAGAAGCAGCTCTATCATCAGTAGCAGGAGTTATGTGAGTCTACAAACCTGGGTAAAATTTGTAGAAAGTGTCCAAGTGAAACCAAGGGTTTACTTGAATTCTATTGAAACTATTTAGCAAAAATGACCTAAAGCAAACTTACTCTGTTTATATCCATCCATTTAGCAGTTAATGAATAAATGAGTTTTTGTCCAGAGACCCAGCCAACAATAAACAAAGAATAAAATAAAATAAGTAAAATTAAATTTAAAAAAGCAAATAAAACCAAAAACTGATTAAGAATACGATTGCGTGACACACAATTCCAGCACACAATGTCATGGACAAAAGAAAAAGATGTTTTTCTGTCTTCCAGATATGGTCTTCTATATCAAAGAATATAGATGGGCCTCCAGCAACTGTATGGCATAGAAATGAAATAAAATTGGGTCTGATGGAAACAACTGGAAGAATTTGGGGAAATGATTACTGCTTCTGTTAATTTATAGCTACAGAGAGTCTGCTCTGTAATATAGACACTCATATAAGTCAGTAAGAAGAAACATTACCCAGAGTCTTAAAGCTAACCTCATATGACTTTAACTGACATCAAATACTTATTCTCAGGGCAGATTATACTTTCATCAAGAAAATTCCAAAATAAGATCAAAGCGCTGGATACAGTGACAGGAAATTCTGCCAGTCTGGAAGCTGAGACTTGACTACTTTTCCCATAGGTTGTTTTTTCCTGCAGCAGCTTCCAGCTTTGATAGTCCCATCCCAGATATTAAATGCAGCAGCCGGATGATACAAGTTCTACCTGTAACCCTTGGCATGCCAAAACATAAGAAATTTCCTTTTCCTGCCTTACAATAAGATAATGGCTACAAATATTATGAAATACTTCCTTTGCCTTTTTTCCTCCAGTCCTGAAGTAGACAATATATTAGTAAAAAATCAGGGCACACTGMAAGCAGTTTCCTTAAGTTCAGTAAAACTCAGCTGAATTATCAGCCAGCTCCCAAGCCATTTGTCAAACCTGCTTTCAATATACCCTACCACTACAACTGCAACTTCCTCTCCAGAAAATACAGCATTTATGGYTCATGTCAGGGCCCTGTGGGCACCAAAGGCCCACCATGTCCCAGGCAGCAGCTCCTCCTCACCTTCCTGCTTGGGCTCAGATGGCAGGAGCACAGGTACTGCGCTGCCAGCCCTGACTCTTTGCCTAACCCCACCTCTGCTCTTGTATTCACACCCTGTGGATAGGCTAATATTCAAAGGACAGCACTGTCCTATTAAGGACTTGTCTGAACTCAGACCTAAAGTGTGATATCTCCCGTGGTTCTGTCACTTATGGTTTGTAAAACATACGTGCTCTGTGCTTTTCTCTAAGTATGCTGTAGAAGCATTGCTCAACAGGTATTTATCGATAGCCCAATTTAAAGTACTGCAAGAAGTAGCAGGTAAAATTAAGTGGAAGCAGGAGTGAAAAGAAGAGAAAGTCTTTGGTGCCACCACAACTTTCACTAATTGGAATCCACATGGGCAATCCAGGAAAGAGACAATGAATAAAGGTGAAACTACATCCCACACCTAAAGGGAGTTTCTCCAAGTCAAGGCTGAGCCACCCAGGCCAGGAAACTTGTATTGGTTCACGGCTGTTCATGTCATAACCAGGAATTAGAGAAAGGAATAAAAAAAAAGAAAAAGAAAAAAGAAAGTCAGTCACAGGTGCTAGTAATCTGGAAGGGTCTGATTGTTTTCTGAATGCTAAATCCATATTGAGAAGAATTATAATATTAGTTTAATTCTATCAGTTTGGGACAGTGTGCTTTGAATTTAAAAAAAGTTACATCTTTATCAGAAAAAGGAAGTATATCTTAATGTATGGCAAAGGTRCTAAAAGATATAATCACTTGCCTGCGTTTGTAATTTTATTCTACAGAGGGATCAGTTTTGCAGTTTCTACTTAAACTCCCCCCCCTTTTTTTTATTATCTCCATCTCTACCTACTTCAGCTCTACCCTATATTACTTCACAGTACTCTTTGTTACTCCCAGGTGTAGGAAAGTGTCAGATTTTAACACAGAAGATTCCTTCTCTTTCCTCCATGTACTTTCCCCTTGCTGCCTTGTTTTCATTTCCTTCATTTAATCTCTCTAGACTTATTTCCAACCCTGTTCCTTGATTCTCTTACTATTTACTCTTCCTCCCTTTTCACTCTATTGTTTCATCTTTTTAAAGTCCAATTTCTGATCACTCTGTGGCATAGTCCTTCCTTCTTCATTTCTCCATTCCCTCCTCTTCTCCTTCATCTTTTTCATCCATACAATCACTAGGTAAGTYGAAAAAGGGGAGGGGAAAAGTCATAGCCTATGAAAGGACCTGTTTGTCTAACTCTTCATTTGGCCCCAAATAGCGGGAGCAATCAAGGGAGGGGATTGGAGGCTTCATCCTCCATCTCTTCCCTAAGGAAAAGGAGAAGCTAGCCAYCCCTACTGTCCTCGCTACCACAGAGAGGAATGTCCTTTTATTGCCCTGAGAGGAAAAGCAAGAATATTCCTTGGAAACCAATGTCATCCTCTCAAATGCTGTTGATATTCCTTGTGTTTGCAACAATGTCAGGAKTTCCAGAAATTCCTTCAGAAACAGGGGTGACCACTTCCAACTCTCCTACTGGTGAGTCCTTGCTTCTGAAGGAAAGGTGAGTAAGGTGATTACAGCCAAATAAAACTTTCTAGCTGAGCCTTTTTTTCCTCTCTCTGAAAAAAAATAAATCTTTCAAAGTTTAATTGTACATCTACATTTGTGAGAAAAAAAACAAATGGGGGGAAAAAAGACCCTCATGCCTTTCTGAAACACTTTATTTTTAGACATACCTATGAAATAAAAGAAGGTAGATGTTTCCTTGTGGAGCACTTCTAATAGTGTCAGTAATTATCTCTCAAAGGAGACGAAWGTGTGGGCACTCACAGCCCCAACTCCTGATTAAGGGCATCTGAATCCCTTCCCTCAGGGAGGGCCAAAGATCAACGCAGAAGGACTTGGAACTGCATAGTGCCAATCTTTTTTTTATGGACTCATTCWGCCAGAAATGTCCCCTTTTTTAGACAGGAAAGGGGAGACACATGAGTTTCAACTGCTGGTTTGCCCAGACAGAGGATGARTCAGAACCATCCACCCTTCTGTGAGCACCCCACCAAGAGAATATAGAAATATTCTCATTTACTTCCCACTTCATCAATGAAATCAGTGCAAGACTTTCTACTGACTTGGGGCTTGAATAAGCTGCTGTGTAATTATGTTACTGTAATTTATACTGTTATACTTTTATATTTTATATTGTAATTATACAGTATGTATCTAATTGTATATAAATGTGTTAGCATGTTATTAATAAGACTTACCAAGTACTCCTCCAAGTAAATTAGAAGAAATGATTGCAACATGGTAAGGATATAATATGATGTAGTTTTTAGGTAAGCCTGAATGGAAGTGTTAGGGCTTTTAGATTATTACAATCATCATTATGCTACCTAAAGCAATACTCTAAGTGCATTCAGAAGAGCATAATCTCTTAGCTGAGACCCACATACGTTGCTGAAACAAGTACATTCAAGTGCTGCCTTAACACACTATATTTTCTGTACCAGGCCTTAACCTCTCCACATCCRTATGCATCTACCTGCAGGCACGTACAATATTTTGTATGCTCTAGGCATGCTGGAAGGCTTAATCTTGCGCAATGTAAAACTATCCACAGTCTTAGAAATATCTGAAAATATCTCACATTATTCTCTCATGTTAAAAAATAAATTTAAAGTATTTCATCTTCCTATAGAGCTTTAATTAATACTTCAAAGAATATTTCTACTCTCAGCGAGYCACTGTTCCTGGTACTGTTTCTGGTACTAAATACAGAACAAGAATAACAAAATACTGAAAACAAAATGGAGAACGTAGGATGAGAATGGGATGCCTCACACATTTCTCCATGGGGGTCTGCTGCACATTTCCAGCAACAGTCTTTTGCACTTTACAGGTCCAGTGAACCATCCATACTATAAGGGGCAATGTTTTGCTCTAGTTGTTTAATTTATCAAACAACAAAACAACATTTATTGAAAATATGGCTAGTAAAAWTTTTAAGAAAATCCTTAATGTCAGTTTAGAAACACTTAACACCTTTGACAATACATTAGAAAGATTAGGGAGGAAATCTATGTCAGCAATACCCAATAATATGTGCATTAAGGTAAGAACAGAACATATAGGTTTAATCCCTCAGACTTACATGTTTAAGTGGGTTCCACTTATAATTAAATTTCACACTCTTTCTGGCAGAAAGGAAAAAAAAAMCCCTCTCTATTGCTGTTAATATATTTGACACACAATTTTGGCAGCTTTGATCAGCTTTGTTATTTCAGGCATCCAGTAGTTTTCATATTGATTCAGGCATTAATCAGAACACATTTCTATTTCAGAATTAGCATASCAAAACTGTTCTGTGAGTTATCATGCTAATATGTTCTATCAAAGACTAAATTAACATTTTACTGCTGTTAACCAGAGGCAATGCTTCATATAAAATTCAGATGATGTTGCCAAACTTTTCATATTAACAGCTGCTTAAATTTGAGGATGTTTAATCTCTATGGACCTGAACAAATATCTTGAAAATAAACCAACAATAAAGCCGCTACATGTCCGTACTGATATCCATGGAGTTAATGAAGCCCTGTATTGTTCCAAAGCAATTTTGTGCTTCCAGTCATGAAGTTAAGTGCAATACGCCACATTATCCCTATGCAGCATCCCTTTCCATCTTTACCTTCATTTCCTTTTTTTTCAAACTCCCTTTAGTCTCGTAGGTAGTACAAAAAGGAACAGGATAGCGGAAGGGAGGAGGGAATTGCATGAAAATTGCTGACCTGCCACATCTGAACTGCATTGCTTTTCTGAGAGCGAAAGAGGAAGGCAAACCAAAAGGACTGCATTTTGCTTCTTTTCTCTGCCTTCACATGTAGGCTTAGTATCTTTCATCTAAAGCAACTATTCAGTGCCAATACTTAAGATTATGCATTAGTGTTTTGCTGACAGAATTTGTGAATCTCAGCGCAGAGGTTTCCTATGGCAAGCACCRTTTCATCCCACCTGTAAATGCACAGATCATGCATGGAGCTATTAACTGCCAGGGAGCACCCATTGACCACAACTCAGCCAGTTTTTCTCAACTTCTGTGAKATCTGCATAATAACAGACAGGAGAACACTTGGAAAACAGCACCAATAGAAGTCAGTATCTTTTAAACATATGAAGAATTTTTTTGCCAGGAGTCTGATAACACTAGATGAGAGTAGATGGAAGTTTTCACTTTTTCTTCTTAGAATGACTCCTATCTACAATGGGAAATACTGTTTAAAGACTTTATTTGGATTTAGAATAACATCTATATTTAAATTCATATTTAAAATAACATTCATTAAAATTTAGAATAACAAAGACACCCGTTTATAAAACATTACTACCCTCATATAACTACTTAAAAATTAAACATTATTACATTAAACCCAGACAATGTCAAATCAATTCCCCAGGAAGCTGACTATCTCCTGCAATTCTCTGTCTCTTTTATTGCCCCAGTAGTATACCCAAAAGCACCCAAAAGATATTTTCACCAATATGAGGACATCATAAATATGGGCAATGTCAGACCAGAAACATCAAATTCCTGAGTCTAGATACCATCTCAGGCAATGCTGCAAAGAAATATCAGCTGTAGCAATAAGAGTAAAAAGAAAGAGGTGAGCTATTCCTCAGCTGTTATTCCTGTTCACTCCGAGATCCACGGGAAGGCTGTRCAGATCTGAGGGAAACCATGTCACGTGTTTCCAACAAATTGCTCTCCCTATATGCAAGCTGCCACAATCCCCATTAGCCTCTCTCTACAAATGTCAAATATTTAGCAATAATTTAATCTAAACGGGAAGAMGACTGGGATGCCACTGTCAGCGTCTGTATCCACAAAGAAAGGTCGCAGCTCTTCAGCCAAATGCCAGTAATTCAAGACTATCTGGCTTGCTGCTGTGACATAACTGTCAAACAGCAGCTGGGAGTTCTAATCACATCTAAACCGTGGGTACTGTTAACAGTAGATATAGTCCTTCATACAGAGGAGCTAAGATTATTTCCTCTGTCTCCTCTGGCTACTTTCCCAATTTGTCATCACAGTCTCAGTTTATCTGGGTTGAACCTTGGCCAACTAGTTCATATCTCTKTTCTGCTCTTCTTAGCTAACTGAGGTGCTGTGTCAGTCCCTCATGGGTGGAAGATACAGAACCATAAATGTGCTCTTCACCAATAGGTTAAAAATAACTCAATCCTCCTTTTTAACTTTTAGCCACCCAAAATCTATGGCAGTCTCCCTTAGTTTTGACTCCTCTACAGAGTCAAAGGAGAGAAAAAAAGCAGTTACAGAAGGCAAGCCATTTSACCCAGCTYAAATTTATCCTGTTTTCAATGCCTRCTTCTCTCTTTTGATCATGAGGAGAGCCAAGGTGTCTAGCCCAGTCTTACATAGAGTTTGTTGATTCCCAAGTTAGATCTCATACTAGCTCCTGACTAGTCCATTTTCAGATTGAACAGAAATCGATAAACAGAATAGTGTCAAACAGCACCAACACTAGAGGGAAGTTTGGAAAAAAAAGTTACCCACCCTTATTTCCTCAAATCTGTCTAAGAGGAAGAAAGGTGGCACTGAGAAAATAGCTTTGTCTCACTCAGGTTAGAGCACAGCGCTAAGTCTGGAACAGTCCTTCACAAGCAGCAGTATTGAAAGTAGCAGAAAAGTTTAAAGCAAGTGGCACCAAGTCATTAACCACTCCTTACACAGGTGCTAAAACCAGCTCAGTCTCTTCGTCCGAGCCATGCTCCCTGCTTATATCCCTTCCTCTGAGCCCTCTGTTTRAGAAACTGAATCAACATTTCCACAACACTGAGCCAGGCTACAGCTGCAGTGAAAATGATGCATTTCTTCATCAACTTCARCAAGATTTCTTTCAAAGACCCTCTTAAATTTTATCTTTTCAGAGAAAACACACTTTGCTTGATTCTTCAACACAGAGGTACAAAACTAGGATGAGTAAATGGT
Organism: Rhea americana; assembly: GCF_003343005.1. Lineage (NCBI taxonomy): Eukaryota > Metazoa > Chordata > Aves > Rheiformes > Rheidae > Rhea > Rhea americana. The sequence goes on along the minus strand of NW_028185228.1, from coordinate 1,693,118 downwards.
GACAGATATTTGAAAAATCTGTTTTTTACAAACGTTTGACATTCAGAGTCTGCTACTATTAGTAAGCATTCTCTTTTGGGACCCAGACAGCCTTCAAACATTAATGAAGGATGAATTTCTTACTTGTGTTGGTTTAACAGTTAAAGAAGAGGCTTTACTATTTAAAAAATATACCTAGCTTTTTAGCATCAGGGCTTTGTATTTAAGAATTTGCAGATGTGGTTATGTTTGCATATGTAGAAAAGTTCTTGCCTTTCTTTCAGATGTTCCTGATGAACAAATGTGCCTCCCTTTCCTTCCACCATATGCCAAGAACAAGAAGAAAAGAACAAAAAGAAATTTTTTTCCGTAATATTTTGCTCTCAGTACTTCTTTAGGAAGATTTACTAAAGACTTGGTGCCTAGCAATGAAAATATGGAAATAATACTATTTCCTAGTGGGGTCCTTCCCCCCTCACAGCTTTCCTTCTTCAGCTCCCTACTGGCTACTTGATCGGTGCCAATCCCAAGGCAGAAGAACACCTCGCTCCTTCTCATCAACTTTTAAGGGACATGCCTAACCTACTGATGGAATTTTGAAAATCCTACTGCTCGCTCTCTGCATCTTTTGGAGCTTAACAGCCATTGAATCTCTGGTTTTACATATTTTCCAGTGCAGATGACAATATCATTATTGATCTAGCTCACTGTAATTGCCACTCATTTGATAAACAAGTACAAAATACTAGCATATGAGATGCAACACAGCACACAGAGAATCAGTAACAGAGCATGGAGTATTTGACTAACGAGCCACCAACCAAGGCTACTTACTCCATCATTAGTGTRAAAGGGATTCTTGTAGGAGTTCAATGATCTCTGCATCAGCTCTTCTCTCACAGCACAAGGCATCTTGCTGAAGAAGTGGAGCCCAGAGACTTGCTTCTTTTCAGCCTACTGAGCCGTTTGTACTAGCATTATACTTTGAAAGCTATATGGAAAAGAATCAAGCTCCTGTTTTCAAAGTTGGTTCTTCATCAAGACATGCTGAAAAAGTTAACCAACTGGTGGTAGGAGGTGGGGTCATTCAGAAAGGCTCTCCTCAACACAGGAAAACACATCTCCCAGGGCACTTTCTGCAGTCAGTGGGGGGAAGGAGGGCTCTCAGAAGGGCATCTGAGAGCAGGCTCTGAGGCACAGGCGATCCAGTTTGTCTGCTAAAGGAGCCTGTCGACTGTTCATCAGCTTTTCTCAAGCTCGGGGTTTCATTGCCTTTGATCAATGGCAGCAATTCCTCTCCTAGGGACTAAGGGAGGGAGAAGCAGATGCAATTATTGGGAGCAATTTAGTTCATTCTCCCCCCACCACAGAGGAACTAAATTGGTGCCTGCAATTAGAGGTTGTTAGCTGTTCCATGGCTGGTATGAAYAGTCGTAACCAGCAGTTACAGCTGCTTCATACTCCATTGTACAGGGAAAACTGAGCTGCTACTAGTAATAGATCAGCAGAATTTAGTTTTGATTCAAGATTTATCCYTTTTTCTTTAGTTACTAATAATTCTTCTGACCCATTCTAAATAATCCTGACTTGAGTCACAGTTCTCACTTTGATAAACCCTGCTATAGACAAATTAAAACTTACTTTTGAAAATACCCTTTCTTCCACAAAGCCTTCCACCTTCATATCATCACTGGATCATGTCTATACAGCTGTTATTTAGCTGATATCTCATTCAATGACCGGTATCTCTCTTGCACATTTGGTTTCACTTAACTTTGTGTGGCAGCTCAGCTTGAGGGGTGGTGGTAGAATGAGAACAAGCTGTAATTACTAGTTTCAAGTACCGATATGCACATCTAAACTCTGGAAGAAACTGAGCTGCTGAAGCCATTAAAATTAGCTAACAGTGTAAACATTTGAAGTCTGTAATGACAGCTTGTTCTCATTTCCCTGCTTGCAGAAACTGGACTGCTACTAGCTGGTATCAATTAACACATCCCAATGTGTCTGAAGAACGTGGGCTGCCTGTGACCTAGTGCTCACATGTCAAAATACAAGCCGTGTGCATCTGAATATCTGTCCTTGGCTCACTTACGCACGATGACATCTTTGGTTGCTAAGACTCTCAGTCTGGCACTTCACTGGGAAACAATTTATAATAATAATACATATTCATAATAAACTAATATGCTTGTACTAAATGGAATGTACTGTGGAAYACATTAATAAACGTATTGGTGGCTGGAAAACATAAAGCTAAACTGAGCAGGTTGGTTCTTGTCTTGATCTCTTTATGCCTATCCATCTGCTTAAATGAGTAGGTCAAAATCTCACACTTCATTCTGAAAAGCACAGCTACAGCAAGCAGTCAAACTTTACATCTTTCATGTAAAGTACTTGATCTTGTTTGTCATTTCTCAGGACATTTTCAGTAATTAAGCTAATACTTCTTATCTTACTGTTTCCTTGAAAAGTTCATCTGGAGTGTTTTAGCGGAGGTAGTTGTTGTCGTTTTGGATGCTTTCTCTTCAGAAATTTTTGCTAATAAATGCTTATATCAGACTAATGATATACGGAGATATAACCATACAAGGTAAAAAAATTCAAGAACGAAAAGATCAAGTTCCTTAATAACGCCGTATTAGAAGCACAGCCAGAAGTTGGACCGATATCACTAGACAGCTAGCCATGTATTTTAGACACAAGAACAGTCCTCCCACCTCTCTGTTCTGTATGAGATATTCAGGTCTAGAAAAGTTGCAATTCACATAAGCTACCGCCATTGCAGCCGGCAAGCTGGCGTTTCTCAGCAGACAGTCTAGTGCATCGTTCTGTGTCATGAGACGTGACAGCGTACTGGGTGCTGACGCGTTCCAAGAACAAGCAGCAAACATGAAACTGTGTTTTCTGCTTTGGGAGTTGTTACCCTAAATAGTATCCTTGGCTGCTCTGATTCCCATTTTGACCAACTCACGAATTTAGCAGTGAAACTGATTTGAGAAGCAAAAGAATCACTACCACAGTGGTTAATTCCTAGAATCAGGCTCTTGATATTTACTCGCCAGAACCTCCAGTCTAAAACTCAATGCAAGATTGTCTTATATCAATGCATTTGAAAACGTTTTGAGCTACTTAAGTCCATAAAAATTAGCTGCATTTAAATAAGCTGTTTATTAATTCCAGCCACATTTGTTCTTATTACCTGTTTTAGATAGTTCTGATTTTGAGTTAGGAGAAAGTCACAACCCATTTCTGACCAAATCCTGCTTCAAACTCCCTCATTCAAAAGAAGTAAAAGAGTAAATTGTCTTTCTTTCCTGCCACACGGTTATACATTCAGTTCTTTGAAACAAATGGAATTGTTTGAACATGCCAAGCATTTCAGTCAGCTGACAAGATCGTCGCAACAGTTTGGACTGAATTTCAGATTATCTGCCAGACTTAACACTCAAAAATTTGCAGAACAGTTTTGGAAACCAACTGGCTTAATGCTTGTCTTTTTAAATTTAACAACGCTAGTACACTCAGGTTTCTTTCATTTTGTTTTACTAATTCTTACCAATAAATAGTTAATTCATTGAGTTAATTCATTCTCAAAATTAATTGAAATTTCAGAACACTCGCCCAATGGTTTTGGTTGAAGGCTGAAAATTGATTCATAAGGTGTAGAGGAGGACAGAGTATACTCGTGGCACTGATGAAGTGGTGGAGTTAGAATGCTTTTTCCTGAGTTTGGAAATCCAGGTTCATTTTTTTCTGGAGAGCTAAGTCGAGCTCTCCCCATCAAGTATTCAGGATGGAAAATTTTACCTAGACCCATAGCATAAGTTGAGCAAAGTGTAGGTCTGAGCATCCCGCTGAGCACCTCTGAGGTGACTCTCCTAACGCCAAGGAAAATTTGGAGAAGGTGATCCTCACTCCTTCTGTTGGATCTATGCTATTTAAAGTAGTGATTCACTGCTCCTGTAAAAGATGCTTCTGGGCAAAAGGAAGGACATGCAGAAGCTGCCACCCACAGAATCTACTCCTGTAAATATTGACATTGTTCTATTTTGTCTAGATAATGAAATAGGAACAATCATGACCCTACCCATCCCATGGGATTCTCTCTTGGGAAACAGAAGACATAGGAACCAAATTCCTTCTGGAAATCTTCTGGAAAATGAGGTGAATAAATCTCAGAATCCCATATTCTAGTTCCCAGTAACTTCATAATTTCTGTAAAAACAAAAGTGAAATTCTGTCAGAGACAAAACCGAAGTGACAGTATCACCACATCAAGAAGCTAAAGGAGAACATTTACCTTTGAAGTCTAATAGTGTGCAGAGAAGAGGAGAATGAAATATTCTTTGCTTTAGATTTGTAATAAAATTTCCAGTGCTTCATTGTGCCTCTGGTAGCTCTTCACAACATCTCTAAGGGGCTATGACTCATTAGCTGAGGAAAGCTGGTCTAGATTAATGGCATTCACCCAGGAGAAACAATTTTTTTTTCTAATGAATAAACGTGTCTGTGGTCATGCCTCTTTTTCTTTAGCACTTACATCCATAACGTAAGTTGCAAACATTATGATTCTGCACTGAGTTATTCCATTCTCCTAGGAATAAAATGGCTTTTATTGGAAAGGGGGGAGATGTGGTTATGAAACACATTTTTACATTCTCAACTAGCCATTACTATCTGTTCTGTACAAATTACTCACATTCAAGTTTTATATTAAAGGGGTCGGGAAGCAGCAGGGAAGGAAGCCAGTGCAACGAAAGAAACTGCCTAATAAAGCAAGGCATGTTTTGACATGCTGGCTCCCTGTGTTATCAGTACTTTACCTCAATTGGCTGTACATCCTAAATTTTACAATAATGTACCCAAAACCTCTAATTCTTCTTTTCCTTGAGAAGACTCCAGTGATGAGGGCTCGTGCTCGTGATGAAATAGAAGCAAGGAAAAGTCCTATAGGACTCCAAAACATTTTTATGTGGACTTCTGGTTTGTGTTCATTCTTACTAGATCCTCATGATCCAAAAAAGTAGTGTAGGACATGTAGGAAGAAACACATAGTTGGAAACTTTCCTATGATTTTTATTTTGCTTTGAAGGAACAGTATATCTTCAAACAGATCTGGAAAGTCTAAAGTATTATATTGCAATGTCAGAATGATGACAACATTTGTGGCACTGTTGATGTGATTCACTGTCAGAGCGAATTGACACAATGTCAATACAAGTTATCCTACTCTAAAAACAAATACACCAGGAAATTTAAGACCTAATCATTATGTTACATGTAGAATGGGAAATCTAAAGCTACAGTTACAAAGAAATGGTGAGTTGGTGGTGTATCAGTAAACCTGAGGCCTAAATCAAGTAGACAAAGGAACATAAATGCCATAAAATATATATTACTTTAGGGTCTCTTCCTCCTTTAAATAGCACACAATTCCCAATCCATATGACATGACATTCACTACAGGAAGAAAGGAGAGAAAAAGAAGGTGACTCTATAACTCTTCTCAGCCAAGCCAAATTCTGAGACTTCCCAGAGTCTCTCTGAACCTGACATGAGTCAGAGCCTTGTGACAAGAGTAGTCCCACTGTGGAGATCCGCAAACTTAATAATCGTTTATACAGCCAAAAAATACAAAAGGAAAATTAAGAATCAGACCTTTAATGTGCAAATAATTCAGGAAGATATGACAGCTAAGATTCCCACATGTAATAGTAAAGCTTTTATTCTATAGGTAACTCATTCTGCTGAAAAGAGAAGCTATAGCCAGAAAGGTCAATGAGACTTTTCTTCAGTAAGACCAATACTCTGGAAAGACTACAGGGCATAGAGCCATGTCTGTGTGGCTCACACTCAAACCCAGCTCACACGCTCTGGTTTTCCACACTCTGGCACAAGGGCTTTGCTCAGACACAGGTGTATAGTGTGGCTGAAAACTAGAGAAACCACAGGTAAACTCAGCCAGGAATATGGGTTCTACCTGAACTGTTACCAAGACCAGTGGGAACATGATCCAGAAGGCCAGAAACCAGCAACAGGAAGAAGTGTTAAAATCATGAGTCCTCAGAAATGTATTACAAAAATGCCTGGGCTGCATAAGTGTTAGTAGATTAGGATCCACTTAACTTCAAAAAAAAAGATAAGAAGCCTGTTGGACTAAAGAAGTAAGACACAGAATAAATGTTATATGCTGGAGAATAATTAAACCAAATTAGCAAACTATTGGAAGGAAGAGCTGAAGGAAAGACTACAAGGAATACACTCTATCTGGTCTAGTAGTTTACAGAAACCTAATTAAATTATGGGATTATCTAACTCAATTATTGAGAGAGAACTTTGTAATTACTTCAGGAATATTATGAAGCTGATGAACTCAAACCGTCAGTAAGTACTTTGAGATCTTCTAAAAAGCACTGCAAAAATGAAAACACTTGTACAATTGTTTACTATCTATGTAAAGCTTAATTAAGCTGAATGCAAGGATTTCTACTAAAGTGAACAATTCAGGCCTTGGGCTCAAAATATCTTCTTTTATTTATTTCTCCCCTGTGCTCATATAACTTTCCCTTCTCTTCCGTCTCCCCTACATATCAGCACATTTTTAGTCTAATTTTTCTAAATCTAAATTTGTGGATTTTACAAGTAAAAAAAAATCACTTACAGCTTCACGGCAATAGGTCGTGATGCAAAAGAGTCACTAATTTTCTCTTATTGCCCTCCTGTGCTTCAGTACAGTAGAATTTTCTTGTTCAGGTAGGCACTTTCTGGAAGGAGTTATAAAAAGAGAGTGATAACTAGGCAGCTGCAAGGTAGCTTAACCATATGGTACACCCATAGCAGACAGTAACAACACAGCAAACCACAACTCATCATGTCATACTGTTATATTATGCATACCTCATAGCCTCCTAGCAGAGGTCTGAATCAGAAGATATGAGATAATGCTCACCTGACAATTCTCATTCTTCAGGTTGTCCAGAATAAGATTTTTTTGCTAAGGTTTAAATTTGGGAGCGCAACCTGAGTAAAAATGTTCCTGGGTAGACCAAATATTGACCTTCCTGAATATACAGCGAGTTTCCAAGGTCAGGACCACGCAGGCTACACACAGTAAGAGGTAAGGGTATTCTCCAAGTCTCTAAATTTCTGCCTGAAGCCTTAGCTGTCTGATCCAATGAATGAATGACTATTACTTGCCCTGCAGCATAAGCAAAATACAGTCAAAGTGCTTGTAAAGCCTTTACACTACTATGCATGTGTAAAGTACCTGAGAGTTTGACCTGGAAATTTGTCTGAGTTCCCTTCAAATTCCTTACTCACTTTCTTTGGAGCCCTGTCCAGAAACACAAGGATTTTGGAAAATCTCTTAAACAAAAGACTTTTGCTTTGCTTCTTTTTAAAAAATGAGTCCACTACCATCCACTGTTAAAGTTTCACACAGATCACAAAGCCCAAGTGACAGGCAAAGCAGGTTTAACATGCAATAGGGCAGTGGTGTCCACTGGCTGATTTTTGGCAGCTGCTTCCGCAGGCACAACCACTTGTAGCTGCTAACGCAGTCAGTGGCTGCGGGCAAAAGCAAGCATTTGTCACTCACAGGAGAAGTACTCTGTCACTCCTCACCAGGGCTTCTTATCCTACAGCTCTGCAGGAGAGAGGACTAGTGCTCCAGTCTGTTTATTCTTAGTTATATTGCAGTCTTTTCAGATATCTTTCACAGGATAGCTGACAGAAAAAAAAAATGATTCTGCAGTAATGAGGACTGCAGGTAAGTGCTTATCATAGAGATATCTGTTATTTTGTTATATTTTTATTTCTTTTATGTTTGTTTTACTTAGGCTTTTTCTCTCTATTAAATACCTTATACATAATACCTTATAAATAATAAGTTGTCATTATTCTGTTTGAAAATGTTCATATTCTAGCTCAAAAGCTCCACCAAAATTCAAAATGAGATGCAATTATATGTTCTTATTATCATTAGAAAGTTAGAACGAAAGAGCACCTTGTAAGACTTCAACTGAACATGCTAAGTAGCTGGTAAAATTACACTTTATTACTACTAAATGAAGCTGGAAAAAGAACAAAGTGTAAATAAGAATCAATTATAAATGTAAAATTGATCACTAGTGGGCCTAAACTTCACAGATAATGAAGCTAATAACAGTTAATCAAACAAGTATCGCGAGCTAAACAGATAACTCCTTCCCTCCTAGCCCATGCTTTTCTTTTGAGACACTTCTTGCTATGAAGTGATGAATCCATTCACTGGTTATTTAAAAGATCAGCTGGCTGAGAGGTCCAATCCTGCTCAAATTGTAGGTGGAAGTCATCTGAGTTTGATTTCATAAAATAAAGCCTTCAGCATCAGTGACGCTTGTCACGGCACATTACCTCCTCAGTGGTACTGGCACAACTGTCCAAGGGGCTTTGCTGTGAACCAGACCAGGCAACTGATCCAGCTGGAAGTAATCCGGCAGATTTTGGGCGGATTTTTTTCTTCCTCTTCTCAATCCAGATTAGTTTCCCTGGCTAGCCCACAGCAGGAGTGGGAATGCTCACTGGGAGACCGAGCAGGGAGGTGACAGTCGGCCAGTTGTTGTTGGGTACTTCAGAAGAGCTAGGCCACAGCCTGGGAATTTATTTTTGAGAGCTGCTCCTTCTAAACCATTGCATATTGTTCATGCAAAATCAGCCATAGTTATTTTGAATTTAAAACTTATGCYACAGAATTACTAAACTAAGGCATAGTGTAGCCTGTGGTACAAGYTTCCTCAAAGCTATGCTACATAAAACTAAGCTATGTACCTCCTCCAGGACGGAATTGCATGAAATAGATATTATTGCAATTTTAAATTAAATCCAGAGAGGGTTATGTTTCCATTTTCCTCTCCATAACAGCAAGTTTCCAGTAGCTAAGCCCAGACTGTTGGACACTCTAGGCTCTGTCTCTACTTAATGGAGAAGAGGACGCTCAAGAGAAGTTTAGGAGTGTTTTCAGTCCACTTTGCCAGCAAGAGCCTCAGATCAAAGCATCTACACTCTACATAGAAAAGCTGAACTGTAACAATCTATGCAGGACACTCCAGTGAAAGTTTACAGTTATAATAAGTGGCAAATCTTACCTGGATTCTCAGCATGCAGATATCGGGTTCAGATGAGCACTAAGTGCAAGTCGGAGGATTTATAATATGGGATTGTGAGAAAATCTGTCTTGAGAGCATGTACTTAACTGATAGTATAGACATGCTGAGTGTTATTCTGCTGAGAGCAACATGTTCCTGCAACATTCAGTTATTGCTTCAGGGGAGTTTAAATATCATTACTTGTGGCCCAGATGATCACAAGTACTCAGGCTCATACAAGAAAGGTAAGCTCCCCACTCTGCTTTTTCACTGAGACACAGATGGAGCTATATGATTTATCTGAAGTCACCTGAGGATACAACAGCAATCAACCTCACCAGTCATATTCCCAAAAGCACAGACAGTCTTCATAACAGATGCTGACTAAATACACAGTAGACGCTAAGAGTACAAATGGATTCCTCATCTGAATTCCATTTATTGCCATAAATAATTAACATTGATAGTACCTTGTGGTGTGGTGATGATTCATTAAGATGTCTTACTAGATCATCTTTGTGGTGAAGGGAGAAAGTGAAGACTCTTAACATGAATGGCTGGCATGACTAGTTTCTGTGAGGTGGCTGCATTTTGGCTAACACGAGGGACTTTTAAACCAGAGCATGAGACTCAGTGGCAGAAGCCAGAAAGCCATGTGGAGAGAGGCAAGAGGAGTTCTGTGGGGAGATGCATATAATTGTCATCTGTGAGTTACACCATAGCCCAGCAATGGTGGTGTGTCACTGAAGCCATGTACGCAGGGTTTATAAGCACCTCCACTCTCCGACATTATCTGCACTTGTTCTTCTGTTAAGAGTCAATGATGATGATCTCAGCCACAGTTCTCATTTACATYGAGATATTTAGCCACTTGATCCTTATAGAGGTCACATGCCTTTCATTGACATCTACTCTGAGATTGTTTTTCATTGGCAGAGCAGCATAAAAATACCTTATGATAAATGGGAATTGAGTTCCTACTCCACTCTATGTACCCCACTCTCAAACTCATGATGCAGAGTCTGTAACAGTTTGCTGTAACAAACATTTCACTATGTATGATGATGAATGAGTTGGAAAATTTTACTGCTCTTGGCTAAGTATACAAAGTGGCATGTGCAGTGAGCATATTTCAGGGTTTATTCAAGTATGATCATTCAACCACTCATGTTTTTTGCAGCAGGGGAGAGAAAACCAAGACTTTCATGTTTTATATGACATTGAAAGGGTTCGTTTTGTCTTCCYCATTTTGAGGTAGTAACTATAATGCAGTTTGGCAGAGTTATACTTTTATTTAAATGATGTACTAGGTTTTGCCACTATGTATAATTTGAGGGGAAAAGGATGTTTGCAAGATTCTCTTTACAGTTGTGTCCAGTACTGCAAAGAGGCTGTGTGTGTCAAAGAAGCAGGAGGAAACAGTGACCTTTAAAAGGTTCTGCCCAGGACTGAACATCCCTAGGGGCTAATTTTGTGGGTTTTCTCCTTATACATTTGCCTTAGTTCTGTGATATATCAATGAGACATTACTGTTAATACAAACAGCAGCTTACATTGTCACTGCTATTCATTCTCTGCCATTTAGTTTTCCCTTCTGTTTGAGAGAATGGGTTTCTTTGGGGGAAAGAACTGTACACCTTCTCTACATTASTAAAGCTAGTGGACTGCTTTGTAATATTCTAAAAAATAAGCACGGTACCTGCTGTGAACTTCTGCTAGTACCACAATTTGTTCTCACATCTTTTTTAAGACCAATGTGTCTTTTTTTGTTTTGCTTTGTTTTACTTTGTTTACTTTGTTTTTAAATCTGAACATCTTCACTGCTAGGGCTCAGCCACATTGAGAAAGAAGCATTCTTCTCCCCTCCCCTTCTAAGTTAACATTGTTTGATTGCTGCATAAAGCTATCATTTGGCTGGTTTGAACCCACTATAGAAAGCTATTATCAGGTCCTGTCCACACTTTCCTTCTTTGAAATCCTGACAACCAGTTTCCTATTTGAGCCAAGATGAGGATGTTGATACCAAACGTCTCATGTTTGAATTTTGTGCCATGCTGCCGACTGCTGGTTATCTGATCAGTCCATTATACAACAAAATTCAACCTATGTGAAAGTCAAACAACAAAGAAACTCAGCAGTCAGGGGGAAAAAAAAAACTATGCAAGAATCCAGCTTTTTTTGTTTTGCCCTGTAATACTGCAAGTATTCACTGAGGGGAGGGCATCTGCTTCCCTTCCCCCTCCCCACATCAGGTATAAGAACTTTTTTTTTTTTTTCTGATCAAGGAAGAACAACAGACCACAGACCTCATCTTACCTAATGTGCTGACTCAGCACATTACAGGGGCTGGATGGTCAATTTTTCTTTCCATGATCAGAGAACTGAGAATTAGGCCTTATATCCGTCAAGCCAGTGCTTGCCACCAACAAAGGCCTAAAGAGCAAGCAGTTGAAGCAAAGCTGCACTGTCAGCAAYATTTCCTTCTTTATTCTGGACCTACAAATGACCACACTGCTTTATATAACTCACTCTTTCAATTCATTCTTATCACATAGAAATATGAAAAATGTTCCTCAGCAACATGCCATTGCACAATTTTATATCCTGGAGACTTGTACACAATTCTACAGGATCTGTGTATGAGTAATTAATGAATCTTCTCTAACTAGCTAACCACAAGCCCATTACTGTGGTTTTGAGTCACTATTACTAATTCACAGTGACATCAGCTGGTGGCTGGGGATTGTCCCTTGCAGTGTGCCACTGTTTAGCTCATGTTTATGACACTAATTACAATGGCACATGGTAAATAATTCAGGCTTCGTTGGCTCGTACTCAGACATCCATAAGGGTTATTTGTGCCCATTAAGCACTGACCCATACTGGAAACAGTGCRCACAGTACATGCTGTCCCAGTTCTCTGCATAGAAAATGGTAATTCCTGATACAGTTCAGGCTTCCAGACACATTGGTTTTTCCGGACTTGTCTTTTTCCTATGCAGAAATCTTTTTCAGGTGAAATATCAAAATTCTGCACTGTTATTAGTGATGTCYAGGCATGGTCATTGACATGGCATCCACTATGCTGTAAGCCTGACAAATCTTCTTATAGGCCATGCTGGCAGTTTGGATGCAGTGGATTTAGGGCAGATGTAGACACAGGGAAATAGGTTTGCTGTTTCCAAGACACACTGGACCTCCCAAACACGTGTTCCGTCAGTGGCAGTACATTTACAGTAAATATAATGTCGCCTGGAGAGTGCATACATATCCATTTCTGACAAGCATGTGCTAATCAGAAATACAGGAACCACAATTACTTCTCTCAAGGTRAAGCACAGCATTTGAAAAAATGCAATGGCAGAATCAGAGCCAAATCTCTTTCACAGGTGTTTTGAGATACTTATTTGCTGCAAATTTGCTCATTGGTGCAGAGATCCTTAACTCTATGAAAATTTTAGAAAAGTTTCAAGCCCGTCAAGACAGCACAGAGGACTTATCTGAAAAYACATTAAAGAAATTTGCCTCAGCACTAAAATATGCAATAATTTAATTAATAACGGGAAAACTAAACTTCATCTACCAACCCACTAACCAGCCCACACATTCAAAACATTATTGCAAGAACTCAGGCACTTATATATATTTTTTCGTAACAGAGGATTTGGTACCTGCTCTTCTGCCTATTTCCACATCTCTCCCCAGAAACTGCTTCTTTGCTGAATGTAAATTCCTTCTGAAATAGGATAATATTTTAGTTACATGTCTGAGCAACTAATCTTGCAAAGTCTAAAAGTGGTGGTTTTATTTAGGAAAGAGACAGGAAAAGAATAGAATTAAACCACTCTAACAGATTTCACTAGGATTCAGCTTGTAACATGCTGCATCTGAAGCTCARAATGGCAGTCACCATGCTATTTTCCCTGAAGCAGGAAAGAAAACAACGCCTTTTCAATTTTTCAGTGAAAGATCTTAACACAAACAGCTGAATGACATTCTCTTTCAGGCATTTCTATCTCTYTCCCCTCTCTTTTTTTTTTTTTTTTTAATTTACTGATGGATGATTTTTGGCTTTGGGGGAGTTTATGCTACTATGATGTGGCCAGATGTGTCTATCAGAAGAGGCAATTGGCATGTGCTCTTCCTCATTTACACCTCTAGATTTACCATCTGCCACATGGCAATAGGAGAGATCACTGAAATATTTGTGTTCTTCAGACATGTAATAAGAAACTTGATTAGTAAAAGGAACATTGTATTAACCCTGAAGTTTCTGTGCTCCRTTTTCCATTTCACTGCTGGATTTTCACATAAAATCTCTCTGTGCCTGGCTTCTTACTGCAACCCACGATAAACAATTTACAACATCATCACAACCCCAAGTGCACTGTTACATTTACATTGCCTTTAGCTTGATAAAAAGTGTGATCATTTTCTTTTTTATTAATCACATTATCTTCATTTGCCATTTGAAAGTTGTTTCTTTTAACTGCGTAATGGTTGATCAGTCAAAAGCTCCTTTCATTAATTCCTGTAATATTTCCTCCCAGTATATCACTATTCCTAATACTTTCTGCTTCACTTATTGCTTCATTTGTAATTTTATACCAAAAACTACTGATCTAAACATAAAACCCTGGGAGGCTTCATTATTATTATTGTTATTCTTCTCTCTGCTTTCTTCTCCATCCAGTGCTTTTTCTGAATCTAGTAATTTGATCTAGCAAATCAAATCTAGATTGCACCAGACATTTTATACAAAGGGTTACTGCAGCTTTTAGCACAATGTGGAAATATGCAGCACAACACAGAATTTGCAATACTGTGTTTGAAAAAACTGCTTTCATGTTTTCCTGTTGTATCTTACAAACACATCTGAGTAACCTATTAAGAGCTGTTAGGAGACAGTTTTGTGTCCAGCTCTGCTATTCTTAGATCTTTGACTTAACAGAGGTGAGATCAAGTCTGTAAAGCACTCAACTGAATTAATTCTGAGAAACTAAGGATCAGAAATTCAGGAGTGTTCTCCAAGACAACCTCTTTAGACAACTCGCCTGCAGTGAACAATATGCAGTGCTCCAGTGCTTACATTAGGAAAGTGTTTGTTATGCACACTATTTCTGACCGTTGGAAATTAGCACCAGCCCACTGTACCTGTTCAATCATTTCTGCAGCATCATTAAGTAGCCTTTGCTCGGATTTACTGACTCATTTTTAAAAATTGTTCCATAATCTACTTGCTCTAGTCTTCCATCAGAAATCTATTCAACCTTGTTACCTCATCAGGCCAAAATAAAAGTTTTCAGAATTTCTTTCTAGGCCTTTTGAGGAATCTTCTCTATTGCTATTATGTTACCATGAAAAAAAAATTATTTCTTACTATTATACATAATATCCAAACGTAGTTCAGGAAAATGTTGCCTTTCAGTGCAAGCCAGGCTAACAAATTATCTTCCTTTGCTTGGGACATTTCCACACAGAAAATAGCTAAAATATTGGAATCTCCATTATCTCCAACATGYAGCAAATCCTAATTGTCCTGAAAGATGAGCAGCTCACAAATTATACTCTGAAGGGTTTAGCAAGAACTCTTATTCTCCTTAGAACAGGCACAGAGAGAAATAAGCAAAACCTCAACATCATTTTTAGTCCCARTCCCAAGCAAATACTTTAATCCAATGACTATCTTCTTGTACTCTAGATTAAAAATACAGCTTTTTTATTTTCCAGTAATATTCAAATAATTAGAATACTTTCCCTCCTTTCAGATCACCTAGAACATGTTTTGGGTTTAATTCCTTCTCTTCTTCCTCTCTTAAGCTAAAAACATAAATCTACCTTACCTAATTCCAATTAAATAGATATGCTATTTCCTTTTTTTCAGATAGAAATAAATGCCGTTACTCTTAGCATCTTCCAATCCTTAGTTCCTTTCTTCCTTCTAGTTTGTCTGATACCTAGTTTTCTGAAGTTGATTATTCAAGARTATAGCAAATTTTCTATCCAATAACATTCTCTCTGATTTTCTCTTTCCCAAAAGTGTGAAATTTAGATGTTAACTTGAATCAAAATATATATATCCATCCATAGAAAATGTCAAAGATGAATTCACACCTGTTATATGATCCAAGCAATACTAAATTATTTATAGAAAACATGTATCTGAACACAGCATAATGCTTAAGTAACCTTTCCTGGATATATCAATAAAGCTTTCCAGCAACACCAGAAAAAAAAGAGAAAATACGAGCGAGATTACACTTAGAAATTCAATAAGTGTAAAGTATTGCCATTGAAAAAGTTAGACTAAAGTATCACCTGATTTCATCAGGTTGCCAGAGTAGAAAACRTGAGCCTTTCTAGTTACTCTATAAAATCAGAACAAAAGGGAACAATAAAGCAGAACCACTACATATATTCACCATTTTCTTCTGTTGAAATATATCAGCAGAAGTAGTTACTTAGTCTAAAGATACAAGCAAAATCTTCACACACTGAAAACTATTTAAGAAATAGGCTGCAAAATTGGGGATCGGTAAATAACAGAATTCTTGGAGTTAGATTCCCATACAATGTCATTGCTCTTGCATATATACAGGTGGCATGTACAATAAACTCTTACTACTCACCTTATAAATGAAATGACTGGACACCAGGGTGTTGGGACCCTCTAATTTTGCCTTATCTGCCACTTTTCATGCTCAGCTTGTGCTACTGGATGCCCATCTCTGCAGCTTTGGGGGTAGCCAAGGAAATCCCCATAGAGAGCTACTACGCAAGGGCAATGCAGTTCCTGTCCCAGTGAGCTGTGGCTCAGGGGCAGAAGGTGCACTATCTTAACACAGGCAGGGAAAGACTCAAAAAAATTTTACCAAAAAATCTTTAAAGTTCTATTGTGAATGGTCCTCTCTGTCCTCAAGGCAAAAGCCACCTGCCCACAGTTTTACTGCATGGTCCTACAAGGCTTTTTCTTGTGGCCAATGCCTTAATCAATACGCCACTGGTTGCAGTGCTCTGAAATAGTCTCTTTTTTTCTGATACGCATGGAGTCTGGGATCGCTTCGCAAGTCCGTTTGTATCATACATGTACAGTTTCTGCAATTTAGCTGTAGCTTTGAGCTAATATCTTTTGCTTCCAAAAATCCTTAGGATTGTTCTTTAACACCATTGTTGTTTATTATAGTACCTGGAATTACGGGCTAACGGCAAACATGAAAATAAAAAAAGTGATGCTGTCATTAAGGGAGAAAGAAAGGAGGAGAGAAACACATATRAGGTATAAACCTTCATTTGCTTTTAACTTGCTTGAAACCCTCTTCAAATTTTAAAAGAAATTCAATGCTTGGTGGAAGTTTAAATGTTCAGGATGATTTTGCTAAACAAGCAAGGCTACCAGAAAACTTATCTAAAATAAATGTATACAATTAGTATACACTTACACTRCATTCAGAAATGTTTTTCAGGGTGATCACTTCAAAGGGTTTGGAACAAATGAGTGGAATTTAACATCTCAATTAATAAATCAGATACTAAGATGTGCTTGATTGAACACTGTAATTATTGTCAGAATTACTACTTTTCAGATACTATTTCTTTCCTAAATTTTGTATCAGATTAAAAATTTTACAAAATGCACAGTACATGGAAGAATAATACATGTGTAAAATACTGCAGAGGAGAGAAGCCACGGTAATGTAGGTTGTGCCACTTACCAAATAAGAGYTAATGATGCTTAGTCAGAAAGATGGCAAATAGACACCACATTGGGKTGGAACATACTGCACATTCAAAGGGTAATTTATTCCACCCAAAATGTGTCTGAAATGGCATTAATTTCTCATTGAAATAATTCTATGTCTCTTTACTCACTATGGAGAGAAACAAAATAACTAGTATTGATACCAGATAACTATATTAAGTGGGATGACTCTTACCTAGAACCTCTAGATTCTAAAGTCTCATGATCTATCTTTAGACTAGTATATATTAAAAGCAAAAAGTAAACTTCTATGTGTAATATCTCCCAGGCCTCCCATACATAGATAGTTATATTTTAAGTATAACTGGGGAGAAAGAAGCTTGAGATGCTAATGTAGGTCTTAAAGAGTTTCCTATTTTTTAAAAAACACATTGCTATGAATCATACAACACAGATGAAAAAGTGAAGTAACACTCTTCAACTCTCTGTGTGTCCACCTTAATGACTACTCCACTCAGCATTCCAAAAATTAACAGTTGTATAGAATATCGCAAGTATTATCACTATTATCACTTGAGGGGAAGAAAAAGAACAAAAAWTGGAAAGAAAAATAAATAGACTCAGCACTCAAAAACTATARGAAAATAATTTTATATCCCCAGATTAAAGTACAATTCCTCAGTATTTAAACTTGTGACTTGACTTGGACTGTACACCTGTCAAAGGAAGTTTATTCACCCCTTAGGCACCTGCTGAAGCTTACCCAAACCTTGGATTTGTACATCCGAAGCACRAATTCACTCTCTCACCTGAAAACAGGCAAATGACAACCATACAGAAAGATAGAGTAGACATAAGGCATTTTTACATGTTCATTAAGAACATACATATACATGAATGGTGGAATTTAAAGTTCATTGTTATTTTAATGTGCAAAATTCAGACAACATACACTGAGATACTAAGAAACAGCTGTTTTTCAGGCTCTTAGATATTAAATGAAAGAGAAACAGATATTTCAGGCTAACTAGAAAAAACTCTTATTTGTTATTCTGAAGAATGCTTCGGTAGTTTACATCAACAGATTCCAATTTTGAGAACCATCCACTCCTAATTAAAGCTTCACTAAACAATAATGTACCTGCAGAGATGGCTTCTTACTGATATTAACTGTGGTTCACCTTTGCCTGATTTAATTGTATGATCATGCAAGATTGAATTAACACCTCTCTTCCTCTAAAGTATGATTCAGCCTGGATTGCCTATATTATTTTTCATTAGACAATCAGGCATTTTCAAAAGCAGAAAACTAAATAATTAATCAATCAATGAGCTGAAAACATGAAAAACTAATAACCCAGGGTTTATGTGAGAAGTGCAGCTCTTGTAGGATGGAATATATGTGTGGCACCAATTTATGTGTTTATTTAGACTTCACCTTTACAAGTATTCCAAACAAATGTCTATAGCCACTTTAAAGGTCAACAGGATTGAGCATACTGATTTTTTATATACCAATCTGAATTATTTTTAAGGTTGCACCTGGTGTGAATGACTTTTGAGTCATTCCTTGATCTTTACTGAAATAGATCTGTTAGCAAAAAAAATTGCATTTCTCAGAAAGTCCCATCTAATGTATGGAGACTGCCATCTCTTTTGGAAAGGTTACAAGACATCTCATCATATTAATCCTTCCATATAATAACTTTTTTAATTCAGAGCAAAATGAACAGCATTTTCCCACTTCTGAGTCTCCAGGAATTGCCAGCACTCTGTACCTTATGGCTTTTAACCAACACATATTGCAAAACTGAATGCAATAGAAATATTTTATCCAGAAGTACTGTAGGGGAAAAGAGACGGAAGGATCACACAACTAGCAGAAAAAGAGCAGAAGGAAAACATGATACTGCAATCTTAAAATGTAAGCCCTCCATATGCCAGCGTATAAACTCATGCATGGGGTAGGGTGATACRTTGACATGATATGGAGAGGTTGATCATCCCACTTAGTCCTGCACCAAATCTTTTCATTTATTCCAACTACTCGAAGCAGAAGTGCTCCCAGGTGCAGCTAGTCCACACTCCTAGAAGGAACATCCCTGACTGCAAAGGCTGAAGGCTCTTGGAATATCTTCTCTTTAGTATTCTGGTAAGGGTTCCTTGGGGATACTTTAAAGGGTTATTCAGAGATGGCCATAGCAACCAGGATACTGCCAAGAGCATCCTTACAGAATAGAATAGAATCTAGCAAACCTGGCTTCTTTCTTCTAAAAATCATCCACAACTAATGCAGTCAGACTTAATTTTTCCAATAAGAGGGAGAAAGAAATATAATTTAGATGAATAACACTTTGAACAACAAGAGACATTTAATGTCTTGGTGAGGTAGCAGAATCAATTTGTGTGTCAGATAGGAGACCACTTTCTCTGAGGTGTTGCATAGTTTGTTTGTTTGTTTGTTTTTTCTTCTAGAAACATGAGAAATCCTCTCTCACTGCTCTTTCRAAGTTGCTACAACAATTAGTCAACAGAAATAGAACTCTACAAACAGGACAACAGAGAAGAGGAGCCTTTTTTTCCAGTTAGCTGCAGCACACTGGCTGCCTCTATACCAGGAGAATAAACAGCACGAGGGCTCCTGCCTGAGCACTGTCTCACCATCCTTCTACTARTTAAATTATTAGCAAGGTCTCTGTGTTAACTAGCAACCTCTCAAGCAAAGCCTAGATGTGCTTCACAGGTATGTGAGGAATCACTTCCAGTAGGTTCTTTGAATATAGCCATCCTCTTTTGGTGGATAAGAGAGTTTAGTTTCATGAACATGCATCACATCATGTCAGCTGCACTCAGGGGACTGTCMCTGCTCTGTTTTGTTTTTGTATGTATGTCTGCGTATTTGTTTTTGTTTTTACCAATATAGCCATTTCACCCAGCCAGCCCAATAGCCTGCCTGTGGCTATTGAAAATGTTTAGGGAAAGCACTTAAGAAGCAGTAATGGCAAGGAGTTATATTTTCCTTGGTGTATCCTGCTGGCTTCCAGCACTCAACAGCCTAGAGATTCTGTGAGTCACTGACTGCATCCAGACACATTCATTTCAATAGCTTCTTCTTCTAACTTCCAGCTGTTCTCAGCTTTGCGTTTTCCATCCTCTCTAGGGCTATTTTTAAGCTCCTCGTTGGGCCAAGGAGGGGAGCTCAATGCGGCCTTTCTTCCAGGTTCTGAGACCAGCTATACACAAGCTGCATTTGATCACTCCAGGCTTGGCAGGATCCAGGAAAGTAGGAATTCATTTCTGGAAAGATTTAAGTACCTGCMTAATTTGTTAGGCTTCCCTTGTAGGAAATTAATGGCCTACTTTAGGTTCCCATGCAGAAGGAAAATGTTCAGTCTACAATAGGGTGACATGACCTCCTTCAGGTAAGGAGATATTTTGGATAGTTGAAAGTCTGTCGAGCAATATTTGATTTTATTTCAAAGAGTGATATTTTATTTCAAAATTTAAATTTAATCAGCAATGTTATGTCCTATGTTTTCTGTTTTTTTTGTGGATTTTTTCATGAGATCTTCCCAAGCTTTTTCTGTTGACAATCTTAGAAGTCGAAAAGAAAATTTTTGTATAAATAATGTCTTTGGAACTTACTTGTTCTCCAGTTTAATAAATTTCTCAGTTTGCAGTTGAAAATGTGACATATACCTGCACAAGAAATAGATATTTCCAAGTTCAGAAGTTGATATGGCTCAGAAAGAGGGCAAGGATCTTTTAGAGTTTCCTCCTTTTARAGGAGGAAAGCAGACAGAACATCTTTTGAATCTCTATGAGGATACAGGAGTTTAGGAGGGGAAGAGCAGAGACTGATGATCTGAGAAAAGAAGTAAGGTTACATACTCTTTCATCAACTACTCCATAGAGAAAAGAAACCYCATGTGAAAAATAGATTTGACTTTAGTTCAACTACAGTTTACCTTAAGGCAACTTCTAATACAGTTCAACAGGAATTCATCAGAAAAAAAGATCTAGTACAGATAAAGCCCTACAATGCCTCAGACATGAGCAGTGGCAGCAGCTAGTAACACTGCTGGCAGAGGCACCTCCTGTCTGTGTGCCGAATTACTCGGAGATGGCTTACAACCCACTCCCAGTGGCACATATGCCACTGCTTAAGAACCTATGACTGAGGCCCAATTTATTTTTTTWAAACAAAAAAAGGTAAAAAATATATTCTAGCAGAGTCTTAATCTGTACATAAGCAGTTCTTTTATTTGCATTAAACTCCATTTTTCCCATAGCTGTTTTTAAATAATTTTTTCAAATATGGTGTCTTTGCTTATGTAGATATAGCACTCTCTGTCATATTTCCTGGTGCAAAAGAAATCATATTATAAGTAAATTACTCACAGCAATTATATTACTTACAGACTTTCTCTTCCTTGACAGATAAGAAACAGATCTATTATTAATTATAGACTTAAAAGGATTTAGTAATATAGTCCAATATGGATATTAAATTATCTTTTGCCTTGTCTTACGCTACCTGGGTCAGAAAGGTTGATTGGGCTTATGGGCTCAGCTGTAAAACCTTTATTTCACTGGCAATTTCATTACTTTTAAAAAAGTTTTTTTTTTAATAAAGGAAAAAATAATTCTATATTTTTTATTTGATTTTGTTTCTAAATTAATTTTCCATCTCATTTGCTAAGGAAATGAGATGTGAAAACAGTTCCCTACTGTGTATGAGCGCATTAGTTGAGGAACATACTCTCAGACTTAGTGTAGCTAACACTGCAGCCAGGCTACATTTATCTGTTTTTCCCATCAAGGGAATTTTAAAAAGTGTAGAAATTATTCATCTTATTTTCTCATTAATAAAAAAGACTTTTAAACACATTTTATAAAAGACAAAATTTCACTGTGGCATGTCACCTGTGAGTGCTCGGGACATCTTAAACCATCAGCGGCCCAGGAGGGTGAGTAATATGTCCCTGAGGTCTGGAAACACCATCTCTTAGAATTTGCAGAATTCTTTGTGACATTATAAATGTGCACCTCCCGCACAAAAAAGGAGGACTGGCTCACTGGTTTAAGTTCCTCATCAGAAACTGTGGGCCCCTGATGGTAACCTCATAGCAATTTCACCCTACTGTAGTTGCAAAGACTCCGGCAGTTACTTCAGAAATACATATATCCAGCTGAAACCTGTGGAGCCACAGCTCACCAGTAACACTGCATGCTCTTATCTTCAGTATCTCCTATATGTCTTCTCTACTCTTTCATCGCACTCATCTATTGCCTCTTGGTTGTTTTTATACTGCAAGCTCTCTGRGACAGAGACTATCTATGACTTTCCAGGCAGGGTTTCTGGATGTGTTTGCAAAGCTAATCTGAAATAATAATAATATTCAGAGAGCATCTAGAYAAGGTAGCAACAATTATGGCACCAAGGCCCTTTCATGATCATGCATTGCCTACAAATTGCTTAATAATAATCTGACATCTCACTGGCATCCATTCTTGCTATTTTCAGTCATAYAAATGATTTGCTGTCAGTCAAAAGCTGATGGTAGTGTAATCCATAGGACAGTTTTGCAGTTTCTTCACATACCCATAATGTATCCAGACAGCCCATTTCAATCAGAGCATAGCAAGTTTCATTATCATTCAGCGTCCTCAAGCCATATGCAGCTTGCTTCRGCTGACCATCAATCCATACTTACTGCTATCTGCACTTCCATCTGAGCATACTTACTGGCAGTAGAGAAGGAAACACTGGTATGTCTCACAGGTTATCCAGGCTGATTGGTGCCTACTTTCAGCATTTTGCTGCAGTACCGACTGCTTTCATTTTTCAGAATCTCATTCCAAGAAAGCAGGATTTCTGTCAGATATCTCTGCATAGACTAATGAAAAAAAAAATCAAAACTCTGTTTCACAGTGAGATTCAAGGTTTTGTGTATTTGTTCTCATTTTGAACCCAGCAAGCCTGAGATGGGAAACCAGAGATTAGATCCCGTGTTAGGGATAGACGATAGACAGGTTCAAGGCTAAAGACAGGACCAGGAAATGGATCTACCAAATATAGGCTTGCTCTAGGTGAACATTTGTTTAAACTGTGAACGCTAACAGGCAGTARTTGAGTGTATATTTGTTGGGGGTGAATATCTGAAATTGAACTTTTGAACTCTCAAGTAGAAGTCTGCTACTAGTTAACTGCAACTGGTGTGGGCTATTATAAATTTTGATATCTGGACTAGACAAAAGTGTCATGTCCTTAATCCTTCAACCACCAGTTAGGAGGCTGATCACATACTATGCCTCTGCACATCAACTATTTAGACTGTGAAAACCTGAGGCTTGGTGTCAAAAAGAAAGTTTCCTGAAAAGAAGTAGTAGTCTCAGAAAGAAGAAGAGGTCCTGGAAAGAAGATGATGAAGATCCTGGTGGGAGGAAAGATGCTGGAAGTGAGGGAAAGTCTTGGAGATCAGAGATGCATGGAGATAAATGCCAGGGGAACCTCGGTCACCGATGCCCAAGACCAGTAACTGTAAGCAGCCACGCAGCAGGAATCAACACGGCTTTCTGCCTGACTATCTTAAATCAGCAGTGACCTGCCTGTGGAAAAGGGAAATCGAGACCTAGGGAACATAGCACTGGTGGTGGGGAGCAAGTAAATGAACACGGGAAATAATCAAGTAGGATAAATGTACTAATCTTGGTTCTTAAATAAACTCTGTCTTCTATGGGTTGTGATTTACTCTCTCTTGCCCAGGACAACTCTCTACCAGGCTACTCTTACTTGCATTCCTCTACTCTCTCTCTTCCCTCCTCCCCCTTAGCTAAATTCTATATGAGAAGGGTCCACTTCAAGAACCTAAGAGAAAATAGTTTATCAAAAAAAAAAAAAGCTAATTATTTCTATTAGACCATGAATCATTGTAAGAATTCCTTTATTTCCAAAATGAAGGAAGGAAGGAAGTTGCATTGCCTTAATGACTGTTACTTTCTCTGGATCTGGATCTATGTCTTGCTCACTAATCGTTTCCAAGGAACCCTAGATGGCTGTGACTAAGGCAGCACTTATTTCTCATGAGCTTTAGGCCTACACACTTCATTGTTTCAATATAATAGAGTTATTATGTTCTTCAGAAAGGTCATACAACACAGCCTGTAAGTGATCACCTTTCAGGTGTTGCAGTTGCTATTATTTTCCTCTTTATGAGTCAAAGTGCATGAATGATGTCAAGGGGAAATAGTCTGTTCAAACTGTTAAATAAAATTAGCTAACCTGACACTTCATGAATGTATAGGAATCTGGGCAGGGGAGAAAGACTGTAAGGAAGCAAAACTGCAGCTTGTTAATCTGGAAAAGACCTTGCCCAATACAAGCAAGACTTCTTAAGAGTTATATATTTTTTTTGTGAAAATAATCAGAATGGGTCCAAATAAAATTGCCTAATTGAACTATAGCATTCCATTTCAAGTGAACATTTTCTTTGAATTACCCAGTTGTCTGTCACTCCTATCATTGCTAAATTTTCATTAACAAGGCACGTACCATATCTTAAAACATGACAAAAGTCTCAAAACAGAACATACTGAAATTTCTGAAACATTTACCATAATTTGCAATGTTGCATATTCTGATTTGTCGTAAAATACAGTTTTGTGGGAGTTAATATTTTTGTGAAGTGCAAATGCACTTTTCTTCCAGTTCTGTATTGAATTAACCCTCTAGGGGCTTAAGTTAGAGCTGGACAAAGAATTTTGGAGAAAGAAATGTTCAGTCAAAATACAGTTTCAGTCATCTCACACTGTTTACAAATATGACCTGAGTTTCATCAAGCCTTTCAAACGAGRGAAAAAAATGTTCAGGGCTGGGCTGGTAGAACTATCAGAGAAATATTTCCCTTTCTTTCTTTGACAGTTCAGTGGTTAATAGRCTCACAAAAAATGCAGGAGACTTTGCATCCAGTCTGTTCAGTCCTGGGAAAGGTTTCACATTGTGTTCCTGATCCTCTCACTCAGCCAAGTGGCCTGGTCAGAGGTTTCAGAAGCAGGGCTGCACTCAGACCCCATGTTGGCACTGTACTATTTCATCCAGAACATGTCAGAGGTGGATAAAACCACTGGCTAGACTGGTGCTGCCAGAACAGTCACCATGTCCCACCTCAGAGCAAGACAGTCATCTACACTGGACCAGCTCAGCTGGGATTTGCTTAGCTGAATATTAAACACCTCCAAGCACAGAAATGTCACAAATTCACAGTAACCTGCTCCAGGGCTGTACTCTTTCTCCTAATGTCGTGCAAGAAACTCCCAAGGCCCAGCTCACAACTACTGGCCCTTGCTTTATCATCTGCCACTACAGCAAAGAGTTTGGCTCTGTGATCTTTGTAATTCTCCATATTTGGTCCCCTCTTAGCCTCCTCTTCACCAAACAAACTCAGCTTCTTCAATCTGTCCTTCTCAGTTATGTGCTCTAGACTTTCAACAACCTTAGCAGCACTCCAGTTTCTCAATCTCATTTGAACTGGCTAACCCAAAATTACACATGCAGTTGTACTAGTGCCAGGCAAAGGGAATATCTTTCTTTAGGCTGCTGGTCATGCTCTCCCTTCCCCCTCTCCCCTTAGCAAAGCGCAGCATGCAGTTTGTCTTATCTGCATTGAGAGTGCACTGTTGGCTTGTATTCAGCCTGGCATGCACCATAATTGCCTTTTTGCAGTGGCATTTTTCAGCAAGGCTAGTCCTCAGTCAGTCAGTCTCCAGCCAATACTGATGCATGAGGTTATTCCTGCTAGATGTGGGACTTTGCAMTTCTCCTTGCTTAACTTCATGACATCTCTATTGATGTAGTCTTCAAGTTTATCAAGGTCCCTGTGGACCGAAGCTCTGCTGTTTTGATGTGCTGTGCATATCAACCACCTCCACCTACAATACAATATTGTGTCCTGTGTTCAGTTATAGGATCCATAGTACAAGAGAGACACAGAGCTACTGGAGTGAGTCCAGCAAAAGGCCACTAAGGTGATTAAGGGCCTCTCATATCTCTCATATGAGGAAAGATTGAGAGAGCTGGGACTGTTCAGCCTGGAGAAGAGAAGACAGCAGGGRGAAGGGAATCTTATCAGTGAGTATAAGTATCTGAAGGGAGGAAGTAAAGATGATGGGCCAGATGTCTCAATAGTGTCCAGCAATAAGACAAGAGGCAACAGGCACAAGGCTTGTTTAAGATTTGGCCTGTGTATTTTGAGTGTTCGACTGCTCTCTGAAGATTTATTTTCCTCTGAAGAACTGAGGTCCTCACATTACCTTCTCTAGTTCTTACAGCTGATTTAAAACACTTTGAAATGTAGTAGTTCATAATTATGTGCATTCTTTGCAGATTTCCTACACTTCAACAAAATTAAAACTATTTTTGGAGTGATCTGTATTCAACAGTCCAATAAAAGCTGTTCCCTCTGCTTCCCATTTAACAATTTTCAGTTCATTCCCAGAAAGTCCTTGTAAACATTTTTCTTGTTTCTCTGGGCAATTAAAATATTCTTCTATGAATTAGACTTCACCGGATAATAAAATAATATTTCTGAAATCATTATTGCTATTATATAATAATTTTCTTCAACTTCACTTTTTAATGAGAAAGCTTTACACATAGATATCCCTCCTTTAATTAAAATGCAGAGTCTAGGCGTGATTTTTTTAACCCAATACATTATGTGTTATAATGGATTCTATCCAACAGGAAAAAATCTCCTGCCAACTACGTTTCTTCTCTGTCTCCCCTGAATGATGCTCCAGCCCAGTTATCTTCTACTGCTTCTAGGATAGAGTTATTCTCCTGAACGATTTAGAGATTCTGTGCCCAGAAACAGAAGGTTTTGCTTTTACATCTAAAGCCTTTCAGGCTCCATAGGGTCTGCTTTTGTGATGAGAAAATCTTGATGGATTACTAATGAAGAGAGGTTATATGATAATCTATATGACAATAACGCTATAAAACAAAACAGCAACTTTTAAAATGGAGATTTGAGGGCTAAATGTTAAAAGTGTGTTGCAGTCAGGATTTTACATGAGAAAATATATAATCTTTTAAAAATTGTACAAAGTTACAAAACTTGAAGAGGATTTTAAAATTTAYCTGCTGCAGGGAATCTGCAGTAAGTAACTGATATTCTAAGATTTTCTTTTCTGCTTATATCTTGAGCAAGATATAACAGCAAGGAAACTGTTGGTTTAGGACTAAAAATACAATAGAAGAAACCAGATGCTTTTGGTTAGTATAAGATTCAAATGGAATCCTTGGAGCTGACTAATATAGATTAAAAAAGAACAACCTATTTTGCAGTTTCTTGGGCTTCTTGAATCTGTATCTGAAAACCGAATATAATTGAGATTCCTGGTAGGGCATCTTGCTGAAAAGTTCTGCCTCTTATACATAGTACACTGGCATAAGTACCTGCAAAGAAAAATAATTGTAAAGATTTAAGAAGCTTCCCATTACTTTACTTGTCAACAGTTCCCTGAGAAAAAGTATTACCTTCCAGGAAAAAAATAGATTTAATGAAAATATCTACCAAAGAGTTTTTCTATTTAGATTTGTCCTTTGGAATTCTGAGAGGTTTGAAATACCATAAAACGAATGAGTGAAATATATTTATTTAACAAAGGTAAATAAAAGAAAGCAAGGAACCCATTTCTATACAAACAGAAGTATGGTCCTGTAAGGTCTSAGAATTCAGTCAGAGCTTGAAAGGGATAAAGGAGAAATTTGTCAGGTCTCTGACTAACAAATGAATTAGGGAATCCAAATCCCTTTTGTCTTGAAGTGAACACATTCATCAATTTCAGAATATTTGTAGCAAATTTGGTCTTTTATCCTGAATTCAGAACAAYCTCTTTGTACCAGTTCCATTGAAATGGTTCTTCCTCACCTTATTCAGTGGGTCCTAAATGGACTGATAGAGGGAGGCTTGTGAGAATTTCTTCCTCACTTTTAGCTGCTTCTTAGATTCTCAGCCCACATGTAAGACAGCTTCAAGACCATCTCTGTCCTTGCTTGCTTGCTAAGGCCTCATTCACAATGAAATCAAAGCCAACATGCAAAGTTAGCGTAGACAGATCTGGATTCTATTATACTGATATTTTTCAGAGCTGACCTCCTTCATTTTYATTATTCTTTCTTTTCTTCTTAAGTAACATGTTATGCCTACCAAACAAATGGGTCTCTAGTAGRCAAGTAGAAAATACACCAATGATATAAAACTTTACCTCCCAAAAAAACAAACAACCAAAAATAAAAACAACAACAACCAAACAGGTTCAGCAAAATATTTCCCTTGAAATACCTGATGTCTGGCAAACTTTCCAAAGAGAGATTCCTGGTTCTAGCTTACCCACAACAGCTCTGGGGTTCTGCTCCTAGAACACGTGGTTACAGAGGGGTAAAACACACTAGGTCCACTTACACCACAAGAATCACGCACAGATTTGCCCAAAGCACTGCCTCTCCTGCTAGCTTCCTGCCAGCGGGCAATGGATGTCCTCACACACGGCTTTGCTTGGACTCAGTATTTCCAGGGGGATGTCTACACCCAAATTTGTTAACTTTCATTTGTGCACATTTCTTATGCTGTGTAGTGGAAGAATTTTGCCCAGGGCTCCCTATCCCTCTTTTCCAACAAGCCCTTTAGGCCTGCTCTAGGGGTACTGGTATCACACTATACTCATCTTTTTAAAAGGGCCCCTATGCAGTGTCACAGAGTCTGGATTTCGAGTGCTCACTGAATTTATACTACTTAACCCAATCATTTTCTGTTCCATAYCTGTTACTAAGGCAGAAGTCACTGTCAGCAGCCATAACTGTCTACCAAGGATACCAAAGAAACCTTTGAATTATTTAAAAGAAAAAATAAGCCTATCTGGAGAAATTCAATTTGACTTCATTTAAGAAAAAAAAAAATCAAGTCACACACAGTACCAGTGTTAGCTGTATATCAAAGAGATGTGTGTAAAACAATTAAAATTCAATTAAGGACCCAAATTATCTTTTTAGCAAATTGCAGGTTTTTAAGATTTCTTTTAGAAGTTCATTACAGGTTGTTAGAAATTAATTGATGTCACTTAGTATTGATACATAATTAAGTTCAAAAAATAACTTTTGTTTCCAGCAGAAAAGCTTTCCTGATTATTTTATGAAACTTAATCAGGTATAGGAGCCACAAAGGCATTCCCCTCCCTCTCTTGACAAGCAGCCATCTATATTGTTTTAGTTTGACAAGCAGTGGTTTATATCTACATAATTTTAAGCCAATTACTTATCTTGTCTTTTACATTCTAAAAGCATGCATTTAGTTGTATAATTTCTCACAAGAAAATCTCAATCAAACTAAATTACAGGATGGAAATAGATGCACGGAGTAGAATAGGCAGGCATACGATTTAAAACAAATATCAGTATTCMCATTGAAATAAGCTGAACACTAAACTTCCTAATTCCAGCCATTTTTACATTTTGAACTGGAGAAAAATGTGTTGATAACCTGTACACTTATAAAATCTTTTCTTTCTCTACTTCCAAAGGCTTCTTTGAAAACTGTTGCCAAAATCCTTTTTTGATCATGACTGAAATTCACTGCTGTATAAAGGGAAAGCACAAGACCCAGAATCTAAGCTTCCAACCAAGCTTATCCCATTTCACTGAATAAAAGTAATTTTCAGTGTCTGAGCACAACCAACTGAGATCACTCTGATTTTTGCCATTGATTTCCAAAGGGCATGATCAGGCCTAATGGATGGGTAAATGGCCTTTTAATACCACTGGCTTGTTAATGCAATGAATACAAAGTTATGGAACAAAACTGGTGCGCTTAATTATTTTGTTGCCTTAAAGGTCAATTCAAAAACACTCTGAAATGGTGAGAAAAAAACAAATTAGATTTCAACTGATAGCTGTGAGTTCAGAACTATGGAGCTGACCTGGCTGAGTAAATGAAAAGATAATTATTTCTCAGAAGGTCTGTGTATGAATTAACCTTGGTATAAAATGAATGACAGATGCCTGAATTTACAGGAAGTAGAACATCAGTCTCAAGATATTTGGCTCTTATGCATGACTATTCTAATACCTATTGTTCTGCTGAGACATTCTCTTCCCCAAAGGAAAAAGACATCTTTTTTTTCCAAGACCCTTTTCTACTCTAAAGCAATGAGAGCTTTCAGCACAGAAATTACCATCAAAGACTATGACTGCTAAGATCCATTTGTTTTACTTGCTTCAAACTTGCATTGCATGAAAATGAGATGGCTAAATGCAAAGGTTTACCAGGTTTCATATTTATTCTCAGCAAAGGATTCAAAGTACAGCAGAGTGTGAGCATATTACAAACTGCAGCACTGTCAAGTCCTGTTATGTGGAATCGTTCTTTGGCCACTGAATTACCCAGTAAAATCTCTTTTCTATCACCTACCCTTCTCCTTCACCTCAAAAATCCACATTCAACTCATTTGATCAAGGTCACACTATTATGAGCAGATTAATGTGTGGCATTCAGTCAAGGTTAGCAGGGTCATTTGTGCCACAAATATGCCTAAATTTAAATTACCATATTTACCCCATACCTAGAAGGGAGACTTTTGAATTGCAGTCTACCTCCTTTTCTTGCAAACAGTTGATTTTATCAATTTCTCATATTTCTGCTACACCATTTGTGAAGGTATTTCCCCAGAAGAAAATTAATTTCCTAACTCAGATATTTAAGTCTTTATCCCATGGAGGGGAATATATCTTTCCAGGTAAGTTTTAAGTATTTGCCCTCAGTCTTTCTAGCACTAGTAACAGCAAGACAACAAGTTTTCAAGATTTTGCAGGTCACTCCTTCATAGAATAATCTTGTAACAAAGTCAACAGCATAATTTTCATTAAAAGTCTCTTCTGGATTATCTAGACAGTGAACCACAGACCGTTAGCATGGAGCACAACGGCATAAGCCCATAATCCTCTGACTAAAGGATTCACTCCCTCAGGTTACCACCGTTGTAGACTGTGAATTTTGGCCTTTCCAGCACTTGATGAGTTAAACACTCAAATTCCAGTAAAATTGGTATTTCCATCACAGTGTTGTTTTTTTTATTATTATTTTTGGCCTACAATGCAAAGAGTAGCAAATTTCCTTTCAAAATTTCTTCATTTCCTTTCCTAAATATTAAGTCAAATTAGCAAGACTGATAACAAAGTCTCTAGAATCAAGGACTGTTTGTGACTGCCATGCACAAAAAGCTAAAATTTGGTCTCTTTAGAAGATTTCTTATGTTCTCTATTCAGTGCTACTGAAGAACAGTTTGCTACCATAAAATTGAAGAAGCTAGAGGGAGAATATGGAAATTAACTCCTTCTCTTCCAGTAATGCTGTGTCCAGATATATTAATGCTGAAAACAGAGGGATAAATAAAAAGAACAAGAGGAATTATGTGAGGTCATCTAGTGATAAGTTAAATGAAATCTCTTTAGTTTATTTGTGAAGGTTAAGATCTGACCTGCTACCAGTTTATGCATATTATCATACATTTTTTGAAAATACATAATGCTTAGAGTTAGCAAAAAAAAGAGACAAATTAAGAGCTAATGAAAAAAAGTAGAATCTAGAAAACTGTAGATTAAAAAGAAATGATCATTGGCAGCAAGGGTATTAGCCTTTAGAACAACTTAGAACAGTTTAGAAGTGATATTGCAGACTTGCTATCACCTGATATCTTTAATAAAAAATGGATATTATCTAATATATAGATTTTCATTCAAGCAGAAGTTACAAGCTACAGAAATTACTGTGTGCCAATTTCATGGAAAAAAAGTATCCAAGATGATGGTAACACTTTTCTGGCCTTCACATACTACTCTAATTTGATTGTTCTTGGCACTCCTCTCTGATCGTGCAGTGAGAGCCAAAATAATACTTTGGTATATGCAATATAATTTAGAAGAAATTTAAGGAACTAAATTTGCGACACTCTGGAAAACTTACTTAGGTCATCAAAACCTAATAGTCACCAAATTTTCACAAGAAAACTTGTTCCTATGCATACCTAAGGCACTTAGCATCTTCTCTGAATATGCCTATGTCCCCAGTAGGTAGGCTCAAAGCAAGATTAACATGCAATGATAGCATTAAGTACAAAAAATATAGCAGTTGTTGTCACTTAAAAAAAAAAAAAAAAAAAAAGGCAAGAGAAGTGTGCTAGTGACCTTTTAGGTAATGTGATGAGATCACTTATCCAGCAAGTTGGAGTTCTGGGTTTTATTCATTAAGCTATTGAATAGTTTGTAATATTCATGTTTGTGAAATTTAAAACAAAAAGCCTCTAATAGCTCTTGGTTATGCTCCTCTCTGAGGCTTTTGAAAGAACAACAACAAGAAATTAAAACGGTAGGAGGAGAAGATATTTATATCTGAATGAATTGGAGTGCTTCTTTTTTTGCTCCTCCCTGACTTCATCACATCGGGCTGAAATAGTTTTCACATCAAAATCATGATAAGCAAAAGTGGTTGACACCGGGAGAGGAAGAAAGTGCAGGAGATATGAGCACTGGTGGATTAGACGGCTGCCGTCTGTCGCCGTGCTCAGAATGCAGAAAGGAGATGCGCACCTTCGGCGCAGCCCAGCGCTGTCCCCCAGCRCCGTCTACAGCCGCGTTACACATCAGCTGAGGGACTTCAGCTAATGGCTCGTGGTTAAAAAGGTCTGGAGAAAGGAAAGAACACATGAGAATAAGAGATATTCCATTTTAAAAGGGAAACTCCCTCTAATATATTACTTTTATGCTTGATTCCCTCCCTACACTTTGATCTGTTATATATGTAAAGAAATCTTGTGGCATCTAGAAACTACTATTTACATTTGAGCTTCAAAATTCTAGTTATAAGGCACTGTGACAGTCAGCTAAAGCAAAGTAGTGCCACTAGTTTTTAGTTTCACGTATATATGTGTCTGTATATAAACATATGACTCAAACACCGAATCCCAGAAGCAGCAGCACAACATTTGTGATATTTATAGAGTCAATTCACTAACCTGGATTTATCAAAGGAAAGACCAATATCATTTCTTTTTCAAATAAAACAGTCAATTCTGTTTGTCTGTGCTGGTTTTGGGAGGAAGCCATCACAAAGTATAGTTCTAATGAAAACTTGCTGTGCCAGTTCCCTGTTGTCCTTCCTGACGGAAATCTGAAATTGCTATCTGTGCTGAATTTAACAATAATAAGTACTGTAATAAGTACTTTATATTTTGACTTGATGTCCACAAAATGTCAGAAATTATATCTCCGCAYCTTTATTCAAATCGATATTGCCCTTGACAAGAGACAACTAAGAACAAGTGACACATATGTGAGCACCTAAAAAAGAAAAATACAGATACTAGTAGTTCCCAATGTCCAGTCAGTTCATCTTGCTACARCTGAGATAAACTAGGTAAGGAAATCAAGGCAAAAGAAGGAGTGCTGTTAGTAAATGAGTGCCAGTTCAATTTTACTCTCTCTCCTTACTCATTTATCATATAGGTGCGTTCACTACTTACTGCCCAGCATGCACATGTAGAAAAGACATTATTTCATTCTGTGTTYTTCTGTAATGATCTTGGGAAATGATCTCAGATCTGCATTTTTAAAAAAGGTCAAATGCATTTGCCCTTTTGGGGGGCAATGTATCGCAACTAAAGTAGACATTGGAAAGGGACTAACTAAACCTCACACTAGAAGTACCCACGCTCTCACACAAAATAACAAGCAAAGCCACGCTGCGACCTCAGATGTAGATTTCAGTACTTTGTCATGCATAGCTGGTGAAATAAACCCCCACCTCTAATGCAACATGTAGGCTCTCAAGTCATGCAAGCGACTAACATGCTGACTAACTGGACAAGTACTCATTGCAACTCATTGCTCCATGAGCCCTTTGTGTCCTGCAACAGGAGATGCCTCCATCCTGCCAGAGCAAGAGTTGGGGACACTGTCAAACATCCCAGTCCCTTGGGATCCTTAGCCCTTGAAATCACTGGGCTCTTTTAAGTCCTCAAGGCTGAGACATCTCCAAGCTATACTTAGAAGCAGTCTCACCCTTTTGCTCTTCCAGCCTGCTAACTTTTGTGAAAGTAGTATTTAGGTGCAGATCTAGGAGTCCAGTTCAAGGTTGCAAAGCCCATCACAGAAGTCAACTATTTCCTTTGGGTAAACCTAGACCATGGCATGTGACTCAGAGTACTGGTCCTCTGATTAACCAAACTGAGGACCGGGCCAGAGGACAACAATCTCTTCCAGTGCTGGTGCCTGGTTTTCATTCTCGCTGAAGGTTCGTGGAAGCTGTGGGGTTGGTCTAGGCTAGGAGCTAGACCTGAATCAGGAGAATATTTGGAGAGTTCACAATATAGATGCAGCTTTTGAGAATCTGCATCTCAATTCTTCATCAACAGGCAATTCTACAGTATTCTTGCAAAACATACCTTGTTTTCCTTAAAAGGGAACATATATGCCTATTTTGCTTTCCATACGAAAGATAGATTCGGAGTCTGAAATTGAGTGTGTCAAAAGCATCATTAATTCTGAATGCTCAGTTTGGGAAGACTGAGATGGACTTAATGAAGTAATTATAATTTTAGACTACTTCATACACATAAAGGAGAGTTTCCACTGAAAACAGAGGCAGCTGGCCAGCACTTCCACAAGTCATATAACAGGTGTGGGAAGATGGGTATCCAAAAAAATAAAGAGCATAGTATTAGGAAACATCTGTGAAACTTTGAGTTGGCCCGCCATTGCATAGAAACACCATGGAAAAAAAAGGAACAGAATATTAATAGTCTACTGTTTTCACCATGATAGCAACCTTCCAGTTTGCTGTGTTTGGAGGCTGAGAGTCATTCAGTGAACAGAAAATTTGGCAGAAAATACAGTCTTGGAGCGAAGAGAATAAGAAATTAAGAAAGAGATTAAGAGGAGATTAAACAGTATATACCTTCACACCTTAAAAGTGTACAGCATCGGATGAAAGAAATGAGGTTTTCAAACCTAAACACTTTAACCTCTTTTTTTTTTTTTTTAATAGCAGTCTGCTTTTGAAATTCTCCTACATGGAGAAAAAAAAGTATATATTTGGAATGCTAATATGAAATACCTTCTTTGCTTTGCTTTTTGCTAGTTTAGAATATTAATTGATTTTTTCCAAAGTTTTCTATTTACCTGTTCAAATAGGAGGGGGAAAAAAAGCAAACAATGCCAAAGCTATAGTCATTACTTTACATACCGCATCCTTTTCAGTGTCTGCAACAAATGAGGTGGGAGCCCACAGGCATCAAGCTTTTTAACTACAAACTTTTGATTCATCTCCAAAAATGGTCTATTCTATACTCCCACATGAGACAAGGATTTCTGTGAATGAATACAGCATATGATTAAATAATCACAGACAGTATTGTAATGCAAATAGCAGAAAGACACAAATGGGAGGGGGGGATTAATCATAATTACATAATCTCAGACTGTTGTCRAGAACTTGATTGTTAGTGCAGCCCAGAACAAGAAACACAACTTCTCAGATAGCAGCACCACAGCATCATGGCCGTTTCAAAGAGAGAGAGCGGTAAAGCAGAATGAATTTGTGAACTTTTATYATTTGGGTTTTTTTCTAATTTAAATAACAAAAATAAAGGCAGCAGATCTAAATGAATGTTGGTCTACAGGAAGCTCCACATTACAGGTCAAGTCACTAGACAAAAAAACAAAACACTCCCTCTAAATTCTCAGGAAAGGTCCTTATAATACCTCATGGAAAAGCTGATGATTTCCTCTAGTACATATTCTCATTGAACAGAGCATGAACAAAAAAACTGGCATTTCTCCTGACCTTTAATAACATAATACCTCAAAAGCATCTTTGCAAAGGGATCCCTTAGAATAAACAAATTATATTTATTCAAATGTTTGCATAAATCTGTATTTAGGTGCATAAGTATAGAATAAACTGACTAAATTTGCAGCCATGCTGCTTGCCTGAAAGATATATTTTCACAGTAGCAATAATATTATACTTACGTGGTCTTTTTGTGAAAAACATCTTAAATAAACTGAAGTCAAGTAAACTCTTGGTAAAAAATATCTATGTYAGTGTAACTATTCCTCTGTATTTGAAATGTCATCTCAGCTGAAGGATGAAGAGTCCTTTGATGCTATACCAATGACATAAGAGCTTTCATCTGTTTACTCATGCAGGTAAACTGCAGTATATAGAGATAATAACCTTTTGGAACGGGAACAGGCCTCAGATACGCTATAGGATTTTATTTAAAGGCCAGGCAATCATGACTTCTTTTTTTTTTTTTTTTTACCTCCTCATCCTCCAAAACCAGGAACTCCAAAACATGATACAAATCCTATGCACCTCAGACTAATCCCACACACGCATATCTTCAATTAAAACTACAATCCACACTAAAGGAATCTAAAAGATTCCTTAGAATCAATTCATCAAATTAGCAGTTGCGTTATACTATTCCTAATGTCCTCCTTTCTGCTTTTCCCTGCTGCTGTAAAATGCATACTACATCTGCAGAGAAGGACCTGGGAGTGCTGGTGGATGACAGGTTGACCATGAGCCAGCAATGTGCCCTTGTGGCCAAGAAGGCCAATGGTCTCCTGGGGTGCATCAGGAAGAGTGTTGCCAGCAGGTCGTGGGAGGTGATCCTGCCCCTCTCCTCAGCCCTGAGGAGGCCTCATCTGGAGTCCTGTTCTGGGCTTCCCAGTCCAAAAGAGACATGGAGCTACTGGAGAGAGTCCAGCGTAGGGCTACAAAGATGATCAGAGGGCTGGAGCACCTGCCTATGAGGAACGGTTGCGAGAGCTGGGCCTCTTCAGCCTGGGGAAGAGAAGACTGGGGGGGGATCTTATCAATGTGTACAAGTACCTGAAGGGAGGGTGTCAAGGGGATGGGGACAAACTCTTTTCAGATGTCCCGTGTGACAGGACAAGAGGCAATGGGCAGAAACTGAAGCACAGGAAGTTCCGCCTGAGCGTGAGGGGGAATTTTTTCCCCGTGAGAGTGACGGAGCCCTGGTACAGGTTGCCCGGAGAGGTTGTGGAGTCTCCTTGTCTGGAGATCTTCAAGGCCTGCCTGGATGCAACCCTGTCTACCATGCTTTGGGTGACCATGCTGAGCAGGGAGGTTGGACTAGATGATCTCCAGAGGTCCCTTCAGTCTTTACTGATTCTATGATTCTATGATCTGCTCAGACTTTCAGCAGAATGATATCTCATTTCATGATTGTCTTTTTTTAAAAAAAAAAGGAATTGCATGAAAGAAAAGCAGCACCAAGCAGCAAAGGCAGAGCCACTGCTCTTCAAGGCAATGAACATTTTCTCTTGCAGGTGCATGCAAGGGGGCAGGACAAGGCTGCCCTCCCACCCACTTTACCCCTTCCTTCACTRTCCTTACAAACACAGAGAGACAGGCCAGAAGTGGGCTTCATGGTCCTGATTGATACCAAGATGGCTTTCCTGGGACCAGACACCCCATGGACATGCTGTTTGGAAATGTCTTCAGGCCCAGGAKTTTGAAGAGAGGTTTATTTCCTTAGTGACTCCATCTGGCTGGTCACAGTGACATCAGATAAACCTCTAGTATATGTAGCAATTTGATGTAGCTGGCCCAAGGAAGACACTCCTYGAGATACATTAGCCAGAGGACCTCTGTGGCATGCTACCTCCATTGCAATACCTACTGCAGCAGTTCACGTCATTTTACATTTCTAATACAGAGAAAGTTGAATAACAAACACAGAATGCTAGACTTTTAATTTAATAGGCATCATAAGGGTATGTGTTTAAATCTCTTTGTATGTCGCAGTAGAGAGGCAAATTCAATTAGTTTCCAGGAAATTTTTTGGTCCTATACCTTTCGATATGGATTTATTCATAAGAATTCGTGTCACATTCTTTAAAATGCAGTTATTTGAGAACTTGCAAACCATTTAAGAAATGCAATATAGTTCAAATATCCAGAGTTAACATTAAGCACATCTTTTCCAGCTATCTACTCATTAAAGTGTAGAGTGACAGAAGATTTAGATACTCTGTGTATGTGCAGACAGATATACATCATAGACTTTAAGAAGGGTTATCTGAAGCCAGATTGAACAACTTTGCAAAACATAACTACTGCAAGCACCCCTGCCCTAACAAAGTTAAGAAGAAAAACTAAAGGYAATGTAACTGCTATATCCTGTATGGTTCAAAAATTATCAGATAGTAATTACAGCTTGTACACATATCTTTGTGTTCCACTGAAAGCTACTCTGTCAAGTACTTTCTTAGCCTGCTCAATTATTTTTCTTTCCAGCAATATCTTGCAAGAAAAAAATGCATATGGGAAGAAGAGTGAGCTACCCTTGCACCACCAATCTARTTTTTAAAAGCTTAGCAGAGTGTCAGGTGGAAAAACAAATACAAGATTCAAACACTTGAAAGGTCATTAAACAAAATTAAGTCTCTCATACACACTTACAGAATCATTTAGAATGATATAAACTGCAGCATCATCAGTTCATTTTGAATTATGATGCTAATAACTTTGAYAACTCAGCTTACCTGCTAGCAGAATGTTCCTCTACTAAACAACACTGCTCCAAATCTCTGGACAAGTTTGATAAATGTTTTATTTACATGTTGATGTGTCAGCTCCTGCCTCCCTCACACCTTACCATGCAAATAAAACATTTATCAAACTCACAACGGAGTTTGAGTCATATTTGTTTGCTAGGAAATTGTGCACTGTAGGTGAGTACTGCTTGTTGAACCTTTGCCTAGTGTGTATTTCACATGTTACAGGATAGAATTATCCTTACAGATCTGCATGCGTGACAGCTGTGACTGCCAGTATTTTGCTCCTTCATGTGTGCTGTGCATGAGCCTGACTCTTGCTCTTACTCTGCTCTTTTCTACCACTCAGATAGTGAGTGAAAGAAATTAGCAGGTGGAGGAGGATATACTGCATCCTTTTTACTGCCAGATTCATGTAATGACAGRTTTGTACAAGTGATAAAGACTTACTAACCTTATTAATGACATAAACGAATGGATGGAAAACTCCTACTCCCCCCTAAATACCCATACCTTGAAATCTCTGGGAGTTTTGCAATTCATTTCAACATTACATGCTGTTTTAAATCCTGTTCCACCTACTAAAAGTGGACAAAATAGCTAAGAACTATATCAGGATGGGTGGTAGGGGCACTGGAACTACAGTCAAAATAGGTAGATTTTACAATATAAGTTTCCTGCTTTGAGTCAAATGCTCAGTAGAAACTCCCTGGCATGTCAGTACYCTCCACAGCTGCTTCACCTGCTCCAGCCAATACTGGTTGCAGATGAACAACTGAGTGTTGGTCAATCCATAGAAAAATGTCTACGTCTTTTGTCTACTGCCTAGATCTTGTCAAAATGTTTAGCYGAAATATCAAAGAACATCTGGAAGAAAAGCAGTGCTCCTTGATACCTTATCATCCAGTAGGGGTGGCACYGAGGTCTGCTTTATTTTCTGTGAATAACCAATTAGCTCTTTGGTTTTGAGGTCATTATCTTATTCTAATGTCCTTTAAACTTTTACTATCTACATCACAACATTACAGCCATTTATTGAGCCCAGAACTACATATAAAAATGAAAGTTCTATCTTTAAATAGAACAAACTGAATTCTTGTAAGTAATCTAAGGCTGAACAGTGAATTGTGATATTGTTTGTGGCAAAGTAAGTCTGTAATAAGAGCCAGATTATAACTGTAGCTAGGTCAAAAATCAATCAATAATTAACCCAGGACACAGTTAAAAAGATGCATCACCCAGAGGAAATCATATGGTCCAGATGAGAGCATATGGAATGTGGACTGTGGTCAGATACTATGGACACCTTAAAGAATTCAAAATACTACAAGAAGGACCTGAAAAACAGCACATTACAATGATTGGCATTTAGGAAAAGACAGAAGTACATTGCTTTACATCATCATGCAAGGGTCTGAAAAGAGTACACAACATAGATAAAATGACAACAGTATGATTAGCCAAATGGATTTCTTTARAAATTCAGTGGCCAGTGTTGCAACTGAGAGGGGCAATTCCCTTGCAGATGGATAGATCCTTTATTGTTCTACAATGCACARCTCAAAACACACTTGCACTAAGGAAGGTATTGACAGTTTTAGAGACATAGCACAGAGAGAAAAAAACTCAGAAGACAGAAAGTTAATGGATAGACCTCAAGGTTCACAATGTTAACCTTATGCCTATAGGGAAGTATGTGAAATGAATGCTTGAAAACAAAATAATAAATGAAAAATGACAAAGTATATAATAGCACCAGTGGGAAATGTATCTATTATAGGGGTGAAAGCACATAAAACCATTGCACTCCTTCAAGAAAATGCAGTCACTGGAAGGCTGAGGCTTAAARTAAATGAGGATGATTCTGAGGCCATCTTCCTCCTAATGGTAAATGAATTCCTAGAAGACCACAGAAAGAGCAGGGAAAGATCAGCTGTGCCACAATTTACACTCAGAGAACTTCCTGTGCCCTAAAACAAAGATTAAAGAAAGATCTCATTGGTCAGGGAATCATCAGTTAGAAGGATAAAATGGTAAAATGGGCATCTACACTACTACTTGAAACAGGAGACAAAAGTCTTATCTTTTACATCAGCTTGGAAAAATTAAACACAACTGTAAAAAAGAAGTGTCTTCCATTCCCATTTTCATGGGAGAAATCTGTCAGATTTTTTAAGTAAAGATGTCTTAGTTAATTCTTCACARGTGCTCTCAGAAACAGGGAACACTTTAAACCATTTTCACACCTGCCTTTTGGGTTGCATTTCACAGGCATGAGTTACCTCATTGAAGGACAGGGCACATTTATGATGCCACGGGACTGTAGTGCTCAACCTACAGTGACAGATTCTTTGAGATCCATAGGGACAATTAACAGATCTAGAGTCTATTTTATTTTTTGTGCTTAGCTTCTCATGAAATAATAGATACAATGGAGAATCAAGATGGCTCGTACATGGATAAGGTGAGAGAATTGATTTTTTAGGTCAAAAAAAAAGCAGTAGAGGAAATTCCTTGAAGAAGCTGACTATGCTGTCAGTAAAGATTTATTTTATTTTATTTTATTTTTACAGATAGTCAGACTTCAAGTCTTCTATTTTTGTGCACTGCCAAGGCCTGTGACCCAGGGCTGGAGTAGGAAAGCGTCCAGCAGTGGCCACTARAATGCTTTGAGGATGAGCACATAACCTATGAGAGGAAATTGATGMAGCTGGATTTGATCAGCCTGGAGAAGTGAAAACTAAGGAAACACCTAGTTGTTTWCTTCCACGATGTAGAAGAGAACTGTCAAGGAGRTAGAGCCWGACAYTTCTCAAAGGTGCACAGCAAAAGGACAAG
Source organism: Rhea americana (assembly GCF_003343005.1). NCBI lineage: Eukaryota > Metazoa > Chordata > Aves > Rheiformes > Rheidae > Rhea > Rhea americana. The sequence goes on along the minus strand of NW_028185228.1, from coordinate 1,651,831 downwards.
AAGCAAAGGACAYAAGTTACAGCAAAGAAAGCTCAGTCTTTCTTTACTTATAAGTAAAGTTTTCCTTTCAATGAGCATGGTTAAGCYCTGGAACAGGAGACCATCCAGGAGATTTTCAAAGCTCAGCTGAACAAAGCCCTGAGCAATCTGATCTAAACTTGAAAATTAGCCTTGCTTGAGCAGGAGGTTGGACTAGATGACCTCCAGATATCCTTAAGAACCTTTTATCTATGATTATGATTATTTTCCAATTTTGTCTATGATTCTATGATTGTAGATAGAATAAAACTGGCAAGCTGAAGAACTAAACTGGCAGGAGCCAAATTTTGGAACTTGAGTACTGCTTAGTGAAATCAAACCCCAATATTAAAAAATACTGCAAAGGGCTCCAAAGTAACAGTATTTCATTTTATGGTGCACCTGATAATCTAATTTCCAGATCATCTTGCTTGTAATAAAAACTGAATATACTATCATCTGAATTATGCAACTAAAGTTTCATTAACAACTTTAGACAAATCTTAATAGGTAAATTTGTAAATTTTACTATGTTGTATCAGTCTTAAYGATACTGTTATAATAGAAATGGCATATCAAAGTGAGCCACAAATAGTGATTTGCTTCTCAATCCAGAGAGTATCCCATATTCCTCACACTTTTGAAGCATTATTATTTTGCTAAGTATGCTATCTCACAAAGCTCCCTAAGCACAATGAGAGCTTGATTGATTATGAGGATCCTCTTTATTCACAATGAAATATTCTATTATGATGCAAGGGTGATTTCTATAGTATGCACATAATTTTTGCATGTGAATTCACAGATAGAATTCTTAAACTTCAGAGGAAGAAGATGTCTAGAAATGGTTTCAGATGCTTCAGTAGGACTATACTATTTTGACAGCATTTTCAACAGTTTCCCTCTAACTATCCTGAAAAATGGGTGATTCCCTGTTGATTTTAATCCCATATTTCTGTTTCTTCTCCATTCAACTTGCTCCAGGTTCAGCAAAGTATAATGGAAGGCAGTTGACAATATTCCTATCTGCTTTGGCTTGGGCATGAACTATTTTTCCAACAGCTGAGGACAGAAGGCTGGACAGTGAGATTGTGTGTGCTGGGTTTTTTACATCTGTTGCAGGACTGTTTCGAGAGAATTTCAGTGTGAATATCACTCTATGTAAATCCTGACATACAGAGTAACTTTTTAGCACTAGCCACAAGCAAACATTTGTGAATTGTGACAGATGCATAATAGAGGGAGCACATTTCCACCTCCCCATGAACGCAGATGTGGAGACTGGCTCTTTATTACACACAATTATCTACAGCAGAATGGTGAATGSGGTCCAGCTAGTGTCTACCAGATAAATATTCAGCCTTGGCTCTTGTGTAGCAAAATGYGTCATTCATTTGGTGCCTACAAGCATAACCTGCCCRTTCTGCTGCAGGGRAAAAATATATACACAGTGATCAAGATAAYGTCACCGGTTCCTCCCATGATTTCYCCTTTCTTTTTTGTCCCTCATGAAAGCTGTAAGCTGTAGAAAAACTCCAATGGTTCATCTAGCTAACAGTGACATTCATGACTGGATAAATTGCATATATATATATATATATATAACAGACCACAGTATAAAAAGCTGCTTTCACATTCTATATAGAAAAACAGCAACCAGTCCCAATAGCAARAGGGATATTGTATGCTTTTTTGTTCTACTTCATTCTAGAGGACTTCAGTATTGATCTCTGGATCTCATTTTACTYGAGAGCTCAGGAAATTGCTTCAGAACATTTTCATATTTCTTCTSTCTAACTGGTTGAAACACACTGAACAAATTAATACATCAGAAGCATTTTTTTCACCTGGTATGTAATTAGCAAAAATCATATGCTCTTGTTATCAAAAGTAAATAATTCCCTCCTTTTTCTTCATCRTCCAAGCTTTTAATTCATCTGGTTTTTGCTTTCTTCAGATGAAAAATCCCTTGCTACTAACWTTTTTTTTACAACATAATTAAATTAAAACCTCTACGTGAATTACAGTCTGTAAATATCAGGAGGCCAATCGAAAGCCAATAAGTGAAAGGAAAAATCTTTCTGGACTTCAGAAATTCTATCTTAGAATGTCCTTGGAGAAAATGGCTCCTCCAAAACCTACATTACGTGCTGCACAGAGATGTCTGACAAGCTGCACAAAGGTACCTCCGCAGGCACAAGTTGATTAACTTGCCAGAGAAGCATTGCCAGCCTCTGTCCGTTCTTCTGTGCCACCTCCATAAGACCATTCCTGKTTCTTTGAAGTGAAAGTAAGAATTTAGCTAAAACCAGTTGAGGATGAATACTAAGCCTGTTGTTGCCAAAACTGCAGGATGTTGTTTAAGCTGCCTCCTTACAACTGGGTTTCAACACTAACACCCAATATTCATTGATGCGCTGTTGTGATACACTCCCCAGACTTACTTTGTTTTCATATTGTTTTTGTCTTTAACTGAGATAAAGTGCTGGCCTTTTTAATACAGTAGCTGAATCTTCACAATGTATTTGTACCGGGATGACCCTCTGTGAAAGCAGCATCTGAGCTTGTGTGTATGGGTTCAACAGAGCACAGCTGAGAAACAGCAACCATTTTTTCATATTTGTGACAATTGTGAACTTTTCAAGGTCATAGGCCTTTTTTTCTACACCTTTTCAAAAAAACCTTAATAATAGAGATTTTTCAACTGTAACAATAGAGATGCTTCAATAACTTGGGGATAAGTGAAACACAAGTAGGGACATGAATGAAATAAAAAGGTTGTTGCTCATAGGTCCACTTATTTCTGTCTTCATACAATATCCACAGGAGCAYGTTTCAAAATCATCCTACTAGGAAAAGAGAACTTTTTGACAAAGGCAAATGTGTAGCAAAGCCTTATCCATAATCATAATAGCCACACTAAAACTAATAAAAGATTATTTAAATTCTGGATCCATGAAGTAACTCAGAGTTTTAGCCTGTGCAGCCATCAGGGATTAMAAATGCAGGACTGCTGGCATTCTTAATCACTGACAACCATAAGAGTGCTGAAGCACAAAGAGGCAATTAAACTTTCTCTGTGTGTAACATATAGTATATTACTCCAAAAAGACAAAAACTAAATAACTGGACTGAGAGAACACTAATAAGATGCATAAGAGAAAGAGGCTCAGCCGTTAGGATCCAGCTGCTGATACAATCCAAAGCTTTTATTTCAAGGGAAAAATACTTCATTGCTATTGTCAATTTGAAACATATGGTTGCTGATAGACTGGATGATGCAAGTAACGAAATTAAGTATTGCWTTGAAGTGGAATATCTCCAAAGAGCAGGTAAGCACATTCATGACACTTTACAGGGCACTGTCAACAAAGATGACCCATATAGCTGCTAAAGGAAGTGTCAGGTGGAAAGAATAACCTTGACACTGCAGAGACTGGAAATAATAAAAACAGTATGTCTAAGATTGGTAGGTGGATTTTGCTTTTTTTTTTTTTTTTTTTAACTCACTTTGAAGCAAAAGTCCCCAACCAGACTAAGGTGACAGGTAGCAGGGTAGCAGCCAGGTATCAGAGACATCCGATGAATTTAACAAATTATTGTTCTTCCTGTGAAGTACTTCAAGCCCTAGCATATCATTAGTGGTGACAGGAAGCTTAATAGTCATATGCTCCATTACAATCCCCCATTTCTGAGTCAATTAACCACCCCCCCTTCCCTCCCCCCGCCCCCAGCCAGGAAGGATCAATAATGTCTTTTGGAAAAACAAAACAAAACAAAATATCAATGAGGACTGACATAGGAGGCTCCCCAATGTTCTTTCCTTCCTTAGAAAATGATGCTTTCCCACTCCTGCTCCCCGAAAGCTGAGGTGGCCTGTGCATAGGAAGCCAGCGAGTGGGGTAGACCCTACAGCCAATTATTCTTTGGCAACATGAAGTACCAAGAACATCTCTGAAAACAAGCACATAACACATTTAAAAGGACAACAYAAGAATCTTTGAGAACTTTAACCAAAGCAACCAACACCTGTAATCTAGACTGAAATACATGTCACCCTTGATCTAAAAACAGTAACTTTCTTGTTCCTCCAKCATGAACTAACCAAACCCACAGAGGTATCCACAATGTTGTAACCAAGAACTCAAGGCAACAATTTTATGACAATCAGGAAAGGAGGACACTACAATACAATTTATTATAATATATATTTCTTCATAGTTATAAAATTTATTCCTCTTCTCTCACAACCTCTCTTAAGCAGAAACTTATCCTATAGCAAACATCTGGTGAACAAAACTGTGGATTCAAGTCATCTGAAAACTTTCTTCTGCATTGCTTTTAGCCTGACTCAGTTGCCCAGTCAGGTTACCACCTGATCACACTGATGCTTGAGAAGGTACAAGGAGACCGTACGAGGCTGGGAATGAGAAACAAGGGTACAAGATCATTTCTTTCAACAGCASCATCAATTTATACCCACTTCAGCTGATCACAAGGTAGAGTGCATTTAGCAGCTACAACTCATGCATGATTTTCTTAAATTCTCCAGCATTTGCAGACCAAGATTTGATGTTTTTGTAACAGTTGAGCCTAACCTGAGTGAGGTTTTGTATTTTGTACATATAATCAAACTACCTGGTCACAATGATCCCTTGTTGCTTTAATAACTGATCAAGCACACCGCAGTCAATTAACATGCTTATTTAGGCTAGACTTCTGCTTGTAAAATGTCAAGTATCAGAATTTAGCTCTTTTTTGATATTTTATGCAATTTCATTTGATTTGTTTATTCAATCAATTCAAATTATTCAAATTTACCTTGCACATAATTTTTACTCTGATCAAACAGTTTACAGTTCCCATTTCAAACAGAATTAGCCAGGATTAGAAACAAGATAAATGATACTGTTTCCCTTCCTCGATTGGATAAGTATACCTATAGTCAGAAGGAAGGGTTAAGTTTGAAATGTCTCACTTTATGACAAAGTAGAAAGACTAATTTGATTAGTGACTCTGAAAGCAGCCTTCTCTATCACTTACGTTTCAGTGGTAGACTCATGTAACCTGAAACTTCCTGCGTTCTGAGAGATTTACTGTCTTAATGAAAAGCTTAAATGTAATTTTCTCACATTAACCTTGACACAAAGAAACTATGTGCACACGGACAGGTCTGAGGTGAAAAGGAGAACACTGACATTGCCTGTATTTAATTGTAGCGTGGCAAGGTGCTAACAAAATATTCCTCGAACCCACCCTCCTGGTTACATGAAATCGTTTTTTTTCTCATACCTTAATACCATGTAAGAATGGAGTTTACTAGCTTGAATTTGCTGTAAGTGACTTTTTTGTCATGCAAATGGCTGCATGACCATGTATATGCTGATCCTTGACCACTTTCAAACAGGTTTGTAGTATCCTATTTTCCTATTGTATTAAATACAGTGCTTTCACATGAACATGAGAATCACCARTTAGCATTCATGAGTAAAATCCAACTGCCTGACAGTTTCCAGAAGAAAGAAACGCTCTGCAAGGAGAGATAAATCAAACTTGTATTCAAAAATCAAGGGATTTATACTGAGAATTAGATRGGGAAATCAAGCTCATTGAAAATAACCTACAGAACAGACATTATGTTAGCAACAATTTTTAATCAGTACCAGCACCAACTCTAATTACAGTAAAACCATCGGCTAGAAGATCTTCAAAGCAGTATTGATCTTTGAATTCTCATACAGCGATGCAATACCTTTGAGAAGTAGGATCTCCATAGACAGGAACTTAGGAAAGTGTATGTAAAAATCCTTAACTAGACCTGTTGTTCCATGTGTAGGGAGGGCTCTCATACCTGACATCACCTTGTCATAGGGTTAGTTTCCTTCTCTCTAAGATGAAGAAATAGCAATGACCAAAGCAGTATTTCCAAAAGCAGCAATAACATTGAGACGTTTCTTAAAATTCCAAACAAAAACTCCTAGACTGGGATAACCTAGTATGAAATAACATGCTGTTTCCCAAATTTCTAGCTAATAAGCCTTTACCTGAACAGAAAGTTCAGGAGCAAAAGCCCTAAATCTAGTTCTAGTTTTTTAAATGGGTATGGCCAGGTATTTCTTCACCTTTTGAAGAATGCTGAATGCTGAGATACYTGTTGTACCAGCATTATGTGCTGAGATAATGTATCTCTCAGAGATGAACTGAACTCCTTGTCTCTTCATTAGAACAGGTTTTACAAAGTCAGGAATTCTAGTGTTTAATACAAGCTGAGTTACTGAATAGATCAAGAAAGCTCAATGTGTCCTTTGGGCTCAGTTTTTTCCATCTCCAAAATATAAGAAGCATCTATAAGCTGGTTGAAATACAACTGGTGGGAGAGCTAGTGTCTTTTCAGAAAAACTTCAGTTACATTGAAATTAAAATATTTCACAAGAACATGTCCAATTTGATTACATTTTGGGAAAGAAGTATCAAAAAAATCATTTCAACTTGCTTGTTTCAACGTGGAAATATTATATTCAGATAACATTGAAACATTTTGTTTAGATACAGTGGAAATGCTTTAACTTTTGTAAAATTAGTGTTAATACAGGAATATATACATATGACATTAAATAATTTCTTACTTCATAGGAAAAGCTTTCACATTTTTGAACACAATGTTTTAGTGCTTCTCAGCCAAGTTCTTCCAAAATTTTATTTCTGTGCAGAATTTCAGCACTCCACCAGAAATAAGCACAAATTAATGTACAAGATTAACTTCACGAAGGCTTAGAGTCATTTTCCATCTTGTTTTGGCATAAGGTGACATTCCCAAAAATGCYACTTAGCTTAGGTGGTAAACCACTGAAGGAGTGCTTTGAAATCCTCTTGTATAAAAGGATCTGAAATGTCAAAGCTGAAGAAATATATTTGTATCTTAAGGAACATCTGTCTTTATCGATATATCCTTCGACTTCAGGAGAGCGGACTTTGGGCTCTTCAGAGACCTAATTGGTGGAGTCTCATGGGTTAAGGCCCTAGAGGGAAGGGGGGTCCAGGAGAGCTGGCTAGTATTCAAACATCACTTCCTCCAAGCTCAAGAGCAGTGCATCCCTCTGAGTAAGAAGTGCAGCAAAAGGGGCAGGAGACCTGCATGGGTGAGCAAGGAGCTCTTGGCCAAAGAGCCAGAAGAAGCTTGACAGAAGAAGAAAATACACAGACTGTGGAAGAGGGGACAGGCTACTTGGGAGAATTATAGGAATGCAGTCAGAGTATGTAGAGATGCTGCGAGGAAGGCTAAGGCCCAGCTGGAATTGAGTCTGGCAAGGGATGTCAAGGACAACAGGAAGGGCTTCTTCAAATACATCAGCAGCAAGAGGAGGACTAGGGAAAATGTGGGCCCACGACTGAATGGGGCAGGGGCCCTGGTGACAAGGGATACAGAGAAGRCAGAATTACTGAACRCCTTCTTTGCTTCAGTCTTCACTGCTAAGGGCAGCCCTCAGGAATCCTGCAGCCTGGACGTGAGGGAGAAAGTCTGGAGAAGGGAAGACAATCCTTTGGTTGAGGAGGATAGGATTAGAGACCTTCTGGGCAGGCTAGACATCCACAAATCCATGGGCCCAGATGGGATACACCCACGGGTACTGAGGGAGCTGGCAGATGTTGTTGCCAGGCTGCTCTCCATCATCTTTGAAAGGTCCTGGAGAACTGGAGAGGTGCCTGAGGACTGGAAGAAAGCCAGTGTCACTCCAGTCTTCAAGAAGGGCAAGAAGGAGGACCCAGGCAACTATAGGCCAGTCAGCCACACCTGCATCCCTGGAAAGGTGATGGAACAGCTCATTCTAGATGTCGTCTCCAGACATATGGAGGTAAAGAAGGTGATCRGGAGTAGCCAGCATGGATTCACCAGGGGGAAATCCTGCTTAACCAAYCTGAGAGCCTTCTGTGATGGTAGATGAGTAGGAGATGAGTAGGTAGATGAGTAGGCTGGGTAGATGAGAGGAGAGCAGTGGAAGTTGTGTACTTTGACTTCAGCAAGGCTTTTGACACTGTCTCCCAGAACATCCTCCTAGATAAGCTCTGGAAGTGTGGGTTAGATGAGTGGACAGTGAGGTGGCTTGAGAACTGGCTGAAAGGYAGAGCTCAGAGGGTCGTCCTCAGTGGCGTGGAGTCTAGTTGGAGGCCTGTGGCTTGTGCTGTTCCCCAGGGCTCAGTACTGGGTCCTGTTCAACTGTTTCATCTTTGTCCTGGATGAGGGGATGGAATGCCTCCTCAGCAAGTTTGCTGATGCTACCAAGCTGGGAGGAGTGGCTGATACACCTGAGGGCTGTGCTGCCATTCAGAGAGCCCTGGACAGGCTGGAGAGTTGAGTGGAGAGGAACCTCCTGAGATTCAACAAGGGCAAGTGCAGGGTGCTGCACCTAGGGAAAAATAACCCCAGGCACCAGGATAAGCTGGCGAATGACCTTCTGGAGATCAGCTCTGCAGAGAAGGACCTGGGAGTGCTGGTGGATGACAAATTGACTGTGATCCAGCAATGTGCCCTTGTGGTCAAGAAGACCAATGGTCTCCTGTGGTGCATCAGAAAGAGTGTTGCCAGCAGGTCGAGGGAGGTGATCCTGCCCTCTTCTCAGTCAGGCCTCATCTGGAGTCCTGTGTCCAGTYCTGGGCTSCCCAGGACAAGAGAGACATGGAGCTACTGGAGAGAGTCCAGCRTAGGGCTACGAAGATGATCAGAGGGCTGGAGCACCTGCCCTGTGAGGAAYGGCTGCGAGAGCTGGGCCYCTTCAGCCTGRGGARAAGACTGAGGGGGGATCTTATCAATGTGTACAAGTACCTGAAGGGAGGGTGTCAAGGGGATGGGGACAAACTCTTTTCAGTTGTCCCGTGTGACAGGACAAGAGGCAATGGGCAAAAATTTGAGCACAGCAAGTTCCACCTGAGCGTGAGGGGGAATTTCTTCCCTGTGAGAGTGACAGAGCCCTGGCACAGGTTGCCCAGAGAGGTKGTGGAGTCTCCTTCTCTGGAGATCTTCAAGSCCTGCCTRGATGCAGCCCTGTCTAATGTGTTCTAGGTGACCCTGCTGAGCAGGGGTGTTGGACTAGATGATCTCCAGAAGTCCCTTCCAACCTTACTGATTCTATGATTCTATGATTATGGTACTATCTAGAATAGTTGCATCCCACTAGAATTGTGCTGTAGGAAGTAGTCTGTGACACTAAAATCCTATTCTTTTCCATAACTAAGTTGTTGCTTGTTCACAGCATCCAGATCACTCTTGCAGATGGCAGTTGTCTGAATAAGTAGCCTCCTACGGTGCTTAGTGCYGTTAATTTCATAAAAGAAAATAAATAAAAATAAAAAGTCCTCCCTCTGGCAATCAATATGTTTTCTTTTATTTAATTTGTTACCTAATCACAGGCATATTCTGTACAGTTTAGAAAGGCAAAAAGGTTTCAATAACTGCCAAAAAATGAAATTAGTTTTATGCCAATGACTTTCTTTTCTTACTTCATCATTATTACTATTCTCAGGGATAACAAAGAGAAAAAGAAGGGAGGAGGGATGAAACAAGCATGAGTTTGAAAGAACCCTATTTGAAATATGAAAGTAAATGATTAAGTGGTAGTCCTCAAATATCCATTTAATTTATAAGACATTTATATTAATTAATAAAATCCCGTCTGCTGAGACTGGGGAATTAAGGAGTATGTACAAACCCCATGATAATTACTTTTCAATTGCCATGTGTTAATAATCTATTAGTATTTAATATAGTGACTTCCAGTGAAGTCTAGGCTTTTATTGGATTGTAAGTAAATCACGTTTAAATATCAGTTACATTAATTAATCTTTATCTCAGCATTTTACTAGATCTGGATAATTCTGACGATAGTATTTGGACTCTTTCCTTTGGGAATCTACAGAGCTTAAGTTTGTTATTGACTGCCTTGAATACTCCTCTTTAATTCCATTGTTCCATATTCTATGAACTACAGATAGCATGATTTGATTTAGGGTGCTGCTTTTAAGGTGTTTCAAGATTCTTGTGTTCCTTGAGATCTTTTAAATACATAAATTTTGTTCCTTGAGTCTTCCCACATGTACTATCTGGTTATCCCTTTCTTTTTTGTAGACTCTCATGTGCTTTCTAATATCAATCCTATACCGCATACAGAACTCCAGATTTGTTCAAACTAGAACTTTTAATTCTTTTATTTATAACTTATGTATCAATAATTAACATGAGGCCATACTTCCCTCTCAAGAATAAAGCAAATATGTGAGGGAACAACCTGAATATGAAGAACAGATTTAAAATTTGCAGTGTTACACCTGGAAGCAATAAACAAGAAGGAGAAATTCAAGGAACCTCAAAGCAGAAAGACAAAAAGCCTTTTTAATTACCTTTATCAACTATTTCACTTTTCTATACATTTCTTCAGGAGGTTTAGAGGATAAGGTCCCATTAAAAACTGCATGCAAAGTTAAAAAGATATGACCGATTATTGTCAGCATCAAAGAAGTGACTGTAAAATTGATTCAAAAGATATTATCAATACTCCTCTTAAAATTTTATCAGAATACAACTGAATAGAATTAACTCTCACAAAAATCAGATGTTTAGAGGCAGTAATCTTGTAATTATTTAAAATACTGGTTGACAATTCTTTCATTTCTAGATGGAGAAAAAATTTGAATGTGGTTGACCATGTCTCAGGAAAAAGGTGCCAGAGATCCACCAGACTCTATGAAATGTGCTTCCTACCTGTTTCATTGGAGCGCTCAGTTCAGGTAAGGGCTCAAAAATCTTGGAGCTAAGTAATGTATTTCAGCTCATCCTGACTCTTGCTCCATACAATCAGTGAGACTAATACAGTAATCTTCTTTATCTTTAAAGATATCACCATTTCAACTCCACCAGTGGCATCAATAGCACTAAGCATTAAGATAGGTGTTAGCTTTTGAAATAGCTTTTTTTTTTTTCCTAAAATCTTCCACATAGAAGATTTCAAGTTTTCTGTTGATAGGCAAGTACAGCTGTTTTATATTAACTCTTCAACCACTGCATCACAAGCCGAGCTGAGCAGCCRCCATCATGGTGGGGATTTTAGGGAGCTTGATCAGCTATAGTCAAGCCAACATTGAGATAAACCTTGATCTTTCAGTGGGAGGGTAGGAAAACATAAAACACCATGCAAGTGGTCTRAGGAAAAAATACCAATAAAGAGAATGGCTTCATTCTTGTTCTGGGTGGCTACAGGCAACTAGTTTGTCAAGACAGGACTTTAAAATTGAGGATACAAAGGAAAAATAAGGAAATATTAAGGAAAGATAGAAGCATAACATAACACATACATTAACACTTATCTAAAAGGGTTCCGGCAAAYCTTCTTCATTTGTTTCATGGTTCATTATTTAGGTTGGTTAGTAGATTTCACRCTGCTCATCATCATTTAAAAAACAATGTTTGGATGTGGATAAAAGGTTTAATTTATACATTTATTTCCTCTGGCTACCCAGACAAACAGGATGCTTCACATAACAGGATTACTGAATTTGCATAGAACTGATGGCTTCAGTATACAATACTGCATAATGTTAACCCACTTTCCAACAAAACTTGGCTGCAATAAGCTCTGCTGAACTAGCTGAATGCACCAACAGAGTTAAGGATCTGACAGCTTTCCTTTAGYACAGTACTGACCTGCAATGATTTGTATATTCAATAAGAGGAGAAAAATGTACTTTGCAATTTTGTTCATAAAAAATAAAATCCTAAAGAGATTCTGCTAAACAATGAATGAATCCTTATTTTAAAGCCATGCTTGTACAGCAAAACAGGCCTTCYTGAGATTAAGTGATCTCCAACCAAAACTTTCCCATCATCCTCTCTTTTTCCGTCAGACAGATAAACAGATGTAGCATACGGCACGGTAGCCAGACATGAACCAGCTTGTCTCTGAGACTCACACAAGTGCAAAAGTGTGCCATGGGACCTGATTTAGTAGAGCTGACTTAAGTAGTGAAACTTGTTGTCATAACACAGTGCTTTACCAAAGTGACTCATCAGCTTCTGGACTTGATCCTTATTTTGTGGCCCAGCTTTGCAGATCAATGGCACAAATCTGTATTCTCACCTGTTGGCCCAACCTGGTGGTCCAATGCCATTTTGAGGGAGCTACCATACATAGCTACCTAACATTGACCTGTGACAAATATGGATAAAGAGATGGTATTTTCTAGACAAAAAGAGCTTTGTTCMGGAGAACCATCTGTCACTGAGGCAAGAAGAATTTCTTTTTGTCTGACAGCTTTTGGCAACAGCTTCTTAAAGCCAGGCAGTGGTAGGMGTGAATCGAACTGGTGATGAATGAGATAGTTCAATGAAGCTATCAGTCCTGAGTGTTTAAACAAGTAACAAGACRTTTCAGTGAATTAAACAGAATGAAAGATACTCCAAATAAAACATCGTAATGATACTATGGAGAGCAAAGTATGCTCTCAACCCAATTGGAAATTGAAACAGATGTGAGAAGGAAATGATTTCTAAATGTCACCAAATTTATCACAATGTTTTCTGGATTTCTCACAAGAATAACTTGGTCTGAGAGGGTACRTGGTGATGCAAGAGGAATTTTATTAGGATATTCAAAATTATGGAGGAACCCAATAGCAGCTTCTTCAGGAAAATTACAGAGAAAATAATCACTCCTGTCATTTTTCAAATGTCGAAGAAAAGTCATCAAATTGTAGCTAAAATGAAAGAAATCTAGAATCAACCAAAGTATTTTTTTATGAATCACATAAACCCATCCAGTCTGTTGAAACAAATAGACAAGAAGACAAAACTTAGATTGCCTGTTAATATTCGAACTCATGTTACGAATATTAATTATGTTTGTGAATATGATCCCTAACAATGATGAGGGATAACCAAACCATGTACATACATCAGAGAGAGCGCAAAGCGATCAAAACGTGTCACATTGCATTACTGATGATTTCATGAAYAGAAGCTACCCAATGAGTTCACAGTTATTTAATTTTACTAGGCAGCTGAGACTCTTACATGCCTGATGAAACTAATTTGCAGTTTCATAAGCACACTACCAGTCTTAGGTATTCTTCCTTAAACACAAATCCTTCATCTTCAAGCAAGCCCCAGCACTGCCAATAATTTAATGATTTTAATGGTGTGAATAAGTAGCTGTGCACTTCTAAGCTTATAATGGCACCAACCCAGCACGTTTAAATAAAAATACAAATTTTATYTGAGTTGAAAAAAAAATACAACTGGATTTTGGTTTGATTCTATTGTTATCGCAGACCGAGCAGAGCTCAGTTCAGGATCTGGAAAGACACCTGTTTAAAGGTTTTCAGACATGTTTAGCATCTTGGTCATCTGTACATGTAACTGAGGCAAGCCCTAGCCTTCAGGTCCTTCTGTATCAGCATCTGCTGTGCCTGGGTGTCTTTGTCTTATATCTTGTGCTGGGCGTCTTCACCTCCATCAGATTTTGCCTACTAATCCTTCTTCCCTCCCTCTGCACCTCAATTTCTTTCACAGGGAGTTATTTCTTTTGGATAAGCTAATTCTGTCATTTTTAATTTTCCTATTCTTCTCCCAAAAGACTAAATGTCGTACTCGKTCAATATCCTAATCTCAACATGGTCAGAAGCTTCCAAAAGAGGTTTGAGATGCTTCTATTGTAAGCTGATGTAGAGGACTGTCTGACACAGAGATTAAGGCTACTCCAAAATTCATACAGGTTTAAAAAATGATATAAATCCTAAATTATGAATTTTATATTTTTCAAATGGGATAACATTTACTGCTAACAGTCACAACCCTTTTTTACTATTCACCAAAGCACTGATTTTATTTTTAGCTCCGATATCTAAATAATTCTGTGTCACATGAAAAAATATTTATTCTTACTAAACTGAATCCACCACATTCAGCTGCCTTGACTGGTTCCTTGCTCACTTCTTAAACAARATGCACAGGCACTTCTAATCTTCCTTTATCCTCCAAATTTCCTATTTCTTCTTATTCCAGWAAAGAACAGGTCCTTTTCTGCCTCAAAGTAAAGCCTTCATTTCATTTTTCAGCACTTTTCATTCCTCATCAGTCCCTTCATGATGTCTGCCTTCCTCTCCCTGTATTTTTCATACTCCTTTCTTCATCTCTCCTCTTCTCCTCGCAAGGACGTAACTGTTCRTTCCTCTTTTTCTCTTCCTCACTGCCCCTTGTATTTCATTCACAAAGTGAACTGCGAGTGACAGACCTCTAAATCTTCATATGAACTGTTTTCTGGAATTTTCAAGATGTATATATTTGAGTGTCAAGCAAGGAGAGWTTGAGGTTTAAAGAAAGCAGAAACTCACCTCCCCAGCAGAATATACTGCAGCCCCCCAAAAACTTCTAGGTGCCTGTTCTATCTGCAGTTYTTTAAAATAGAGGTAGCCAAGTATTTAAAGGGATATTGAAAAAAATTAAACTCACAAGMTAAATGTCAATCCTCAGTGCAAACGAATATAATAGCTTCAAAATTGCTTCAAAATATATCTAATATTTTATATCTAATATATCTATGTCTTGATTTCTTCTTGCTCTATAGAGAAAAACAATTTTATTAAAAAAAAAAGTGTTAAAAGTAAAACTAATGGAGTTAATTTAGGCATGCTTAATCAGATATATGCCAGGCCAATAAGGTGTTGTGAAGAGTAGGTCACTTTTTGCATAAGAAAAGATTCAAAAAAGATTCAAGAAAAGAATCAAAAATATATGAAGATATCATATTTTACATATCCTGCTGTGTGGATGTGTGTGTGTATATATCACAAGCAAAAGGTTATATTTGTGATCTGTAGAACAGTTAATGCTGTAGAGAAGGGGGAAAATGATATTTACTGGCTTTTCCCTTCTCAGCCACTCTAACTGGCCTTGGCAATTGCACCCAGCATCACTGCAGAGAGCATCTCCTCATTACTGGGCAGAGTAACTCCAACAGCTCTTTCACTGCCATTTTTGCTGTGCTCCTTTGATGAATTCTAGGTCAGAAATAGATATTTCCATGCACATGGCACAAAGCTGCTAACATTTCTTTCATAGCGCCAACCCCCAGCTGACCACAAGCAGGGAACAGTAATTCCAAGGAGATAAAAGCCAATGTGAAGTGTATTTCCTCAGCTGGCAAGATAAAAAGTGGTGGGGAGCATGACCTGATCTGTGCTTGGGTTTGCTTTGTTCTTTCACTCTGAATTATCTCAGGTCTCATTTGGCTTATATGTTCCTTTGACTGTAACTTCCTTTTGTCAGCTGACAAGAAAGCATTTGGATCTTGCTTAGTCTTTAGGCATATCTGTTTTTCTTGGGGGAAAGAGAAGGAGGRCTTGGGAGATGGGGAGGAGGCTTCTCTTTAAAATTGCATCCCATATAAATCAATGGATCAACAGCTATGCAACACACAGCCTTCAAACTACTCCGTGAAACAGACAGGGCTTGGCTCCTGAAAGCCAGATCTGGAAGGTAAATTAACAAAATGAACTCTAGTAACGGCCTTTGCTGGCTACTGCATAGATAAGTTATATCGCAGAGTCATATTTGGTATAGGTAAAATATACCTATGGCAGCAGAAAGGCCAGGGCAGTAGAAGAGTTCTTATAAAGAAAAGCCCATGGCCCACTTTCAGCTTGGCCCATGCAGAGCCCCAGGGACAGGCTGGCGGCTGCGACTGCTCACCAGCAAGGTCTAGGGAGGAGAAGAGCTACTTGTGAAGTGGGAAAAAAAGGAGTCCCTCCCAAATAGCAACTGTCCCCGCTCTCAGCCTTGCAGAGAAGCAAGGTTGATCGCCCATGGCAACCTAACTAAATACTAAGTAGACGGCAGCAAGATTCAGTTTTGCTTATAACTTTGGGAAGCTTAGCTTAGCTGTGTATACAGCAGATAATGTGCACTGCTGTACTTGGGGCTGGGTTCGTATGTTCTGAATGACGTGCTGTTCCTCATGTTTACTTTTACCTAAGGTTACTTTAGGCTTTCCAAGTATCTTCACATTTTCATTCACTTATAAGATCTTTCTGCTTTTATGAAAATATACTATAACCATAAGATATTACCTCTTAAAGGATTCAACGTGATTTATCTAGCTATCTCATTTTTTTATTTCTAATAGAGCTATTCCTTTTATAGCAGTTAATCTGACATTGATTTGTTTCAAAAAAGAAGTGATTGAGGGAGATAGTGAGAGAGGGAGAAAACCTTGCTACTACCGTTATCTGACAACACTTTACACTTTTCATCCCACATCTACACAGCTCAGAAAGAGCAGGCTCCCAGGAGGCTGTTGATGGCATGTTCACTCTTGGCCTGCTCTCTTCCCATTGCTTCATGTGCCCCAACCAGCAGGGCTGTTTGATGGGATGAGGGGATGTTTGATGAGCCTCCCAGATTTGGAGCTGCACTCACAGCACATTCCAGCAGATAACTACTGGCTTTGCCTGAACCCACACTTACAAGTTTGCTGCACAGATGGACTGCAAGCCTGGTCCTGAAAACAGTCTGACAGCAGCTCTTCTGAGACACTAGAGGTATCCAAGCCACTCACTTTGGCAGCAATTGCAATACTGGTAGCCTGAGAGCAGCAAAGACAACAAAGACCCCATCAAACCTATCTGCCTGCAGTATAATGAAGGCAGTGTTTCCCCAGATATCTGTGTATCAGCATAACCCTCTTGCACAAAACAGTAGAACTGGAGAAGAGAAGGAAAWCTGTGAAACTAGGAGGATTGCGAGCTGTAACTGTGGGCTAAAATGAAGATGATTTGRTGATTTGTCTGGTTACACAGCATCTCTTTACTATTAGGAAGCCAGTGCTGCAGGAAGCACCATCAGCCTTTCTTGGCCCTGGGTGACTGGATAAAACCTAAGAAACATTTGAAAAACACTAATGCATTGTCCTGACAGGACAGTGAAACAAAACTCAGAGCTAACTTAAATCTGATTAAAACTAAAGCTGCCTCCATTACCATCATTCAGTCCATCCTTCCCTCCAAATAAAAATAAATACAAAAGAGCAAGYTGAAAAACCCGTCAGTTCCCGAAGATGAACTTGGACTGCTGCAGAAAACTTTGGATGAGATAGACGAAGACTGATTACAATTGGAGATTACAGAGTGCTTCCAGATAGACCATTGGGCTAGGAAAGCATGGAACTCCTATTGGCTGCTCAAAACCACATAGAAACGCCCTTTGCGAGGTTAAAAGACAATAGGTTTAAGCTAATAAACTTAAAAACTGACACTTCCATGTCTGCGCCTGCAGCAGGGAAGGCTGATCTGCCAGGGTGCAGGATCTGTTCAGCAAGGTAGCCTGGTCCACGCAGAGCACAGCRGTAACGCAGGGACTGTGCTGCCGGGAGCCAAACAGCTTTCCTAGATTTGCTGACTCCCCAGATCAGTTCTGTTTCTTTCCTTCTTGCAGGAAGTATAAATGCTCCATCCCAGCCTTTCAAGCATTTCTGTCAGCTGCTCTTTTAAATTACAGGATGACCCTGACAAAATACGAATTCAATAGAACATGATTTACCATGTAAATAGTTAAGTAGAATAATGTGCCACAATATTAGGCACATTCAGAGAGATGGGGGGGGTCGTATCCATTTGTATATGGAGAGACTGAAATAACTGTTTTAAAACAATAGTTTTAGGCTTTGTCAGCTTACAACTGAAAGTACTTGGGACTGTATATTTTCTCTTATATATTACATTTTGCCCAGTAAAGCAAGAGACAGGACTGGGCACTTTAAGTGTCTTAGCCATGTGGTAGTACATGTGTGTGCAGGAGTCCAGTAGTTGTCAGCTGGAGCAATCACACTGCAGAGATTGCCCCACTATCTYGTCAAATGGTTCCTCCAAGGAGACCTGCCTCAAGGGGAATAGATCCTAGCTTCCAGAAGGGAGAGAGGCAAAAGGCAGTGAATTTGCTATTTTRATCAAAGATACAACTTTGCTTTTCAAGCATTAATTAAACAAACTGAGCCCTAGGTTCTTTTCACACCTAACCAGGCTTTTCATTCCCAAAAGCATAGCTATAGGTTGAAGTTGGAATTTGTGGTGAAATTGTATCAGGATGGAAATCCTGGTTAAGCAAACGACAAGGACACTACATCTCCTCTGAAGAGTGAGTGGTCTCTTACTGAGGTACATACTAAGGACTTTTAAAGTCCTGAGTTTTCTAGACACACTGAGAGGGATTCTGAAGTACTAGGTAAGCACGTCCTTCCTTTCCCATGAAAAAAATGTGGAACTTTGATAGCTCAAAAAAGTGATACAAGTATGATCTCACTCCAATCTAGTCATTGCAAAAGTAATGAGTAAGGCTGATGTTTGAAAAAGTCCAAGCAACGATGCAAAATCCTGCATGGGTTAATAAAATTTGTTGCTATATCTGGTTAGGATCATAAGTTGTTTATTAAGTGGTATTAAATTTGGGCAGAGAAAGAAGGTGCAGCACTAGGAATTGTATCTTTAAGTGCCTTAGTTTCCCAAGCACATAATACTAGGGGCAGGGTCATTGCAGAAAAAAATGTTTATTAAACAGAACTTGCTGGAAAGGGGTACTGAAAAAGAAAGAATGAGTTTCAAGCACWTGAATCTGTGTTGCTACTGGGAATCAAGGACAGAGTTGCAAATAGAAGCTAGGCATTTTGCCTCTCCATCACCAGCCCTAACCCTGGACTCATTCACTCCTAACCAAACACGCTGCATGAAAAGTACATGCTTCAGTGATTCCAAAATCCAGTTCTCCCAAAACTACATCAGAGAATGGGATTGCAGTTTATTAAGAGAGAATGTGCTCCCCATGAGGGAAAGGCCAGCAGCTGATTCCATTAGTTAAACAACTGGCTCCAGTGGATACTCTGATATGAGTTACAGACTGCTTTCTCCTTTTTTCTTTTTTTTTCCTCTTTTTTTTTTAGCATTTCCTTTTCCTTAAGCTGACCACCAAAGAGCAGGATTTGAGATGCTTGCTGGAAAGAGATCCTTTTCTAGTGAGGCATACACTTGCTAGAAAAGCTAAAATCACAGTCTTCATGCTTAAACATCTGGTCACTACCCAGGAGGGATGTATCCCTGCTGGCCATGAAAAAACAGATCTTAAATAAGTATAAGTTAATTGTATGTAGTAATATAGCATCACTGTAATCATTTATGTTCAAGCATATGAGTGTATTTTCATTAAGCTGTATTTTCAAGCATTTAGGGAGATTATTTAACATCTACATTACCAAAGTGATTAGCTGCAAATTGGACAAAATGGCTGCCACTGTCATTTAATTGCATCCAGTATCACCGAACGAAGTGGCCAGCTAGTGTATTCACAGACCAATATGATAGGAGGAGGAGATATGCTGTTTAAGCATCTATCTATGTTTCTGTACATCTGGGCATACACTCTTTACCTATCAGTACCCAATGGACTATCCTCATGCCATATTTCTAGAACAAAGGAAACATTGTGGTTTAAGATCTGAACTGTTCCCTCTTCCCATCATTTGGAAATTTTAGTAACAACTCAGGAAAAAAAAAAAAAAAAACTCTTCAGGATGTACATCCTCGATCCCTGGACATCTTGTCCCATGCTCCCGTTTGCAGAAAACTGCTTCATCTCAGATGCATAAAAATGTAGTCAGGGAGGCTGCACTGAGTCACCATTGGTGGTGCGGTCAGCTGGAGGACCGTGAAGCAAAAGCAGGAAAGCAGGGTGATAAAGATCTCTTCTAATTGTCAGGGCTGTGATACCAGAGAGGTTACTTTGCCTGTGGTTTTACTTGCCCCTACATCATTGATCAATGTAAATTAATTACCAGCTCTTTGCAAGTTTCCACTTGGATTCCAGCCACCTGGTTGCCAGACTTGCTTGCAAAAAATGAAGGGTCTATAGGCATCATTGAATGTTTTAGAAATTCAACTTTGCCAGTATAAACTGATATAAAGTCAGCAACCTATCAAAACCTAGAAATATCCAATTCAAATCTGAATCAGTTACAATACTTAGTACAGCTTTCTAGGAAAAAAAAAGCCTGAAGAAAGAAGCTTTGAAATGTGACCTAAAGTTCAAGATACTGGACAAAGGCAGAAGGTGACTTCTAATGGAAGCCATCTTCCTGGCATTTTGCTCTTTCTTTTCTCTACATTTCTGTAGCTTGAATGCTTCCATCAACTATAATTTTCAGGATTTGCGCAGAGGAAAACAATATTTCCAAAAATAAACCCAAAACCAAATACAGCTTTATGAACAGGAGAAGAATAGCTAACCATCTTTAAAGAGGGAGAGGGAGGGAAAAATTTTGAATTCACCTGTATGCAGAATGTGATCATGGCAGAAACAAAATGCAAGCTACAACATGCTGTGTTACAAAAACTTCTCTGCATTGTAGCACTTGAAATTTTCAAGCAAATTACTTGTAGAGAATATGGATCTGGTGAGGAGTTTCTTATAGTACATGCACTTTCAAAGAGAATGACAAACAACCAGAGAAGAAAGCTTTAGGAAAGGAATCTGAAGAAAATGTCAGTTTCTAAAACCAAATTTCTCTGGCAGGAAACATAAAATGAACAAACTTAAAAGAAAGAAGAAAGCTGAAAGAGTCAACGATACCAAAGCAGAAAGCTGAAAAAGCCCAACAGCACTGCAAGCAGAAATATTCACTGAGATTACAGAACTGTAATTGCTGTGCCTGATAGTGTCTGGTATCAAAAAACATCAAGTCATAGCCACACATAAGTCTTGGGGGRAAAAAGGATAAGTTACTGTACATATTTGCATACTATGAAATAAGTGTAAGAGAAGCGCTAAAGTTCTACCACACTGCTCAGACACCAAAAACAAGGTAGTCAAATGTGGCATCTCCAATAAATCCAGGAAAATATAAAAGACTCATTGGGCTACACAGCTCCCTGTTTAGCTTTCCCCCAGGGTCCCACCTGTGGGACATAGTGCCACTTTGCATGGCAGAAAATTATTACTCCTATTAAAACAATAAAACCAAATATATCAATTAGCAATAGCATAGATATTTGTAATATATAGCTTGTTCACTACAAGATTAAAGCCAAATATTCACTCTGAGCAGCTCATTTCAAGAATTCTGTTCAGTATCTTTTCAAACAGACATTTCAAAGCCTTAGTATACACATCCMGGCAGCTAATGAATAAAAAGTCAGTACAAATACAAAAACAGCAATTTCAAGAGATTCTTTCTTACTATTCTGGTAATTTCACATATTGTGCTTTGCAAAGTTTAAAATTAATATTACCAGTTTAGAGATATGGATAAAAAGGAGCAGTAATGGCTATTAATTGCCAGTCAGTCTTCTACAGTGCCTCGCCAAGGAGGAGTAACCAAGGTAATCCACCAAGTCTTTGTGAACAGAAGACCACAGGAACCTCCAAGCCAACAGCAATGCTTCCCCCTCATCAAGTTCAGACATCACGTTAACCTCTGATACACAGATCAGATGGAGGAATATTAAAAGTCAAGAAGAAATCTGGCAGAACACTGTTTCTTCACTTCTTGAAGATATCCTGGGTGCTACCCCCTGCTCCTGTGTCTGCTGAGCAATGGAAAATGTCAAGAGCAACAGAGAAATTCTAGGTGGCAGATCCACATCGCTGATCAAAAAGAAAAAAAGAAAGAAAGAAAAGAAAACGGAAGAAACAAAGAAAGAAAAAAAAAGGATTATCAGATTATCTAGGTACTTCGTATCAGGCAAAAAAGTAAGGGGACAGAGCATATATATGGAGGGCAGTAACTCAGAGAAAAGTACAGTATAAACACAAACTGTTAGTACATCTGGTGACCATACTGTCCTACACTTAGCCTTGAAAAAAAGAATTCATCTTCCAATCAACTGCATCATGTCATAAGGTAGAGGAAGAGCTCATAGCATGGCACCTCATCTAATAAAACCTCCTACTTGCTGGGACACTGAGTTTGTTTAATCCACAAGCCAGATAATTCACCTGTGAATAACTGAACATGCATTTGATTTTCAGGACAAGGGGCATAAGAAAAGTCACTTGGGCAAGAACTCCTAGTACTGTTTTACAGTATATTCATTTTTCTGGAATAGCATTGTGTGCTAAGTAGCACACAGCACTGTCAAGTTTTCTCGACAGGTCCCATAAACCCACAACACAGTCAGGCATATTGAACTTGCCCTATTGCTCTGCAAAGACGCAATGGTCTTAGTCACATGTCAGAGGAAAGAGCAGGACATTTGGTGCTCTCCTGTCTCTGGATAAAGGGAAGGGACTATCCAGCCATAAAAAGGCCAAGGGCAGGCCTGATTTTCAACATTTCTAAATTTTAGTTAAAAATAAAAATAAAAGAATTTCCCCAAACCTGCTGAGAATACTGTTTCCCATAGGCTGCCTAATTTTATTTAGTGTATCTTAAATGTACAATTTATGAAATTATCTTTCTTCCTAGTTTTCAATTGTGCAGCATCTGACTGGCAATTATTAAATGCAGTATCTGACTGGCAATTATTAAAATTGCATATACGAAGTTAGCATCAGGGAACCATTCAGCATTTTCTATTAACCTTTAAGGTGACTCACCAGTGTCAAGCAAGAACCTGATTTGAAGTCAACTAGCCCTTCACAGAACAGCAACAGGTATCTGTTTAGAATCACGGTTTGTGAACTTATGGCAGTAAACTCATTTTCTCAAGGATAGTAGATTACATCTTCCTTTATAAAACAACAGAGACATGAGAGTATCCAGCACGGACTTTTACTTTCCAGGTGCAGCTCAAACTATGTCCACTCTTTAGGGGAATAAAGGAATGTAATTTGATAGCATCSGAATATGAACATTAAAATCCAGAAATATGAGATTAGACATCTATTTAATTAGAGCCAGTAAGGTGCTGCACTTTTAAATTTAAGAAGTGATGCAATAGTTTGAAAAATGACTATAAAACATATTTCTATTTTCCCACAATAATTCCATTTCAAATGAGCTCTTTCAATAGAAATAGGTATTTTACCTCTTCCAATTTATCAAAGAATACAAGATGAATTGCTTCTAGACATGTGTAGTCCATGCCTGGAAAACAAATTAAACAAAAGTAATCAACATTATTCTCCCAAGACTAATGTGAATAACTCTAACCCAAAGCACTTGAACTGAGAGTGATCAGGTTATGCAGAATTCAGCCAGGTAAGAAAGCAAGATTTGAATGCAACAGATCCTCTGATGCACATATAATTCATATAGGAAAAAAAAGAAAGCAGTGAATCAAGAAAATTACATTTAGCTAACTCAAACTGCATATTGAAATACATRTTTTGACAATTGCATAAAAGACCTAATTTTTTCAGAACTGCTGCAACTATAGYTGGGGATAGTGGGGTCTACAGTCCCCATTCACTTTTGTGCTACCTGCAGGTATTAAAAACCTGACTGTATACATTCAGCTTCTAATTATAGAGTAAAATGACTAATTTTAATGCCTAAATCTCACATTTTTGGCTCAAGCCTACAGATGCACTTGAACCCCTGACCACTTCTTTCATTTCTGTGCCTCATAAAACTATTTAGTCTGAGTGCATCTGAGGTCAGCTGCCCAGTTGAAGCATTAACAAATTGCAAGATGGGCAAAAAGAGTAGATACAGCTTTTTCTGAGCTGAGTCCAGATGACTTTTTCCATTGACTATCTGAAAGTTGTCAGCAATGTTGCATGAAGCAACATAAGTCTGGTGGCTTTTCTGCAAATCAATGCAGAATATTTTAAGTCTTTTAAGATCACATACAAGTTCAGCTGAATTTTCTGAGTGCTTCTGTATGTACCATTTTGTGAGGTATCTCCCCAGAGGACGTCTCTGAAGTCTCACTAGTTCTCAGCAAATCGGTGCCATGATACACATATGATTTAAAGGCAACATACCGAGAAGATGTGGGACATGAAAAATACACTAAATTATAGTATTTAGGTGAAGTTTAATGCACAGAGAATGATTGGCAGTCAAAAGAAAGCTTAAGGATTTTCACTTGAGCTGTAAAAGGACTGATGTGTGCTTGCAATATTACAAAAAGCAGCTGAAGCCTGCCAAACAGACAATAGAGCAAAACCCAGCGCATGCTAACTAACAAAGATACCTGGTGTGAGCGGATTGTATTAACTGCAAGAATGCTCATTATATATCAGGTATATTTTGTTCTGGAACAATAAAAAAGCATTGCTACACTGTTCTTGGGATCGGAATAGAAACCAAATCTGCGAGGAAAAGAGCCCCAGTTCCCCAAGGAGATTGTTCATTTTCCAAAAGAAAGCAAGTTCTTTTTCTATAGTCATTTTCAGCGATCAAAAACTTTCCCACTGCTGGGAAGGAACAGGGGATGGAAAACGCGGCATGCTTCTTTTCTTTGTATCAGTGTTCTTTACACAGTCTCTCATAACCCACAAATTTAACATTTTCATTAAATATGCCAAGCTATAGCATACCTTCAGGCAGCAGCAGGAGGATATTTTTTAGCACGTGACACACCATACAAAATACAGGTCAAGCTTCACAATGATTCAGCTATTGCAAGAACCTGTCCATTGAAACATCCTGTGTTAAATGAAGCTTTCTATTATTCCAGTCAACTTTTTAAAGCCTTCTTAAACTCGTGAAGTACACAATGTCCAACCTTTGGGGTCTTTCATNTTTTTTTTTTTTTTTTTTACATGTTTAGCTATTAGAAGGAGCCCAGCTGTTGCTGCTGACACTTACCATCATTTTTGCATGCCTATACACTCACATGTGCTTGTGCTTTTACAAGGTTTAGCCTGGAGAAGAGCTAAACCTAAGATTCAGGACTTTTATACCAGATATCCAGAGATAAATAYCTTACATAACTATGGTGGGGGTATTACTGTGTTGGAATAATAATAATGCAATAAACAACCCTCCACTGGCAGCAGAAGTGCTGCAACRCTTAATAGTTCTTTCTCATCTCTGACAACTATATAAGAGGAGCGTAATAAATCTGGAATATTTCAGCCACCATTGTAGCAGTCGCTTCTTYTCTTTTTCTTTTTTCTTCCCCCMACCGCCACCCCCKCAAGGCAAATACTAGCATTTGCTGGTGGTTAAGCTAAATCCCAAGGGGTGTTCTTTGAGGAGACTCTTGATTGGATCCAGTTTGCTGCAATATTTAACTTATTTGAAACCAAGAGGATGAGGACAGCATATTCAAGCACATAAGAAAACTGTAGTTTGCACTGAAGAAAACTGTAGTTTTCTTCTGTAGTTCCAGGAGGTAAACACCTCTGACCATAGTTTACCTCAGTACTCACCATATTTAGAGTTACACCTAGCGCAGGAAAACCCCATCTAAACACATGGCACAAATAGAGAGACCAAATGGCAAGTATGATTAAAGAAAAATGTCAAGGACCTCATGCTTTTAAACATGAAAGTGTTCACTTTTTTCCTTTTTTTGGACCAATAAAACAAAATAAATGCAAATTCCRAAAGAGCTGTCAGGGGAACATCCAGAGGCCAAAACGCTGCACAYACTCATCAGTATATAATGATTCTTATTCCTGAGGACTTGTGACCGAGCCCTGAAGCTACAACACTTTTCACAGAGTGTCTTTCCCCCCCTCCCCATTCTGTCTCTTGTATTAGTGATAGCTGCAGGCAATGTTTGGTTTCCCTCACTCATTTGCTTCAGTTGTGCTGCACATCATGGTTAGCTTCTTTAATGGAGTGCTTGCAGATGAGGTTGTAAAAATCATTAGCCATGGTTGGCAGATGCTRGGTACTGCTAGGATGCTGTTCCAAAAACTTCTTTTCTTTAATTAAAATTCTAAATAAATCATGAGATTTTGCAAACACAAGCCTATAGTACTTACATAAGAGGAAATCTGTGCTGAATGTTGACAGTCTTGATGGAGCTCTTCAGTCTCCTATTTCTTCTGTGCTTTGTTTTGTTGGTTTTTTTTCTTGGTCTTCACACAAAACCCCCATATGCACTTCCTCAATGCTTAAAAATCATTACTGCTGAAGATCAATACCAAGAAAACATCTGTGACTTTTGCTGGTGCGCAAGCAGATTTACTGTTTTTTACAACAAACACAACTAAAACTCCCTGGTAAAGAATACAGGAAATATCCTATATTTAGTTGCCTATTGATTTTTCTTGATGTTCTTATGAAGCATAGATGCATGAATATTAAATATGCACAGCATGAGAATATTTATTTGCTATAAAACATGAATAAATTGAATCTTTGGGCTCTGTGTTTCTATGGGAACAAGTTCTATTGAATAAACAGTCTTTGAATAATATTTTATTATTTCTAATTATATTAATTATAATTCAATATGTCATATTAAAATAATTTAGATTGTAATGAGAAACTTTCATATTTGTGCAAAGTTAAAAAAAAAATAGGCCAGTTGAGCTAAAGTAATTTATGCTGCCTGTAATTTTTAGTTTCCATTGATACTAATGCTAATTTTTGTATATGTTTCCATTTGAAATCTTAATGGGCTGATATTTTATCATGGTATTAAGACACAGAATAACCATGATGAAAAAAGCAGAAATTTCAGAAAAATAGTTTTATCAGTGTATATCACCAGGGAGATTTTCTGGTCACAAAATCCCTCCATTTTCTTACTTTCAATATAACTATGACTTACTATTTTTGCTGAAGTATGGGCAAACATCTGTATTAGGATTTTTATTTTAAGTAAAAAGAGACTTCTTCTGCAACCTAATTTGTTGGTTACCCTCTTATGCCTACCTAAAATCAATGGTGCCCCTCAAAGAAGACCAGTTCAAATGGATGCAGAAAAGGGCTCTGAAACGGCACTCTACTGGAATAGTAAAATTATTTTAACATTAAGCGGTGTTTAAGTGAAACTAAATTTGGGAAACCAAATCTAACCAATTGTAAAGAAAAAAAAAAGAGAGGAAGATAAAAAAAAAGTAGAAATTAAGGGAAGGGAGACCTTAGCATCACTACGGAGGAATTAAAGTTAACAGAAAAATTTTGTTGCTCTGTTTTTGTGTTACTTCATTGTTGCTGATCATCATATTATTCTTGTCATCACATCTGCCCACTCATACAGTAAATATCAGAAGTCAGGTAAGATTATGTTTTTCCRAGTGTAATTAAAGACTTATTCATCATTAACCAGTGTTTTCTTAATTCTTCTACAGYTAAATCAAAATCTTTGTGTGGAATTCATTTTTGTATGAAAAAGTCTCCCTATCACAACTTCATCATAACTGAAAGTAAAAGACTAGATGATACGCTGCAGAAGCAAATTCTTGGCAAAATATGCATCTATGATAATAAACGTAGCAAAGTGAAATATAAAAAATACAGGTAAAGTACAATGTATTGTGACTTTATCAAAGGCAGAATATCTATTTAAGCRTTCTTATGACTGCATTTGTTTAGAAAACACCAAGCAGCAAAGTTCTCCAGYGGTGAGACTCACGATCATAGAAATAGAAATTTACTTCCAAAAATTTCATCTGCCACAGCTCAATTCTCATAAACATRTCAGAAACCAGTCCTCAACATTAGAAACATTTTGATAAGCTGGAAAAAGCCATTGCAGATTTTTGTTTAACATCAGGACAGTAGTTTGAACAACCTAATGAATTTGAGTAGTGGTATTATAGCTCTGGTGTGCTAAAGGATCAGGAGTCATTTTTATTTCTTATTAAAAGAAAGCATTTGCTATCTAAGCCCATTTAAAAAATATATAATTAACAATATTTTGCATTTTGCAACATTTTGTTTAAACAGGATAACAGGATAAATCCAAAGAGGAAAAAGATCTCATTACTAGCTACTTTGTTCTACTTTATTTGAGATACAGTCTGAAAGGGAAGGTTTTTCTTTTCCTAAGTGAAAGATAATAATTCTCCAATGTAGCTCTGAGTTTGAAAGATAAAAGTCATTCTTTTACTACGGAAAAGGCAGTGCTCCTAGTAATACAGACTTAGTCCATTTTATCCCAAAGATAATTGATAAAAGATTTTTTGATGCCATTTTGGAGACCGAGTGCACTTAATTCGTAAGACTATTAGACGTTGCACTTGCAATTTGTTSCAGGACTAAGTCATTTAACACAATTACTTACTGGGAAATAACTTTTTCAGGAAAAAAAATGTCCTACAGTAAATGCTAATGAACAAAAATGATCCTGAAAATCACTAAAATCTCAGTGAAGTTTGTAACTGAAGAGGACGCTCAAAAAAGAGAAAWGCCACTTCAGGCATCCATTTTTGAAACAATTGAATGGGGCACTTGTCACCACAGCAGGAAAGAGACAGAAAAACACTTAAAGCCACTACYTGTACAAGTAATTTGCTTTAGCAATCATCTCTAAGGTTATACAGGAAACAAAATGCAAAGGAAATAACTAATGAGTGTTCATTAATCTAAATTCCAGTAGACATTAATTTATATTAATGGGAAATGGGTTAAAAACTACCACAATGCAAACAATATAAAGTGAAATATATTGGMAGATGTTTTTTAAAATTATCCAAAAATAACTTGCCTGGATACCTTTGAAAACTTTAGAAAGTGTAAATCAACAGGGCCAGAGAATGCATACGCCCGAGAACTGAAAGCATATTCCTCCTGTCATTGCTTTCACTGAAGCAGAATCAGTCTTTTAGTTGAGGGACTTGCCAAAWAACTAGTAATTATTCTATAAATGCCAGAGGATTTAGAAAATGCTTAGTACAATTTCCAGTTTGAAAAGTGAACGTCCAGTTTCTTTGCTAAGAAGATAGATTTAACTATCTTCTGGATTCTGGTAAAAGAGGAACAAAATTAAGTGAGAACATTTTAGAAAGATATAATGGGGAACAGGACTGCGGGAGGAACAGCAAGGAATAAATCCTCAGCAGAAAGAATTAGTAGGGAACTAAGGAGAGATGGACAAATAGGGTGGGGAGGAGATGGACAGTAGGAAGGTGCTGAGGGAGCAAAGGGGGATGATGAAAGCGTAGGAAGCATTGAAACAAGGAGTTGAGGGACAGAGTGACAGTGGGTGGGAGATGACACATGCTTTTATTCCTGAACAAGTTTTTGTAAATATGATTCTAAAGACATAAATTGAATAGTATACAGAATGTTTCTGTCTTTGCACCTGCAACACGAGCCAGGACATTAACAAATGCGATGAGAGATCAGCAACTTAATGGTTTGGTTTGGTTTGGTTTGGTTTGGTTTGGTTTGGTTTGGTTTGGTTTTCCAGGCGCGGGGCTGGACTGCAAGCCCTTCCACTGCAGCAATAGCATACAGCAAGGTTCATCACAGCAGAGCTTACCACATTTTAGACCATTTCTTGCTCATTTCTGTTCAGTAAGTTAGGAATATGTAAGCAGGGCAAAATAACCATTGCTTCAGTTCTAAGACAATGGCTTAAAATACGCTGTACCATGGATGATAAATACAACTGATCAAGTGGCCATAATCTGTCCTATGTACCTTGTAGCATACTTCACTCAACCGTCTTAACTTGAAAAGTCATACTGGAAAAAAAAACACAAGGTAGCTAYTGTAATTTTCTCCGAGTTAAGAAGGAGTCTTAAGAGATTCAAGAGTGAGATACCATCTCTATTCACTAGAGGTCATATTGGGAGAATATATTTAAGCTGAGGGCGTAAATGCATAGCCACACATCAAAGAAACCGCAAATATACGGACCAAACTACAAATGTAAACATTCCAGTAGAAAGTTTCATTTTTTGTCAAGAATAGCCAGATACAAATTTGAAATATAAGTGGTTTACTCCAAATATTTTGAGTCATGAATCGAAACAAAAAAGACAAAAACATCCAAATCTTGTCAAAATTATTCAACAGCGATGCACAAAATGACAGATTTGCTTAATTTCATACCTGGATTATCCTAAATTTCCTTTATATTGAAAAGATTTCATAGGGGTAGAATCCTAAATTTCACAAGCTCGCAATATAAATATTTATTCATRCTTCACTGGATATAAGTACTGAGTTAAAATAAGAGAGAAAAAGATACAGAAAATATTTAAGATTGTGAGGCTAAAATTTATTTCCAGCAGTATAGACAATAAAAATAATTCTGATTTTGAAGTGCACTGCTTCAGGRCCAAGGCAGACAGAACACAGCAGAGACAGACAAAACATTACATAGTTTTAATCATCATAAAATTATGAATAAATGTAACCACATATCATATTAAGCAGCTCAGGAAATGCATGTTGCATATTTAAAACTTAATCTACAGACTGTAGAAATTTCTTCCCCTTCCTTAACCCAAATGGCCRATTTTATGTTTGTACCAAAAACTGTGCACTACTAAAATAATTCCCCTGTAATACAATTGTGTTAAAGTCGCTCWGACAGCCTTTAAACAAACATAAGCCCATGGGAAAATAATTTACCTTTTAAAGGTCAAAGTATAATTTTGGTTTTGTACAAGAATCACCAAATGCCGCAGACAAGCTGTTAAAAACCCCTGACAGACACACGGCAGGGAGAGGTGGGACAGCTTCTCTGCCACTCAGCGGTGGCTTGCAGCGGCTGCTGTTTGGGATGCGCTGACACAACTAACGAATCTAATTCTCGTTCTTGCTCTAAAAATTAAATAAAATCGCTGCTCTTTTACTAAACACCACTGGTTTCGAAGACCATCTAAGAAACGTACAAAACGGACAGTGAAAATAAACAGAAGCCAGAAGACGCCAGGTAAATGCATGACGAGAACCTTCTTGTTCCTTGTTTCGCAGCTCCGTTCAGCTCCAGATTTATGCCSTCTCAGATCAATCCCTGTTTATCTTTGCTGTCCCAGAGCTGTACCAGAGGATGAGCTATAGACCGGACACAAGCTATTTCAAATTCTTCAGTCTTTTTACTTTCATAGGCAGAGAAACATTTTCATCTATTATTTTTATCCTAACAAGACTCCACTACACAAAAGTTGACTGCATAAAGAAGTTTGTATTTGATGGCATATTCCCTGAGCCCTGTCCAGCTATATTTTTCTCACCTAGTGCATTGGCACAAATACATTTTTAGGAAGACATTGAAACATCCATTTCAGCTGTCCTTTCCCAAACAACACAGTAAAAAAGGTTCTGTAAATGTTCAAAAACAGAGCAARAATAGGGCTGGGCTAGAGAGGGAAAAACAGGGGAGCAATCAAGATTGCTGCGCATGAGACCGTACTCAAGGCTTGCTACAGTTTTCTGCAAGACCACAACCTGCTCACTCTATATGTTTCTATTTTTCTATCTGCAAAATGAAGTTATTAATTCCTCATAGTAATGTTGGAAGGTCTAACTCAGTCATCCTGTGATATACTCTGCAGGATTATTCCTAGGCAAAGAATCTAAATAACACCTGAGATCACCAAACAAACACAAAGACAAAAGGACCAGTAATCTTATTTTTAGTTATAGTTGGACCTGAAAATTCCTTGATTAAATCAAAAGAACAATTTTACTTTAAGGTAACTTGGGTTTAAAGAACATCTGACAAGGATTAGMGAGTACACCCTGTCCTTCCTTCTAATTACCTTTCACCATTAATAAGAATAAACAAATAATAAATACCTTCACCATTAAGAAAAGTGCTCTGTCAACTCTTTACCCTCTAGTCTGGCCTAACACCTTGAATACCAGTTTTAAAAGCTCCCCAATCCATACAGAATCATAACTTTTACCCTTTTCCACATCACATTAAGTGAAAAAGAAAATGGTAGGTCAAGGATATGCATATAAGAAAAGCAATTTCACCAATAAATTTGAGGAATAAACGTATCATCATTTTAAATGTCTTATTTTATGTCCCACTTTTAAACGTCTTGTTTTAGAAATAACATCAGTTTGYATCTCAGAAAACTAACACAGCAAGATACATTAAATTAGTGCCTGTCTAAATTTGAGCCCTGTATCTTTAGTTCAGCTTGACTCCTACAGTGAAAAATGAAAACAACATTAATAAATGTGCACTGATAACAAATCTTATCTTCCTGAGTTCTCTCAGATTACACTAAAATATGACTTTATCTGTCCTCTGCTATACCSCACTCTGGCGTCTGCTGTGAGAAGAGAGTGCAGCATAAAGGCCTGAGGCAAGAGCAAAAGAAAGACTTCACTGGTATTCAAGCCTATGCAGAGGTTGATGAATATATAGTGAAAAAAATTAAAGCTCCTGAGCTTCACAGACTTTATTTCAATTCAAGATGTTACTGAGGAAGGCCTCTGGCATTAACATATTATAGGAATCTGGTTTTGTTTGTTTGTTTGTTTGTTTTTAGGGAAGGTTTAGGGTAAATTTTGTTTTTGTAACAATAAAAAAAGGTAATGTGACCCAAGATAAGTGAAATGAAGAAATTACACTTAACAAAAGTGCAATACTTTCACTATGTCCCCCATTACCATAGAGGAGGAAGTAATATATTACTTTTCCATATCTGTCATAAATTTCTACATGCTCTTTTCTTAGGTACGCTAAAAAAATGAAATAATTCCCATCACTTCTTCATAAAAAGTGTTATTGCCCTGCTTAAGTGCAATACAGTAAAATCCTCAGAGACACTGGTAAAAAAAATCCATATTTTATTTCTTTTCTACAAACAATACTTATGAAGAGGAAAGTCACAATCTTATGTTACAGCCCCCCAAACCGTGGACCATTAGAAAAAGTTGAGGAGTGCTATCTGTAGATTATATAATTGGACTGAGCTAGCCCATAGGTAGATATGGACAGACAGACAGACAGAATTTTCTTAGTGATCACTCCCACATGGGCAATTTTAACTTCTATGAGAAGTCAACTGAAAAGCCAGTGGAAAGGATGTTCCATTTTCACAAATATAGAAGAAAGTGACTAAATGTCACTCAAGAAGAAACTGTAATATTCCAGGAAAAGGTGTGGAATATCTGCAGAAGACTCGGGGCATTTGATTTGCTGACTTCTCTGGCTTGTTTTCTCATTTTGACCTATGGCTATCAATGTGCCAGGTGTTCACTTCAGCACTGCTCATGCTTCAGGAAAAGGTGAAATAACAATTGCACAGTCACAATAGTGAAGGAAGGAAGGACAGGCATTTCCCATCCTATACAACTTTCTGAAGTTCTAAAATTTTTATTCTTTCATGCCAGCATAAGACAAAGAATTTTAAGAGTATTGTGTTGGAAAAAAAAAAGAAAGAAAAAAGAAAGGAAAAGAAAGAAAGAAAGCTCTTACTCTCCCCACCAAAACATAATGAGAAAAGAACATAGACAGATAGACCCTTCTGCAAAAATCCTGATGTCAGATGGCTATTAGCCTACTCCTGCACATTTCTTCAGCACTAAAATTTTCATACTTGATCTCAAGATGAAGGTAAATTCCTCTGGAAGTGTGTTCCTCCTGTTTATACATCAATCTCAAATCTAGGTATAATGTGGCGTAAAGAAAAATTGTTTCTCTTGAATAAGATTATTTCATTATGTTTTCACTGTTTTTGACTTGTGTTTACTCATAAAGTTTGTGTCTGCTCATAAATTGACAAAATATGCACCAGTCTGCTTTGTTCACTGCTTTCTATTCCCGTGACTATTAAATCAAATGCTCAACCAATTGCTACCAGCATGATGCCTAGGCAGAAAAGAACAAAACTTGGTTTTCAGATTATACAATGTCATTGCTGGCCTACGAGTTAATGTAATCACTGGTTCATTAATGAGAAGTATCTCATAGGTATCCCCTCTCCGTGTCTACCTTGTGAGGCAGTACACTCCACGGCACATCTAGTCACAGATGCATAATAAGAGATGTTTGGTGCCTAGCATCTTGCCATGCAACCTGGCTTCTTTTTGGAAGAAACTCTTGGTCATGAGTAGTATTAGTGTTAATTAATAGCAACATGATTATCTTCTCTCTGCAGTAAGTCCTTAGTCATAATACATCTGAAGGAGCTACATAATAAATAAGAACCAAATATTTTTTGTATAATAATTGAACTAAGTTCCCTTTAATGCATTATATTAGTCCTATTATGTGGAGCAAATGTGACATTGCTAATGGAATGTGTTTGAAACAGCGAAAAGTCAGTCAAATATTGATACGATAGTTCTCTGAGTCAATATATGTACATACATACCTTTTGGCTCACTCATGAGCCTGAGAGATTGGTGCATTTCCTTTTATGATCATGTCCCTTTACAGACACCGTAGATGCATAGTTCCAGCATAAGAAGAATATAACATTTTGCCCCAAGTACACTAACTTTTATAATTTAATCCATGCAAAAGATATGCATACACACACACACACACATATATACATAGACAGTTAGATATTTCTGCACTTAAATTTACCTAAGAGGTTTCTGAATAAATCAGGCCTTTAATGTGTTTACTTTCAGACATAATAGCATTTAAATCAAATGGTTATGATGATACTTGGAATGTATTTGTTTAAGTAGCAATATATCAACATTTTTATCAGAAAGTATAAAACTTTATATAAGGATTATTAGATGATTTAAAACACATGTGCATTTAGCTCACAATTTACCACAGACTAAAATATTCTACTATCTTATGCAAAATATAAATACCTAGAATTCAAGATTTTCTTTTGCATGGAATCTGTAGAAAGCCAACTTGGTAAGAGGTCTCAAATTTAAAAGCTTCACTAATTATGGAATAAACTAAAGTCTGGCTGGGGGAAGAAGAGAGGATAGCAACACATGGGCAAATAAAAGTAAAATTAGATGGAGGATTCATGAATCACACAATTATCTTGTTTTACACTTTCTTTAAGAGCTGATCAATTAAAAAATGTACAGCAAACAGGTTCACGCTAATTACAAGCAGACGTCTGCTGCCATGTAGAACTCGCTCTCTTTTTTTCTAATCGGTTTGGCAATAATGTAATTGATGCCCTGTCTGGCATTTCACTCAGGCAGCTCCCTGTCAGCGATGTCAGAGCACTAAAATGCTACTGGTGTATCATGGGAGCCATGCTCAGAGCTTTCCTTTTTACCCAGCTGTAGCCCTGTCGTGTTGAACTGACATTGTACATCACTCAGTATGGTGATGCCAAAACAGCTAGCACTCAGGAGCGACATGTAGCAGCTTGTCATTGAGCTGATCTAACCTTAACTTACACCAGTTCCCATCAGCATAACCCAGTGAGCTGTCTCCTTGCTCCAGTGAGAGAGAGGGACACACATAAGGTTGCTGTGGAAGAGCTGTAGGACTGAGGCCACACTACCAACCTGTAGGGGAGGCTACACTGAACCCCACTGTTATATTGATTAAGTACACCTGCTTCCACAGGCTGCCCTCCAGCCACTATTATTCATGTGAGCAGATACCTGAGGGCTGATACAACTTGCTTTATTAGTAGGACTTGGACAGCTGCACTGTCCTGTGAGCAGAACTTGGACGGCTGCATTGTCCTGCGAGCAGGACGGTCTGCCTAGAACTGACCACCTGGAACCACATCTTTGTTTCATCTGAATCACATCTCAGTTCCACCGGCTGAACAAAGCTTTGTCTCATGACTTGTGGTCATCACTGTCAGGTATATCTATAGGTAAGGGAAGGGGACTCACTTCAGGAGAGACAGATGCAAGTCGCCTCCTCCCTGGTTCGGGGGTGCCTGACTGGGAAACTCCTCGAGGTTGAGAGCCCGAATTGTTTGGTGGTACTTAGACTCTGCTTTATTTGCTAACTATTGATTGATCTTTCTTTCTGTTCCTCTGATATGTGAATAGCCTGTGCCTGCGAATTAATAAATTGTATCCTACTCATTGCTTATTTGTGTAGTGACATTGCCTATAAGCATAACACAAATCCTGCATTTCAGTTTGAAAGCTGCTCTCATGCCCCCTTGCACCCTTCCATTCTTTGAGCATTTGAGTTGCCAAGACTGTATTTGTGGAAAGCAAATCAAATCCTTAGCACGCAGTTTTGATCAGGACTAAGTCATCTACACAGGATAAGTCTATTCTCTACAAATCAACAGGAAACGACTGCTGGAAGCAGCTTCCAAAGCTGTAGCATCAGTCCTGTCTTTATCCCCTTTACTCTGATCAAGTCATAGATTTAAAAATACTAATCCCTTAGAGAGGGTTCCTACACAACTGACCACTTCTTTTGTTTCCCATCTTACTGTTTAACTTCCATTGCTTGAACTTGTGGGCCTTTGGTGACTCCACCTCAGCATAAGTGCATGTAGTTTATTGTTCCTACTGATTAGCCAGTTATTGCTGATGCTGTTAGATTGCCAAAGTGAAATAAGGCTCTGAAAATAGTACTTGCTTTAGATACTCAGGACACTGTATTGTATGGTTACAAAAGATGATGTCTAGGTCAGGAAACTCATCAACCAAGGCATCTCTTTTCGGACAGTGGGTTTTCACACTGCTTTTATTATATTTGGTTTTGATTTGTATGTTTTAAGACCTACTTATTTAATGGTTCTGATTAGATACAGTTTGTTGCCGCATTTCACATCTCAGTACATTTAGGAAGCAAATGTGTCATTCATATTTCCTGTGTATGCAGGAAATTCTGATTTCCACACCAGAAGCCTGTCTTTTAAGCAAGTTAGCAGCAAAATCTAAAATGACAAAAGAAAGCTCATATACATACCTAACTCTGCTAACATCAGGCCAAATAGTCCATTCTTGACATCTTTGGCTTCTTAAAAATGCTTCTAAATGACCAGATCATTTTACAAGTGAATACACATATTTCTGCAGTTTGACACAGAAACTCTTACTTGTGCTGCAGAAGGCTTTGTAACAATCTACCAGGCTTAGGATGAGTGACAGCTGCCTTTATTTCATTACTCACCGTTGTTTTATACCATACACATTGAACAATGCTAGAATAAGCACAATTAAATTAATTTCGTTCAAGTTTGAGGTCAACGGCATTGTAGAGTCCATCTATTCCTTCAAGAAAGGATTTGGGGTTAAAAAAGAAAAAGAATTTTTAACTGTGAACTGCCCAGCAAATGAAAAGTGACTTCTGCCACTGAGCAAGTGGGAGCAGAATGAAGCCTTCCAAATGAGTGTGCTCTAAAAAGGGGATACTTGCTGTGCACAGCCATGCTTAGTGGTCTCCTTGGTGTCCTCATGCTTTGAATCTGGGACCAGAACCTTTCCATGTCAGTTACCATGCCACTCAGTAACATGTCTGGGGTAATTTTACAAGTTATATTTCCCATGGTTCTGCAGAATATTCCTTCTCCTGCAGTCAGTGGCAAAAATTGCTGAATTTTCAAGTTTTGTTCACTGCTTGCTTCAATCATTTCTGCAACTATTTTATCCTAACCTCAGGGTTTAGTTTGTAGGCTTGTTTGCTGGCATCCAGGTTGAGTCTTCTCCTCTAAAGGTTCTTTCATTGAAGTTGAACTTTTGTATCAAGTGGAGGTCTCTCTAAAATGCATTGAAAATGTCCTCCCCCTCTTTTCATTTGTACTTTTGTGAGGAGGGAGGAAGGGAGAGAAAAAATGCCTATATTTTTTTTTTTATTGATAWCACTGTAGCTGCAAAGTCAGCAAAGGTTTTGTAACTTAGAATTGCTTTCTCATGTTTTCTTTTTGATGGTTGTTTATGACTCCTAGGTCTGACTTTCCATATATATTTGTTTTACCTTGTTGACAATTTTACTATTACTCTATATTCACTTCCTCCCCGCCTTAACATTAAATGATGCCTATGCTTCTGTTCATAATAGCATTCCACACTGTGCTGATGAACTATTTCTCTCTCCTATCTGAATCACTCTTAAATATATTGCCAAATATATCTCTGAATGTTTCTCCAAGTTTCTCCTGTATTATCAGAGACAGAATCCTGCGAACACAGTGCAAAAACAGTCTGAAAGCAGAAATTCAAATTCTACTCTACTCTGATGGTAGAAGACACRTCTGCAAATGAGCTTTCTTTGCATTTACTTTTAAAAATTTTGTTTTCATGCCACAACRCACAAGCCATGGCTGTTTCTACATTTGTTCCTTTGATACACAAACAACCAAAAAAACAAAAACAAATTTCTTCCCTGATTCCTAAGTCACTTCATGACTTCATGGGTTAAACAACTATTCCCACCAGAAAAAAATGATTTTGTTGGCAGTGATTCACAAGCTGTTCTTCCCTGCTCTTACAGCCACAAAATCTTGATGTGCCAGTAGTGTTCTTTGGTCTATGCTTGTCCATCCCATGCACTTACAACATACGATGAAACTGACAGTAATGTAAGGTAGAAAGTTAGAGAAGTTATTTATGTTTTCTTCGTATCATTCACTTTAAGAGTGAAATACTGGAAGATTATCTGCTTCACATATCATATGTGGACTTTGGAAAACAGTAGTCTCAGTCTAGTGTCACTCTAGATCTGACACTTCAATAACTCCTATTCCTCCACCAGAAAATTCAGGGACTGATTATCAGCCTCTGTTTTTGGCCTCAGCTCATTCAAGACAAGAAGCTGATTGTACATACCCAATGTAAGCATTCAGCTTTATTTTATCAGTGTTAGGAGATTACAGGACAACTAATACAAAAAGCCTGCTTGGCTTATTATAGCTGAGACATTACTTCTTAAAATTACAAGAGCTCATATTTCCATGCTCTTAATAAATAAATAAATAAGTAAATAAAAAGAACAGTCCCAGAGGTGATTAAATAAAACAAAGAAGACAGAGTTTCTACAGCACACCTCTTCAGACTATAGACAGAAGGCTGGGCAAGGACTTTTCGATAAAACAGCTTCACATCAGCATTTGTCGGAACAAAAGATTCTTTCTGCTGGGAATATATGCATATTTCTTTTTTTTTTTCTTTTTTTTTTTTTTTTTTTTTTTTTTTTTTTTTTTTTTTTTGAGAAATTTTCCCAATAGCAAGATAGATTCACATATTGGTTGTACCCTCACAGACAAGGTTCTCAGGGCTTGTAGGAGAACTTTCATGGAAGCTTTGCACCCTCTCTCAGCTGAGTGCCCTACCCATTGTATGGCTGGTCATTTGCTTTCTAGTTTCAAGCCTTAAAGTTCTAAAGGAGAAAGAAAAACGGGAAAACTTTTCTCATCTGCCTGTTTTCAATATTTCAAGTAAGCATACTAAAAAAATTAAACCATGCAGACAGCCAATAAATCTTGCAGTAGCCTAATTTTTCTTATAATGATGCCTCAGGCAAATCATTTGTGGCAAAGAAAGCAAAAGGATTAAAGCTATCTAACATTCCCTCACTTACTTATCTTCTATAGCTACTCAAACTAGTGCTCCTCTCAGGGGAATTCAAAGTCCTAGTGTCGCTTAATTCCTCTATCAACCAATGAAAAGAAGTCTTTAGTGTGGCTTATCAGACCAATGCTGACAAATCACTTGAGTTTCAAAGAGAGTAACTATTACTATTACTTTTAACAAAATATTATAAAGYTAAGATATAACAAAGTTGCTGAAAAATATTAAACATTTGGTTCTTTTCATGAACGTTTCTCACTCGTTGAAGAAATCTTTATTKTCTTATTCAGCAGGAAGTGGCTCTGATGAAATCTACTGAAATTCATGTGACTTGACCAGCTACCACCCTTCTTATTCCTCAGTAATTTC
Source organism: Rhea americana (assembly GCF_003343005.1). Taxonomy (NCBI): domain Eukaryota; kingdom Metazoa; phylum Chordata; class Aves; order Rheiformes; family Rheidae; genus Rhea; species Rhea americana. The sequence goes on along the minus strand of NW_028185228.1, from coordinate 1,612,175 downwards.
GTAGAAGTGCTTTTAAAGCTCACCTAGCCATTATCAGTAACCTTGATGCTGTACATGTTGCATCCAGAAGTAAAAACACATTAGCCGTGCTATTGACTGTCCCACAGATAGAAGGTTAATGTCCATTCTTATATTCCTGGGATCTCTCTGCATCATTCAGTGTTTCCATCATGCAGGAGAAGAGTACCATCTAAGGAGGTACTTTATATTTTGTATAGCATTACGCTCCATTAACTTTCATAGCCTGAGCCACTGTATAACTCTATTTTGTTTGTGAGTGCTTTGGCTAAGGACCTATTCTCTTAAGGGTAGAACTCAAACTAAATTCTTCCAAAGCAAGCACATCTAAACAGAATAAGTAAGAAATTCAGATTTCAGATATCTCACTCAGAGATTCAGAAAGATCATTCTTTGACTCCTCAGAGAACTGATGAGACACAACAGAATAAAATTTGAATGTGCTTGTTGAAGATACATAACTGTTTACTCTGCACATCATACAGCCCTCACAAAATTAAACAACTGTTTGATGAAGATGAGCTCATGGATGAAGAACAGCTGTTTGGAAATGAATCAGATGAAAATAAAGATTGCATTGCAAGCTAGAGGAAAGAACAGATTACAAAATGGCATATTCTCATCTGTTTGATGAAGTATAATCACAACCAGTCCATTCTAAATACAAGTTACTTAATGCTTAGTTCCTCACTGATGGGAAATTTTCATCATACAGTAATATGGAGGAAGTAATTAATTGTGCACTCTACAACTGGCAGGGAGACTCCATTATATTTTCTCTTGAAAAGCCTAACTCTAAGGTACCTTCCCTAAATAGATACAGGCTACAACAACATATTCTTGCATGTAGATATGAAACAGTTAGAACTCCAGAAATGACTGTCAAAGTCAAGGTTCAGCAGCACTTCCTCTAACTTACCATAAGCCTCACCGAGGCTTATGACAAGGCACCATAAGCCTCACCGAGCTCTGCTTTTTAGCTCCCTGCAGAGTGTTCCATACTGAATATGATCCCATCTTCATTTTTTAGGGTGAGGATACCTGAAAAAGAAATAAAAGAAGACCCTGAAGTAAGGTGTGAGGGGCCTTTCTGTTGCCAGGTGGAATAAAGACTATTTGTTGGACACAACATTGTKGTGAGCTGGTCCTAGAATGTTGAAAACTTTCTCAGAAGACTTCAGAATCGGTGCAAGCCCCATTAACCTCACATTCTGTCTGCAAAACCAACTTCCTTGACCTTCATTCTTCTAATAAAAACCTTGCAGAACATATGCAAAYGTAAAACATATTTTGCCTTTTTTCATCTACATACAATTATCCCCCAGGAAAAGGCAGAAGGAAAGGAGAAAAGAACCACACTGTATAAATTAACAGCTCTAAATTATTCATTCTGCTGACTATTAATAATATTTTCATATGAAATAATGTTTCCTTGTCCTGAATATTTGAAATAACCCATGAGGTTTTATGATCCGGGAATCATATGACTGACTCTCCCTGAAGAATAAATTTTTATTGTTTATCATTCACACATACCAGATATATCGAAGTTTGGCTTTGCCGACAGTGCTGGGTCTGCCCTGTACAATTCATGGGTTTTTTCTAATATTTCATTTCTAAATTATTAAAGCAGCCTCTATTTTCAACTAGCAGAAACCAGGAAGCAGACTCCTACTGATATCTCCTGTATTTTATGCTCAGATTGTAAAGCTTGATCTGATTTTGTTACTCACCGTCAACTACCAAGACTTGGATGTATTTTCAGAAAAATGAGTCAATGATAGTGATTTTTCAAAGAAAATTTAATTTAATATGAATGTTATTAAGCATAAGTTTTCATGAAACCAAAAGGTGAAATAATTGAAACTACTTGTAACCATCCAACATTAAAAAAAAAAAAAACTCAAGAAAATGAGGCTGCTTGTAACTATTCATTTGATTTGAGCTATCGCTCAGAATATTCCAGCCCAATAACATCAGGATCTAATAATTCCATAATTATCTTATCTGTCTTCAGTCATACGGTACCCATGATGCATGAGGATCTTTTTAAACTTTAGTCTCTGCAGTCAGCCAGTTCCACTGCCTGCTCAGATTGGAGATAGAGGGGGGCTCCATCATCAACCTCACTCAGAACTCAGCATGAGGAAAGAGAATAGGACAGCACATGTATAGATAATAGCAACTTTAAAAACTTGAGTTTTAACTGGCTATACTATAGAGCTATATAGACATAGGTAAGAGAGGCTTCTTCTGGACCTGCCTACCTTAAGCAGCCCCCAACATGCCAGTTGCCATACTACTTCAAACAAGAAAATTAAGAGTGCTAGACTTTCCTGAAAGAAATTGAAAAATCTCCTCAACACAAAAAACAAATGAATTAAGAAACTAGTCAATACTATAACACTGGGAAGATAATCAGTTCAAGAGATACTTGGAATCCTACCTGGGAAGAACTAGATGACCTTGAGCCACGAAGAAACAGAAATAAAACAGTAAAATAAAATGCAAGGTCATAAATCGAAGAAACAACAGGAATTTCTACCATAAATTGTAAGTTCACCAACTAGAACTGAAAAAGGAGGAGACAAACATACATAAATTAGCTGATCGCAGCAATACCAATAATCRGCAATGGGAAGCAGCTATAGAAAATATAATTAAAAGATGTTTCATCCAATCTGTTTCTAGTTGAACTAGAGAGATTTAAATGCCGTTTGTGCAGCATAATGTGAAGCCTAATTTAAAATATGGCTCTTACCACTGAGGTTTAGATATAATGAACTCAGACTAGAACAGATGCAGAGAATAAGTACTGGTATGCTGTGGGCAATGAGATGCCCATCATGTGAGAGCAGACTTGCTGCTTTTAATAAAGCAAAATTAAGACTAAATGAAGCTGTTATCTATAAGTCTGGGGTAAACAACTGAGGAAAAGAATGTTTGAACGCCAACAGTGGTGTAATAGGATGTAAATTACAATTAATAGATCAAGAAAATTCTCGTTTCTAGCCTGTCAAGTAGAAAGGTCTGGAACAGCTTTTTTAGAGAGGAGAGATTCTCAGCCTTCAGTTTTGACCAAGTTGAAGCTGAATCCAATTAACACACACTAATATTACTGAATTACAGACAACTCATACAGTGACTCGCAGAGTGATGKGATGTGTACAGAGAGCCTGCCATACAGCTCAGCAGGACTAAGGGATATTTGAATGCATGWGCAATGAGATCTGAACATCGGAAAACCTCAGACTCTGGATGGTAACTTCTCCCTGTTTCCTTAAATAAAGTTCTATTTCTTGCGCTTAGGAGCCTGGTCTGTTCAAATCAGTCCATTTGCAACAACAGATGTTATTCTGGAGAAACTTTTAAAGAAACATCCTTTCCATCCTTATTTTACCTACCTAACATTATATAATTTTGTAGTCATTAGTTAATGTTAAGATACTTTTTTTTGTTAGCTACRTATGTTACTTTGGTCACTCTTACATCAATGCTTTCTACCATATTACTATGGTTACGTTATTATTACATTTCAATATTCTACTTCATTACTATTTAAAAGCAACCCAAGTAAACAATATAAACAATCAAACCTGATTCGAMTTTATTCTCCTTTTTAGCCAACAAATAAGATTACTTCTCCTTTGAGTGGGTTAACTTCTATGTATCAACATAGCTACTATATAATTCATTTAGATTAAGGAAACATTTTAGGCCTAAATTATTTTTCATATTTCTGCTAAACTGGAACCATCATCACAACATAATTTTGTGGTATAAAATATATAAAATAAATTTTGTGGTATAAAATAAAACTTTTCTTCAAAGYTTTCTTATATATTAAAGTTTATCTTATACATAGAAGCTATTAAAACAGCTCTCGGCACCACCACCCAGAGCCACCCAYTAGTGATAACAGGAACAGCAACAGTGGTGCAGAAGTGTACAGCGGTCACWATTTGATCTAATTAATTTTATTTTTTAAGGAAGGTGCACCTGTGACTTATGAAGGAGGAATAGCTAGGTTTAAGACACAGCTTGTGAATATAACTCCTTATGAAAGGAATTATAAGATGTGGCCGTTCGACACACCAGAGGTTTAACATAGCAGGTTGCTATCACTCTTTGTACTTATCAAACAGTAACAAGAATGCTGGAAGATCATTGCTGCTTCATTGCAGTTTTAGAATTAGAATAACCCTGTGAAGTACAAAACATAAAGACACTGGACAAGGGACACCTCTATCTGCATTAAATATGCCTTAAGCTTCCGACAGAGAAATAGAATGTAAATGCAAATTTTATAATTGAATATGGAGAGTTTACAGTGGCCTCACAATCAACTTGCAAACATTAGAAAAAAATAATAGTAACATAAAATTCAAAGTGTGAAAAGCTTATAAAACCTGGAGGCTTCCCTCTGTCTTTCTCCATTTCCTCCTAGCAGTACGCCCAGTATTTAAAAGAAATATATTTGAAAGACCTTGAGAAAAGTAGAACACAGAATGACGTGTAGACTACTAAAGGTGTACTTAGAAATATAGAAATATAATCAATGACTTAGGAATTCCTAAATGGCAACATGGTRTTAAAGTGAGATGAAGCACCACAAACTGAAGGGGGTTCAGTGAGCAGTCAACGAGCGCTCCAGGTTCATACAGCTGCTCAGCTACCACGCTCATTTAGAGTTCTTGCCTCCAAAAGGGCATAAGTGGAAGCTTTATCCATCCTGAAATAATGTACTGACACTTCAGTGAAAAGAATCATTAAACTAAGAGAGGTTAAAAAAATAAGGAGCACAGGCCTAGAAGAAATACGTTTTGCAGATGAACATGATTGCTTTAAGATGTGCAAAATTAGTTCCTGGAGAAATCATACAAGAAGCAATATATTTTGAAGTCAGTGAGTATTTGATCTGTCTCAGTATCTTAAAAAGTTGATTCCTATGGACTCGGGTAGTAATAACATGATGTGAATTAAAAACAGCTAAAAGACCATGACAAATAGGAATGATTAAAAGAAATGTATCAATTTGTGATAGTTCAGCCTAAGTGCTCACATAGATAAGATTAGGTCAGTATCTTAGACTGATAGATAGAAATACCAARCCATCAAAGGGGAGATGCAGCTGGTGACAATGGAATACTTAAACCAGTGCAACATCACTTGAAGAAATCAATGTCCTAACCCGCTTTCTGGGTACAGCCCAGACAATCTAGAATCACCCAAAATAGCTCAGCCTRTTTGAACTGACATCTACATCTGCATCAGACTCCCAGAAGAATATGCTCTAGGGCATCTCAAACAGTGCTGATGTCGGGGAGGGAGGATACTTCACTGAGCTGTTTCTGTCCTTCTCGCACTTAGATAGAATTCCCAAATAATTCTGGTAGTGCTAAAGAGGATAATACTGGTCATTGAAGGTCACTGACACTCAACAGCAGTGCTACTGAAGAACTAATGTAYGCATTGAAACAAAGCATACCTGTCAATTTTTTCCCTTCTTAGCTGAATGAAAGTAAAGTTGATTATTTATATAACAATAATCATATGTTCTGTTATGTTRACTTTGATAATAAATACATAGAAATTAAATAATATAACAAGGATAATTTTGATATTGGTTTTGCGTTTCATAATGCATCCCTTATGTTTTCATAGAATCATAGAATCACAGAATAAGTAAGGTTGGAAGGGACCTCTGGAGAYCATCTAGTCCAACCTCCMTGCTCAGCABGGTCACCYARAGCATGKTAGACAGGGTTGCATCCAGGYGGRCCTTGAAGATCTCCAGAGAAGGAGACTCCACAACCTCTCTGGGCAACCTGTGCCAGGGCTCCGTCACTCTCACAGGGAAGAAATTCCCCCTCACGCTCAGGCGGAACTTCCTGTGCTTCAATTTCTGCCCATTGCCTCTTGTCCTGTCACATGGGACAACTGAAAAGAGTTTGTCCCTGTCCCCTTGACACCCTCCCTTCAGGTACTTGTACACATTGATAAGATCCCCCCCCCCCCAGTCTTCTCTTCCCCAGGCTGCAGAGGCCCAGCTCTCGCAGCCGTTCCTCATAGAGAAGGTGCTCCAGCCCTCCGATCATCCTCGTAGCCCTATGCTGGACTCTCTCCAGTAGCTCCATGTCTCTCTTGTCCTGGGGAGCCCAGAACTGGACACAGGACTCGAGATGAGGCCTCCCCAGGGCTGAGGAGAGGGGCAGGATCACCTCCCTCGACCTGCTGGCAACACTCTTCCYAATGCACCMYMGGAKACCATTGGCCTTCTTGGCCACAAGGGCACATTGCTGGCTCACGGTCAATTTGTCATCCACCAGCACTCCCATGTCTTTCTCTGCAGAGCTGATCTCCAGAAGGTCATTTGCCAGCTTGTACTGGTGCCTGGGTTATTTTTCCCTAGGTGCAGCACACTGCACTTACCCTTGTTGAAGCTCAGGAGGTTCCTCTCCGCCCAACTCTCCAGCCTCTCCAGGGCTCCATGAATGGCAGCACAGCCCTCAGGTGTGTCAGCCACTCCTCCCAGCTTGGTAGCATCAGCAGACTTGCTGAGGATGCACTCCATCCCCTCATCCAGGTCGCTGATGAAACAGTTGAACAGGATGGGACCCAGTGCTGAGCCCTGGGGGACGCCACTAGCCACAGGCCTCCAAATAGACTCCATGCCACTGACGATGACCCTCTGAGCTCTGCCTTTCAGCCAGTTCTCAATCCACCTCACTGTCCCCTCGTCTAACCCACGCTTCCAGAGCTTATCTAGGAGGATGTTCTGGGGAGACAGTGTCGAAAGCCTTGCTGAAGTGAAGGTACACAATGTCCACTGCTCTGCCCTCATCTACCCAGCCAGTCACTCCATCACAGAAGGCTCTCAGATTGGTTAAGCAGGATTTCCCCTTGGTGAATCCATGCTGGCTGCTCCTGATCACCCTCTTCTCCTCCATATGCCTGGAGATGACATCCAGAACGAGTTGTTCTATCACCTTTCCAGGGATGGAGGTGAAGCTGACTGGCCTATAGTTGCCGGGGTCCTCCTTCTTGCCCTTCTTGAAGACTGGAGTGACACTGGCTTTCTTCCAGTCCTCAGGCACCTCCCCAGTTCTCCAGGACCTTTCAAAGATGATGGAGAGCAGCCTGGCAACAACATCCACCAGCTCCCTCAGTACCCGTGGGTGCATCCCATC